>NC_089588.1:45533478-45876075 GCF_019320115.1 Miscanthus floridulus
CTCGCCCAGCCGTCCTAGCTTGCCATTGAACCCTCCATCTCGCCCGCATCTCCGACTCATCATCGCGCACCTCGTGCTCGCCTCGGTAAGCCGTGAGAAGCTCCCTCTTCCTGGGAATCTCTCGCCGGAGTTGTGGCCGAGCTCACCGGAGCGCTCCGCTCCGTGGACCTCGCCCTCCGTCCTTCTTCTAGCTACCTTTTCGCGCGCACGACCACCGCACGAGCTCGGTGAAGCTCCCGCACCACCTTTCGCGCCCCTTCCCGGCCGGAGATGGCCGGCCGTCGGGAGCAGCGCCGCCGCTCCGCCATGCGCGCCGTCGAGCCCTATCCCGAGCTCCTCCTGTGCCGTCTCTTGGTGCACCGTGTTCGCCTCGTCGCGGGTGAGCTACTGGTGGTGACCACACCGCCGGCTGGCTCGCCGTCGGCGAGAGCTGGCCGGTCAGGGCCGCCCCTGTCTCGGTCTGACCGACAGGTGGGGCCCATTGACCGTGGGGGCCCGCTCGTCAGCGCCCTAGATCGGATCCGGGTGCACAGCACCGGGTGCACCCAGTATTTTTGTCGTCTGACTTTTAAAAGGGATTTCAAAAATGATTTTTTTAGAATTCTATTTAAATGCTTTGGAAAATGTTTGTGTACTCCTTTTAGCTCCAAATCTGTTGGAACAAATTTTGCTAGGTTCCTTATCACCAGATCTACTTGGGAAAATTATTGCATGTCATTTTTGAGATACTTTTCTGTAGAACTTTATTTAATCATGTATATTGCTGATAACTTGAAAAATGTGTAGAAAAATCTATATGCTTTAGAAAAATATGATTCCAGGTTTGTTAATCTTCTTATGTAATGTACTTCCTAGGAAAAATATATTTCATGCATGTGCTGTGGGAAAATTTTGAGGTGTAGTTCAAGTGCCTTTAATGGCTGAATTTTGTTATTTTAGCTAGAGAGCAAACTTTGTATAAAACATGCATGTGATAATTTTTGTACAGTAGTTGTATGTTATGAAGAACATAGGAAAAATACTAACTCTGTTGTTTGACACTTTTCACAGTACAAAGTATTTTCATGTTCATAATCATGCCATAGCTTGTTGTTTTTGTGTAGGCTAACCCACTCATTCAAACACCATGAAAATCTGATGATAGACTACTTAGGGTAGTAATGTGCTATTGTAATTTTCTAAGATTTTTCTAAGAAAGAAAAATAGAGGTTGCTATTCAAACCTATTATTAATTAGGGTTTAATTAAGGGTTGCTTTATGTGTGTTTAAGAAAGTAGTAAAGCTTTGGTGTATCTTTGAAGCATTTAATAAGATATGTTGACTTAACCTACTAGTAGTAGAAGAGAATGCAGTAGATGACATGTGCTTGTAGTATATTTTCTTGGATGATGTTGACTACCTTGCATTTAAACATATCCATTATATTCATCTCATCCGATGCACCGATTGCATAAGCACTTACGCACATTGCATCATACAGGATCGCAAACCGAGAACCCAGTCATCATACCCGAGGAGCCCGAGGAGCAGTTCGAGGTGCAGCCGCAGGAAGTGCCAGAAGCCGACGAGGAGGACGTTGAGGAACTTCCGGAGTGCCCCGATCACCGTCCGAGCTCCTTCGAGAGAGGCAAGCCCCGGAGCATTTTCTCCCGGTTTGCAATTATTAATTAAATGCTTTACTTTAATTGATGCATTACGTTCGGGAGTTGTTTGCAACCGTTGCTGCATTATACCTTGTTTACCTTTGTTATACTATATCCTTGTTACCTTGGTATCCGTAGTCGAGTCAATGCTTAGCTGGCTTAGACCGGTAGAAGTCGGGTGATTTCCTGTCACCTGCGAGCTATAGGTGGTTACCTGGATCTGCTTGGAAGACTATGAAGTCATGGTATAACTAAGTGTTAAATGAAGTTGAGACCGGACGGAGACTTGCAGAGTTTTGGACTGTAGTGTTTCCGTCTGTGTCGATTAAGGACCGACCGTTGTTGGGCCTCGAGTCATGTTGAACGCATGCCTTACATTTAGCTGGCCGGATAAAGTACCTTCCGACCGCGAAGCTAGGAGATTTTTTGGGCCAAGTAGATTGCCCGCAACGCACTGTGACGGAGCAGGTGTGGTAGGACACGGGGGCGGGATGATAAGACCAAAGTGCAGTCGGTCGGCCCCCGGGTACATGTGGTTCCTGGCAAACTCGAGATACCTGGAAAATTGACTCGGTGATCAATATCTCACTTTAGCGGGTGAGTGAGGTTTGTGTAAGGAATAAATCACCAGCTGGTTAGAAATCGATTCGAATCGCCATCGCTCCTGGATAGTGAGCACTTGACTTGAGTTACTTCATCGTAGTAAATGTTTATGGAACACTTGGACAGTTATAATGAATATGACAGTATGGGAGTTGTTTAATGATCATTGGTTATCATTACCTGCTTAATCACATGTTTACTCTAGTATAGGTGCAAATCTAGTTGACAGGTTAATAACAATTAACTCGACAATAATGCTTTTAGGAAGGTTTTTGAAATGCTAAAAATGCTTCTTTTGCAAATGAGTCAGCTACCCTACTATAAAGCCGCTTTTAGGAAGGTTTTTGAAATGCTAAAAATGCTTCTTTTGCAAATGAGTCAGCTACCCTACTATAAAGCCCTTCATAATCCTTGGTGTCACTTATTTTCGGTTATGTCGGGTAAGTCTAGCTGAGTACCTTCTCGTACTCAGGGTTTTATTCCCACTTGTTGCAGATGGGCAGATGTATTACGGCTACTGTATCAACTGCCTTTATCCTGCGATGGGTGATGCTTAGGACCATGGGCATGGTCATTCCTTACGTCTCGTCTAATGCTTTTGTTGGAGATGATCATTCGCTGGCACTATATTTAAACTCCGCGTGAGTGTGTGTGTGGTTTGAACAAATGACTTCCGCTACTTTTATTCTAACTGGTTTTGTAATAACTATGTTGAAACTCTGATGTATCTGAGATTGCGAACTTTTATGTAATTTGTGATGGTGACCGCTAAACTTATTACGATCTTGGCTGGAATGGAAGTTGGTTTGAAATCCTTCGTGATTTCACGGACTACCGGGTTATACGGGCTTAAGTTTGCTAAATCGTCTGCTCTGGCGGATGATTTTCTTACTTAATTTCGTATATTTGGTCGGTTCTGTTACAGCTGCAACTCGGACACCTTCGCAGTTTGCACCAACTGGCCTGCAAGGCTGTGGGTATGACTTCACTCGGTGGAGGCCTCCTGAATGAATTTAACGAGTGAAATTTAAAAGTGTTAATTAGATTCATACCTGATGGGACCGTGACGTCTGAGAGAGAGAGAGTGAATTAGGTTTTCTAAAACTTTTACTCTAAATTATGACATCTAAACAACCTCAGCAAAACATATGTAAGAAAGTAATCTATCTAGATGTGCAATTAAGGTTTTACTAATTATGTTGCTACCTCTACCGCAAAAGAGTTATATAACCTAGGCTCGAAACCTGTCAACTAGCTTAGCAAGCTAAACTAAAAATGCACTCACATAACCTAAGTGTGAATGCTAAAGAGGCGATAGAGATGCAAACTCCCGTTCGACGACGTCAATATTTTTACCGAGGTATCAAAAAGTTCACGCTTCCCCTTAGTTCTCGTTGGAGCCCCTCGAAAGGATGTCCTTGTAAAGGCCAAGCTCTCGGTCGGGTAACTCTGTACATAGCCCCTGGGCCTTTCCCACACAAAAGTGGGTCTCCGAGATGATCTCTCTCGGACCGCTCCACGCTATCTTCACTATCGAGCATTCGAACTTTTGGCTGAAACGCTGCGGGCTTCATTCCCTCTAGTACACAGGTGGCGGCAACACCACAAACACGGTTGGTGTGATCTCGCAAGATTACATGGCCCTGACAGGCTGTTATTGCCGAGGTTCAGATAAGTTAACAATGGTGTTGACGTAAGGATTGGGCACACACTACAAGTGCTAGATCGCATGGGTCGCAAACAGACTGAGGCGACGCGATTCGGCCAAACCCGGCCTAGCCGGTTTGGGGAATCGGCCTAGCCGGTTTTCTTGAGTTGAGCCTGAGAACGCCCTAGGGCATCGAGGATATCACACTTATGTGGTGAAGAATTGCGAGGTTTACGAGCAAACCACCAAAGGATAGCCAATCCTGCTTACGTGACGAAGAACAGTTAGTTTCTGGGCAAACTAGCAAATGAACTGTCGAAGCTCTCACCCGAGAGGGACCCCATCGGGACAAGGACGTCGTTAGGTTGCCCTATGTCAGCCAGCAAGCCTAGGGCACCATTTTTGGTTGTCGGATCGAGCAATGAACAGCATGGGGTTGGAAGAGATAAGGGCAAGGAGAGGGAGAAATATATTGATTTTTGATCGATTGTGTGTTGGGCACCTCAATCGGCTGTCGCCCTTATATTTATAAGGAGGGGATGGTCTTATCCCTCAAGGGGTTGAAACCCCTTAAAAATAATGTCAAAACGTGTTTTAGATTGGATCTGGGCCTGCCAAAACCGGCTTAGCCGGTTTCTGCTGGTCCAGGGCAGAAAATCTTCTGAAAATCATAATTAATTCGTCCAGACTCTAAATGAGACGATCCACGAGAGGAATGCAGTGGTGCAATCCATTCTTTCATTTAAGAAAGTTGGCGGCTTAGCCGGTTTTGGAAATCAGCTAAGCCGGTTTTGGCTGGGTCAGCATCCCGAAAAGATGTTTTTTTCGTCCTAACTCCAAATGAGATGATCTAAATATGTTTTCCGACCGTCTCGACGATAGAAACATGATGGCGGAGTTCATTATACACTTTGGCCAATTTTGGCTGTCAACAAATGGCGTATTGTTGGACAGGTCATTCGGCATGAAACCACTATTGTAGTTCATTTGGAGACTCGCGCGGTCAAGGTCGCACAGGCCTTGTAGCTCTGCTGGGATGGGACCAGAAAGCTGGTTAAAGCTGAGATCAAGAGCATGAAGCATTGTAATAAGGTTCGCGATGGTGGGGCAGGGATACCTCCTGACAAGGCATTGTGGCCAACGTCATGGAGCAGGAGGTGGTGCAGCCTTCTGGGTGGGGTGGGGTGGTTGTGCATTGCCGCTACTGTCCCGAATACGATGTCGATCGTAATTAAAGTTAAGAGCCATCAAGGCACATGTGATGTTGATCGTGTGGACGTGTGGTGCCCACGAATAAGACAATGAAAAGTTCGTTGTAAGATCTGGATATGGTAGTATAGGTATTAAAGCAAGGCTAATATATGATTACAAGCCCGTCTCCTGATCGCCGCTGGCATAATATGTTATCTAGCCTAGGTCCTCATAATATGTTTTTCCCCAGTCCTACGTACACCTCCCTTCTCTCTGAAACTATTTACAGCTCAGGGCCACTTTGATAGAGCTCTCATTCCTGCTTTTTGAGCTTCACTTCTGGATTCTCCCAAGGAGTGATTCTCGTGGAGAGCAAGGTAGGGAGCAGGTGAGTATCACTTCTGAAGTGATTCCTATGGTAATTGAATGGGGAGCAGTGGGAAATAGTGGAGAGCGTTTTTTAAGCTCCCAACTCGTAAGGAGAAGTGATTCTCGTCAGCTCCCCACCAGAATCTAACTACATTTTAACTGTTTGGCAGGGATCCACAGAATCCACTCCGAAGAAGCTAGGAGTGAAGCTCTGTCAAACTAGCCCTTAAAACACCTCTGTTTCCCGGCCCAAGCTTTAGGCCCAGTCGCTGCCTACGTGTTTTGGGTTGGGCTTAACCCGTTTGCTTGTACGCGTGGTACAGCTTCAGTTGGCGCTCGGCCCTTTCGTACGATCGGCTCTTTGCCTTGTGTTGTGGCGATATTCACCCTCCCTGCTGCAGAAACAATAGATGTAGCCAATGAAGCATCTTGAATGTTGACGTTTTTTGCGTACATTTTTCTTGCCTAGGTGGGCCTCTGTACTAAAATTCCAATGAATCAAACAAACCTGTACCGTTGTTTAAGATCCACGGCCACTCATACAAAGTGAAAATTTCGGTCTGGTGGCTCTCTCACGAGACCAACATTTTGCCTCTCTGTAAACAACGCATGCGTGAAAAAAGGCTCTTTGATCCAAATATAATGTTCGGTAACACCTATGAGCATGGACCCTAGTGACTTTATTTCTGCAGCAAACAACCACCAATGGTACATAGATTTCTCATGTGACACTATTCAGATCTGTGTTGGCCCGAGATCTCTCGCACGGGTGAGCAATCCACTCACCGGCACTCTCGCACACTCAGACTAGGCTATAGGTTGAAGAGGGAGTGAGAACAACGCACACACACCGGACAAGCACTAGCGTTAGCCAAAACTCTGCTCGGGTGTGGACAACTGAACTTCTGATGTCTATTGCTATGCATGAGTATATGTACAACTCTAACTGTACCTTGCCTGCTATGATGCGCGGATACTTCTAGAGGGAAGCGTGTCACGTATCCGATACGTATCGGATACGGATACATGTTGGATACGTCTTGGATACGTATCTGAGGCGTGTCTCAAAAATCAGATATGTATTGGCTCGGATACTTGTATCGGATACGGTTGGGCGGCATGGGATACGGCCCAATACGTCAAACAGACCTCCAGGCCCGCTCGTTCCGTGTGACCTTCGATCCCCTCGCCGCAATCGGCAGTCACAGGCGCGCTGCCATGAGCTAGTACATCGGGACACCCCTCTCTCATGCGCCAATCTGGATGACTGGATCCGGCGACCGGTGGCCGGCGAGCTCCATCTCTGGCAGAATTCGACCGGCATGAAGCCTTGAATCTTCTGCTCCATTCTAATACTCTGATTTGGCTGCTTGATTTTCTCTGTATCATCCATCCCATCGCCGTCACGGGAGGTCGCCTGGTGCAGCACCTACAGCGCCACCACTAGCGTTGGAAGAATCGCGCACTTCAGATGCAAATACTGTGTGGTCATCCTCGTATCCTACTGTACAATTAAATCAACATTTGCTTCCTGTTCATAACGTGGAATCAATGTGTGCCCCAATGTGACAGAAGCAGTTCTTCAACAACTTCAAAACAAAATTGCAGAGGCTGGAGAAGAAAATTGAGTCATAATTGAATTTTCTCGTAAGGTCTCTATGCTCCTTATTTCACCTTTTAAAACTAAATCGCTGCATTAGTTTGTTCTGTAATTTAAGTTGAACCCTAGATATCATGAAACTTACAATCGGTTTGTTATTTATTTACTAAATATATTATTAAAGTATACCAGCCGTATCCCCGTGTCATTGCTTTTTCAAAAATAGTGTATCCGCGTATCCGATACGTATCGTATCCGTATCTGAGCTGCATAGCTTGCTAGGTACAAGGGTGGTTGGCAAGTACTCCAACCCCCAACTACTCCTATCTAATTCAAGTACACAAACATGTCCTATTGCCATGCTGCTACAGTGACTAGATGTGACAGCAGGGCTGACTTTTGCGCCATCCCCTACTGCACGGGTACAAAGGGAGCAACAGATTATTTCTAACAATCTGGACTAGATATCTTTAAGGCCCACATATCAAGGTCAAAGCCATTGTTTGCAAGTTTTTCTATATATATTAAGAGACCATATACAAGGCGGGACAAATTGAGGGTCACTGATGCATTTTGCTTTACTAGTTTAAAGCAACTAGTGAGCTACCATGAGAAAGAAATGCAATAATGACCCATGCCAAGACTGATCTCAACACATAAAAGAAAAAAACAGACTTTTCTAAAACGAAACCAAGTAAACACAAGATAAATCCTTGCAAACGTCTAAGCATTATCAGAACTAAAAGACACAGTACCCCTGACGAACTGAGATAAGTACAATCAGAGGTGCCGTGCAGTGCATGAGGATAAGTGGATAACAACTCGAAATAGCATTCACTTGGTCATCGGGCTTCTAGTATGGGATGGGATGGTCAGATGGACGCCTGCTGCACCCCTGAGCCATGGAACTAAATATATCTTGATCAAGTCTTCTTACCTGGAGCATGGGACTATTGGGATGGACAACTGCTCCGTCCCTGATGTCATTCTCCAAAGCCTCCACCTCGTCAGCAACAGCAGCGTCGCAGTTAATATCTATAGCCAGATGTTTGAGCCCTGCCAGGTTCTGCAACCCAAGGACGAGGCCACCTTCCCCAAACTTGAACTGGCACCGTGCCATCAGTTCCAGCTTGAGCCTTTGGAGCTTTGGCATGGCTCCTGGCTCAAACTCCAATGCCGCGTCACACCAATAACAGCGGAAATGAAACTTGAGCAAACGCTGAAATCCTTGTGGGTTGATTGCATTCCTTGGGTAGACGATGCCTGAATCTCCATCTTTGTCATTGAATAAGCCAACACTAAGAGAGAGCAGCATGGGTAAACTTGCTAGGATATTTATTCCTTCCTTGCCTGCTTCACCATGGACACGAATGGAGAGGCGAGACAGGTTGACTAGTGAGCTGATTTGAGGGCCCATGCAATTTAAGTAACGTGTATTAAGAACAAGCTTTCGAAGTGGTGGTGGAGTAGGGACACACGAAGCCATGAATGAACATGTGGCATCAGGATCACTCTGCCACACACGTAGTTCTCGCAGGTGACTGAACAGCCCGGAGAGCGTTGAGATACATGCTTCCTTGTGATCCTCCATATCACGTAATTCACTAGAGCATGGCCAATCAATTTTAAGTAATTTCAGATTGGTCAGATCACCGAGTCCTTGGATAAACTTTACAGATTGAATACCCAAATTGATCGTTGATAGCTCTTCCAACGCCTGCAGACTTCCGATTCCATCGGGTAGGCGCACCGACGGATAGACATGAAGACGCACTAGCTTCTTCAGCTGGATAATACTTGCTGGTAGCTTTTGAAGACATTGCCTTCTCACATCTAGTGTCTCCAGATGTTGTAGCTTTTCTATATCTTGTGGAAGCTTGCCGACCAAAGCATAATTGTGTATCCTCAAGTACTTCAACTGACCTAAACTTTTGACATGTCCAAGAGAGCATTTACCATATTCAACTTCAATATTCAACACTCGCAAGACTTGGCTGCTTAAGAACTCTGTGGCATGCTTAGTAACCAGAACTGAATTTGAGCCAAAGATATTGATGGATCGGATCTGAGCTCCATTTTTTATTATCTTGGCAATGTCTTCCGCCCGGGAAGAAATGTCTTTTTGGATGGATAGATGGTGAATCTTGTTCGAAGAATAATTTTTAGAAAAACCATTACCATTCCATATAGTAACAAAGTTGTCCTCCACGGCCTTCGATACAATGAACTCAAGTATGACATCATGAACTCTGCACTGTTTCACTGTTGCGCCGTCTCCCCCAACCTTGGTTGGCTGCACCAAACTTCTATTGATGAGCTCATTCAAGTAACTTCTCCCTAGCTGCTCCATACTTTCTCTGTCCGGTCCAGGAATCAGTCCTTCGGCTACCCATAACAATATCAACTGTTGGCAATCAATCAAAGAATCCTCTGGAAACACACTCAGATATAGCAAACAGCTCTTTAGATGGTGAGGAAGGTCAAAGTAACTCAGCAGCATAATTCTTTTCATCTTATCAATGGGAGAATCTTTGTCAACTGCAGCAGCAATAGACCTCAATACATTGACCCAGACTTCCACTGCTTTGCTTCTGTTTGCTAATAAACCAGCTATACTGATTATGGCTAGTGGTAAGCCGCAACATTTCTTTAAAATATCATCGGATACTTTCCTCAAATCTGGGTGGCAATCATCATGGGACAAAAATAGCCTCTTAAAGAATAATCTTTGGGAGTCCTCATGACTAAGGGGCTTTGCTTGATACATTTGTGCAGCAATACCAGTACAACAAGATTTGGCTACTGCTTCAATACGTGTTGTAGTAATAATTCTGCTTCCATTGTCATTGACAGGTAAGGCAGATCGTACAAGCTCCCATGCTGATACACTCCAGATATCATCAATCAAGATGAAGTACCTGCATACATTGGTTGTGGAATCACGTTATTAATTATGTAAGGCAAACCATGAATTGAAGCGTATTCCAGTGAAGTTAAAGATGTCGGAGAAATGTAAGATGGATCGTAGTGGCACACTTTTTTATCAGTAATTATGACACATGAGAAATATAGTCTGTAAACTACCATTATTTAAAAAATATGTTACAACCTCCAAAATGGTAAGTGCCACATTAGAACACCTAGAGACCCACTCAAAAGACATGACGCATTCAGTTCAAAAGCTGAGTTCCAAAATGAGATATTTATGGATATTTTGAATTCTGGTCATATTTTCCAAGAAGTAATTTTACTGAGTATGGATTAGATGGTGTAAAGTAAAATTTTAACCAAAATGATGCACAGTTGACTTGAGTTTGTTCATTGTTGCAACATCTTTAATGATGACATTTGATAGATATGCTGAGCCATTGAAGTATCTGAGGTAATTTTATGCTGTCAAGTTCATTAGGCCAGGAAAAACTGAATCATTTTTTAAAATTCCCGGAAAATTTCATAAATGGCCTAATAATTAGGTGAGCTCATGCGATGAACAAATATTGCACGACATTATTCTAGCTAGATGAACAGGTTAACTATTAGAAAAAGAAATAATATTGATTACCGCTTGTCCTTTAAGCATTCTTTCACTGTGCGGATGAGCTGCTCAACTGTCTCTAACATCTGTGACTGGTCAAAATGGCTCTTGCTTATTTGAGACAATATATCTCTAAGTTTCTTCATATCTGGAGTTTGTGATACAGACACAAAAGCCCGGCTATCAAAAGCAGCTTCAGTGATTTTGTGGTACACCTCCATGGCGAGAGTGGTCTTCCCCTGTCCACCTATCCCATAGATGGACACCACCTTGTGCTCCTTGTCTTCACATCTCAATAAGCTGATAATCTCCTCACGAGGAGCATCGATTCCAACAAGATCCCTGGCCTCCTGAAAGAGTGCAGGTGCTCGAGGATCCAAGAGCACTGGCTGAGATGAAGAGGCGAGGAGACACTGATTGATGTCGTAGTAGCGTTTCCCCTGCTCGCTCTGCTCGCTCACGAGCCTCTTGAGTCGTCGGATCTCCTCTGCTATTCCTCTGTCCTTGAACAACGTTTTCACCATTTGAATGGCCTTGTGCACGAAGTTGGCCGTGGAACCTCCATCTCCATGGCTGTGATTGAGCACAAAACGGTCGATGCAATCCTCAATATCGTAGGACAGCTCACGCACCTTGCTCCTCCAGTCTTTGGCGAGTGGATCGATCTGGTCGTCGTCCTTGTCTTCGAGCCTCAGAAGCATGGCTTCCATGGTGTGCAGCTCGTCTTGCAGGGACCGGATCCCTTGCTTGACGTCTCTGGCGAGGTTGTACTTGTCGGTGAGCATGTCGGCCAGCTTGTCGATGACGGAGCCCAACACACCCATGGCGGCGCTCGAGATCATTTCGGCCATCTTGACTCGCGACTACTGGCTGAGTGAAATGCTAGCTAGCTTGTGCGGTGGTATGAGAGAGGATAGGTGATTCAGTTCTCAGGTTAAAGTGGGGCAAACAACAACGCATCCCATTAGTTAAATATATAATTCTCCTATAGATTCGCGAGAACCACTCCAAGGCACGCTGTCGCTGACAGTCCACACGACGGCTTCAGTTCTCGAGAAGATTAATTTAAAGAATGCTTTTGAATTTGTGAAAGGGAGCCCGTTTTTGGGCCGATCTCAGTGATATGTTTCGTTACACTGTTTCAAAAAATGTTACATCCCTTTATAAGTTTTGGTGGACGAAGAAAATAGCCACCCTCAATGCATATAAAGATTCATGTCACTAGCTTTATAAACTAGTCTCTCAATAATAAATAGCTAGCTACTATTGTAATAAAATATGCCACATAAATAATTTTGGTATGGTGTGTAATAAGCGACCATTTCAGCCATCTTTTCAACTCGAAAGCATTCGCTCTATGTAGATTGATTATTACACATGAGAATTTTCCTTCCACTTTCCTCCGTAACCACTTTCTTCCACCAACTCTCTCTCTCTCTCAGTTTTTCTATTTCGGCCAGGCCATCTCAATCTACAAGCCATGTGATGATAAGTGCTGCTGTGCTGGCCGACGGTGACCGGCGCGCAACTTGCGATGTCACACCAGGAAGTAAAAATGAAGGAACCAAACGGTGACCAGAGGGGGTGATGAGAGACTCAAATTTCTTTCGAAAACTTAGGCCGCTATCCTAAAATCAAACCCCAATCCCAAACGCACGGGAGAGGAGAGATCCACGAGCCAACTAGGTGGCTGGATGTCTATGGTGATGACCAAGAGACACAGCGGGACCCTCGAGAAACGACCAAGCAAAGCCCTCGATGAAACACCTCAAAGCCGAGAAGTCTGCACAGGACCGGACTGTCTACAGTCCAAGCGCGGACTGACCGCGGAAGAGGGGCCGGACTGTCCGCGGTCTGCATCGGACTGTCCGCCGGTCAGAACTTCGAAAACAGACTAGCAAGAAACAGTTCTGGTCTGGACTGTTAACAACAGCGGCGGACTGTCCGCGGTCAGGGCCCGGACTGTCCGCGCCTGTGCTGAAATGAAACAGTACAGACAGCCGAACTTGGTTGTTCCCAACCCCGACTGCCGGACTGTCCGCGGTCAGGGCGCGGACTGTCCACGGTCTGCGGGACAGAGCTCCCGAAAATCGCCAAGAACACAAATTCGCCCAATTTGTGACCAAATCAAAACCAACTGCCACCAAAATTGAAACAAGGGATCACAAGGCAGTAGGTGAGCTACTCCTAAGAGATCATCGCTCAAAGTATAGTCAATCGACGGGAAATTTGGATCATGCGAAGAACACCGCTTTTTTGACTCCAAAAATTGAATCGCCCTGATCTATGAACTCGTGAGGTTTCAGTTAAATTCCTTCGGTGGAAAGGATCAACTCACATCCTAGTTCATTCCAAATCAATCGGTTTGACTCGAAACGACCCACAACTCAAGAATCGAATGAAAACGTGAGAAGGGGTGGAGAGGAAGAAGCAAGAACGCGAAGAACATAAACGAGAATTGCACAAACAGATCATACTATGAATCCCAGAGGGCACGAGGAGGTTAGGGCCTCCATTCCCGCAAAAGTTCTTCGGTTCGATTACACGGATGAACTTGCTAAAACATCCAAGGACCTCTTGAGGGAGAGAAAGGTAGAGAGGGGAGACCTAGAGAGATGAAAATGAAATGGCAAGAGGTGAGGGTGATTGGGGCACCCTCATCCTTATTTAACGGGGCTATTACATAGTTCTCCAATTGCCCTCGGATACTTAGAGCGAACCACCTAACCCTAAGGCATTATGGTCCAATTCTGTCTTCTGTCGATCGGACGGCCACGCGTCCTGCACAGATCTGCTTCGCCTCAACGCAACCTCAGTGATTCCGCCACGTGCCGCCCCGTTCCTCCTCGAAACCTCTGCCCAGGTTTTAAGGCCCAAACCCAAAAACCGTCCGCCAGTGGTTTTGTGGCCTAGATCCACCAAACCCGCTCGCGAGTAGCATACTCCATACGCGTCCCTCGCTCCTCGACACGTGTCACCGCCGTCCTCGACCGCCCGACCGCCAAGTCTTCCAAAGCCTCCACTCTACTTGCACGTCCGCCGTCTTGACTCGGTCAACACAGTCACTCCTCCATGTACGCTTGCGCTTGTCAATGTCCCTAGGTGTCAGCCACCGCAGCTGGTCCTCCGGCGCTCCGGTCCCTCAGTCCAAGCCTCACGTCTGTCCTTCACCGCTCCCGGTCCATCGGCATGACCCGTCTCTACTTGACCTTCACCTCACCATCGACCACCGCCTCCGAGCTCCACACCTACGTACCACAAGCCAAGAGACATGTTGCACAACCCAACTCACGCCATGGTTAGTTCACAAACTCAACCCAAGACGTGAATCACGTTGACAATCACTCATCAAACAAGACCACATGGGCGCATATCAACCATGTGTCCTCAATCTCCCCCATGATGAGTGCATTTTCAACACCAACACACAAAACCGCATAGATAAAAAAGCAGATGAAGGGAAAGGAAGAAGGAACTCACCCAAATGACCAAAAGCCATTGAAAAGCCAAAACAAGGTCATTTGAGGTAAACAAAACTTGCAAAAACTTAGTCCCCAAAGACATGGGCAACGGCTCGACGCAACCAAGTAAACCACAGCTAGTCCTCACGAAGAGGCAGAACGGGCTCAACACCACTAGGAAAGCTCAAAGCACCTTAAAACAGCTAGACACATCTAGTAAAAGTAACTCAAATGCAATGCAACTCCCCCTGAACAAATGCAATCTCTCAAATGTATGCCCCTTTAGGTGGTTACTCCCCCTTGGAGTGGTTTGTGAGAAACATTCTCCCCCTTGTTGATATATGCACTTATCAAGCTAAAGCCCAAAGACCGCAACTCCCCCTCAAAGTATGCTAAAAATGCACAGGGATGCAGAAAATGCGGAAGCTTCAGGAGAATATCAATCAGAATGGAAGAATGCTCTAAGGGATACCATCATGTGTGTAAGACAATAAATCTGAAGGCTGGCAAATGCTCAAACTGGTCATATGGTACAATAGTGAATTGCAAAGCATTTTGAGCCAATTTTAATCTTGAAAAAGCATTCACCACAGAATTAGCACTTAGCATGTATAAGCTGGAAATTAACAAGTGCTTTCAAATCTATACAAGGTGAACTACCCCAAGCTAGTGTCTAATCAACATGCCACAAAAAGAATTCAAAACTTGTGTTTTGCATCAAATACTTCATTTTAGTCATTTTGCACAAGTAACATAGAAGGCATGTGATTGCGAGGGGGGCCGGCGATGGCGCCACCATCCCTCCACCATGGGCCAGCTCCGGTGGGCGCTCGGTGGCTGTCGCCGAGAGAGAAAGGGGAGGAGAACAGAATGAGCTAGGGTTCGGGAGCCGGCGTCGTGTCACGGTTTTGTTCGCCCGAGATCAGCGCGCGGCCGTCGATCTCAGATGGACGGCGCAAATCAACCGGGCCAGATTAGGCACAGGCGGGCGTGAGTGGCAGGCCTCTTTCCCGGCCCAGGCCTAGGTTGCGGCCTGGGGTGCAGGAGCACGCAAAGCACGCGTAGTTGGGCCAGGCCGTATCTCTGATCGGGCCGAATTAACAGTACTGAATGAGCCTTTTTTTCTTTTTCCTTTTTCCAGTGAATTAAGATTTTTTTCCTGGAAATTAGTTTGTGGGTAAAATTCTTGGACCATGTTTAAGTTTTCGCTGCAATAATTATGTTTATCCTCTGATTAATTTTGGAACAAATGAGAAAATTTTAATTGGAGGAGTAGTCATATTTGTTTAAGTTAATTATGGTATTGTTATTTTCTGACCAACATTGATGATAACAATATTATAATTTTATTCATAAGTTTTTTCATGCATTAATTCTATTTCTGCCCAACGGTGATATAGAATTAATGTAGAAGAATATTTTATTTATGATATTGCTATTTTCTGACCAAAGTTGATAATAGCAATATTATAATTTATTTATGAGATTTATGCATTAATTCTATTTCTGCCCAACGGTGATGTAGAGTTAATGTAGAAGAACATTCTATGTTTTAATTTCTCTGATTCTGTTTTTAGGCTACAACCCAATGACTTTTATCTCGTCCATTCCGCCTCTCAATGGTAGCAACTATGGCGTATGGCGAGAGAAGCTTGAGATGGCGCTTGCGCTATCTGACAATGACCTAGCACTCACCACACCCTGTCCCATTGTTCCCGAGGACCCGGTGAGTGAAGAAAACGAGGCTTGAAGCAGCTTTCGCTACTCGTCAGCGTGAGCATGCTGCAGTAAGTATGAAGTATGATCTTGATCATGCGAAGTGGGTCAGCTCAAACCGCAAGTGTTTGATAGTGATCAAGAGCTCAATTGAGGGTCCCATAAGAGGGGCAACCCCAGAATGTGCCACTAGAGTTAGAACAAGAAGGCAACAGAGACACAAGAGTTAGAAAGGTTTGGGCCATTAGCACAACGTAATACCCTACTCCTGTGGTCTGTTGGTTTGTATTGGCTATCGTATGATATTACGTGTGTGATTGGATGTGGGATGGGGCATGCCGACTAGGGGACCCCTGCCCCTCCTTATATACTCTGGAGGGGTAGGGTTACAAGGAAAGTATTCTAGTCGGTTAATGGCAAGTATTAGATTATAATATCTATAGTATCCGATCAAATCTTCTAGATACCTTGCAGTGTACGCCGAGCAGTGCCGTGCATTGCAAGTCTTGAATCTTGTGGCTTGACCGTCCCTGACCATGTGGCCCATGTCCCTTGCCGTGGGTACCTAGGGTTATACCCCCCATAGCTAGTCCCCAAGTGCCTTGTATCTTTTGAGCATCACCGTCTTGAACAAGTCCGACCAGTTTGACAGTGAAGCCAACCAGTTTAACTGGTGAATCAGAGCAGTGGAAGTCGAAGTCGACCAGTTTAACTAGTGACCTAGGCGGTGAAAATCAAAGCCAACCTGTTAAACTGGTGACCTAGATGATGAAAGTCGAAGCTGACCAGTTAAACTGGTGACCTAGGTGGTGAAAGCCAAAGCAGGACCAGTTAAACCAGTGACCTAAGCGGTGAAAGTCGTATCCGACCAGTGTAACCAGTGACTTGAGCGGTGAAAGTAGGAGCCGACCGGTTTAACTGGTATGCAGATCTCGGACTTAGCCAAGTAAGGCTTACCAGAAGGATGTAAGGGGCTCAAGATAAAATTTGAAAATTCTACCTCTTAGGAGAAGTGTAGCAACTTAGACTCCGTCAATAAGGAGGGTAAATCAAGAAATAAGCACTACATTCACTGCTAGGTGAAGTGTAGCCACTTAGTCCCCGAGCCTGGCAGTAGGTGAAGTAGTCACGTGGTGCTCAGGATCCAAAGTAGTAGTCTTGAAGTGCTGGCCCAGTCCCTAATGTCAGCTGGAAACCAGTGTAGAAATAAATACAGTCATCACGAGATGACGTGTACACACGTAGTCCCCGAGCCTGCTGGAAGATTTTGAAGATATCTTGTAGCAGGGTCAAAGAATTTTTAATGAAAGCTTGCCAAAATCATTTGACATGCGCAGTATCAAGACCCTAGACATGCTGCCCAAGATCAGCACCCTGATTCGAACAGCATGGAGCAGCTTGATAGCACACCGATGAGATATAGCAAGACCCAACCACCAAGGGAGTTCCCAGCCTTAGCTGGCAACTCTTGCACTGAAGAATCCGAATGCCGAGGAGTCCCTAGCTTAGCAGGTAAGCCCCCAATGTAGCTGACGATGAAGCATGAGCGGCGAACAGTCCAGCCAACCGGTCGGCGACCAAGTGAGCATTGAGTAGAAGTGACCGACGAATAGTCCGAACAACTGGTCGGCGACGAAGTCCATAAACCTAGCGGTCCGACCAGTTGATCAGTGGAGAAGTCTGAGTACCAGGTGGTCCGACTACCTGAACGATGATCCTGCAATACAAATATGTAGAACGGGTAGTACATGATGTAAAAATAAAATATATGAACTCGATGATGAAGAAAACAGAGCGGAGTAGATAAACAGTATGTTTGTTTGAAGTGATCATATTTTAAATATGAGTAACTTCCTGCCAGTTGGTTATGTATCGCATCACCAGCCCCGACTAGCCCATACTCCATAGCGTAGAGCGCTTAGCACCCATTTACGCGTAAGAGCACAGGCATCGCCGAGGAACCACTGCCGACCACCCATAATGCAGAGGGCTAGCGCTCGTGCACGTATAGGAGTGAGATCGAGAATAGTGCTGTTTCTGTAACGCAAGTGAGAACATGGCTGGTCGACGAGTCGAGTGGAGAATATCTTAAATATATTGTAAACATTAAGTTTTCTTTTGGAGATGTATTTATATTTAATGTAAACCGTGCGACCAGTTAGTGTGTAGCTGAGTCTCTAGCCCTAGCTAGCCTGTTAACCATAACGTGGATCGCGGGGCCCGTGTGCGTGTAGGAAGAGCAGGGCGTCGCTAAGGAGGCGCTGTCGACCACCCCTAACGCAGAGGGCAGGCGCTCGTGCACGTGTAGGGACAAGCCAGAGACAGAGCCATCTCTGGGAACATCCGAGCATCAACATGACTGTTTAGAGATTTGCTGAGTCGAAAGCATGTGCCATCTCAAGATGGTATACACGGAGAAAAAAGCCGTTAGGAGAATAATTATGGAGAAAACAACTCAGAGAAACATTGGGAGACATATGAAATATTTAGAAAAATAATAAAGCATGACTTAGCTTTAGACAGAACACCTGGTCGGCGGTGTATGGTGTTATCTTGTCGGCGTTATTGTTGTCCCTAGGTGGTCGGCGAATTTGTCCCTTAGGGCATCCTAATGGATGGTAGCCGTATCCCCTGGAGTTTCCCGATCGGCTTCCGATAAATCGGAAAAGGAAGGTGGTCAGCGCCGAACCAGAGTGGTCAGAGCCGATTCCGTGAGGGAGAGGCAGTCGGCGAGCTTCTAGCTAACCTGATCAATGGATGCGGTCAGATCGTCATTGCCGACCTGCTTCCTCGAGTAGCACGGCAGCACGCAGCGAGTTATTGGTGAAGACGACCTCGGAGGTGGTTCCCGAGATTGGATCTGCTGTTACGGGCGTTGGTGTGGTTAGCGCAGAATCGATATGCACCGGCTTGATGATCTCTCTGTCTCCATTAGCATTGATGACCCAGGAGATCGATCTGACCGTAAAGATTTGGTCGGGCTTTGGAGAGGACGAAGAGCTTGAAAAGTGTACCATCTTGTTCGTCATGGAAACAGCACGCACACCCTCTACCTAGGCACGCCAACTGTCGACAGAATATCATCGGCAGTCCTCCGAGGGGTATCCCATGAAGGTAGATTGATCAGGTAGAGGTGCGCGAAATCTAGAACAAGAAGGCAACAGAGACACAAGAGTTAGACAGGTTCGAGCCGTCTGCACGATGATAATACCCTACTTCTGTGGTCTGTTGGTTTGTATTGGCTATCATATGATATTGCGTGTGATCAGATGTGGGATGGGGCATGCCGACTAGGGGACCCCTGCCCTCCTTATATACTCTGGAGGGGTAGGGTTATAAGGAAAGTATCCTAGTCGGTTACATGACAAGTATTAGATTACAATATCTAGTAGTATCTGATCAAATCTTCTAGATGCCTTGCAGTGTACGCCGAGCAGTGCCGTGCACCGCAAGTCTTGAATCTTGTGGGCTAGACCATCCCTGATCGTGCGTCCCATGTCCCTTGCTATGGGTACCTGGGGTTATACCCCCCCATAGTAAGAAATAAGCGGAAGAGAATTGATGACGTATCTTTGAAATTGTGGCACTGTCGTTTAGGCCATATTTCGAGGGGGAGAATATAATGATTGATTAAGAAATCAATTCTTTCGCCATTAGAATTTTTAGATCTAGAACAATGCATTGATTGCATTAAAGGAAAGTACGTTAAGAAAATAAAGAAAGACGCCAAACGAAGCGCAGGAATTTTGTAGATAATTCACACAGATATATGTGGTCCATTTCCTGTGAAAAGTGTGGATGGTTATGATTCTTTTATAACATTCCCAGATGATTTTTCTCGTTATGGCTATATTTATCCATTTAAGGAATGATCAGAAGCATTGGATAAATTTAAGATCTTTAAGGCTAAAGTAGAAAATCAGCACAATTTAAAGATTAAGATAGTAAGATCTGACCATGGGGTGGAGTACTACGGTCGACATACCCCATATGGCCAAGTTCCTAGACCTTTTGCAAGGTTTTTGTAGGAAAATGGCATAGTTGCCTAGTACCCAACACCGGGCGAGCCTCAGGCAGAACGGAGTAGCTGAAAGACGTAACCATACCTTAATGAATATGGTGAGAAGTGTGATAAGTTACTCCACTTTACCGATAAGTTTGTGGATGGAGGCGTTAAAACCGCCTTTCATATTCTTAATCGAGTACCAAGCAAGTCGGTGCCCAAAACACCATATGAATTGTGGACAGGAAGAGAACCCTCACTTAATCATTTATGTGCGTGGGGTTATCCAGCTGAGGCTAAAGTATTTAACCCAAACATTGGGAAGCTAGATTCCAAGATAGTCAGTTGTCATTTCATTGGCTATCCAGATAAAGTCAAAAGGTTATCGCTTCTATTGTCCTGGCAGACATACGAAGTTTGTAGAAACAAGACACGCTGTGTTCTTGGAAGATGAGATGGATAGGGGTAGCATGGTACCCCGAGAAATTAGCCTTGAGGAGAAGCTGGGTATATGTACCCACTCCGATGATTTAGGAGCCATTTTTCTCGCTACCTGTTGCCGCTGCACCAACAGTGCAGGACACTGTAGTGACAACACATGTTGTTAGTTCTCCCATTGCAACAACAAATGAAGATGAGGAACCTATCCTTCAGGATCCTATAGAACCCATTGTTGCACATGAGGAAGAGCCGCAACAACCCCATTTGGAACAAGTGCTAGCCAATGAGGCCCCCAAAAGGTCTCAAAGAGCCAGAAGATCAGCTATTCCTGATGACTACGAAGTCTATGACTGTGAAGAATTTCAAATGGAGGGTGATCCCACCTCATTTGAAGAAGCCATGAAAAGCGCTCACTCATCAAAGTGGCTTGAAGCCATGGAAGATGAAATGAGATCCATGAGTAGCAATAAAGTCTAGGATCTAGAAGAAATTCCTAAAGGAACCAAGACAGTAGGCTGTAAGTGGGTCTACAAAACTAAATGTGACTCCAAAGGGAATGTAGAAAGATTTAAAGTGCGACTTGTGGCTGAAAGGCTTCACACAAAGAGAAGGAATAGACTATAATGAGATATTTTCTCCAGTCTTATGTAAGGATTCTTTTAGAATCATAATGGCATTAGTGGCACACTACGATTTAGAATTACATCAGATGGAAGTAAAGACGGCTTTCCTTAAGGGGGATCTGGAGGAAAATGTTTATATGGCACAACCGAAAGGTTTTGTCGTGGAAGGAAAAGAACGTTTCGGATGGCCGCCTAAAGAAATCCATTTATGGATTAAAGCAAGCCTCTAGACAGTGGTATTTAAAGTTTGATGGAACAATAAGAAAGTTTGGGTTTAAAGAGAATGTGGACGACAATTGCATTTACTGCAAAGTTCAAGAATGGGAAATTCATTTTCCTAATCTTGTATGTAGATGACATCCTACTTGCTAGTAGTGATGTTAATCTACTACAGGAGACGAAGAAGTTCCTGTCCTCAAATTTTGATATGAAAGATCTCGGTGAAGCTTCGTTCGTTCTAGGAATAGAGATTCACCGAGATAGAAGAAAAGGGGTTTTAGCATTATCGCAAAAGGCATACCTAGAAAAAGTTCTAAAGAAATACAGTATGCATGTGTGTAAGCCTTCACGTGCTCCAATAGTCAAGGGTGATAGTTTTGGGGAATTCCAATGTCCCAGAAACCAATATGAGATCGATCGAATGAAATCGGTTCCATATGCTTCAGCTGTCGGAAGCTTACAGTATGCTCAAGTATGTACACGCCCTGACTTAGCTTTTGTTACCAGGGATACTTGGCAGATATCAAAGTAATCTAGGAATAGAACACTGGAGAATGGTAAAGAAAGCTTTGCGTTATGAGCAAGGCACAAAAGGCCTCATGCTAAAGTACAGAAGATCTAATTCCCTACATATAGAGAGATATTCAGATTCAGATTTTGCGGGAGATGTAGATGATAGAAAATCCACATCAGGCTATGTATTCACTCTCGCAGGAGGAGATATATCATGGAAAAGCTCAAAGAAAACCGTCACTGCATCGTCTACGATGTATACTGAGTTTGTAGCATGTTATGAGGCCACGGGGCAGGTGAACTGGTTAAAGAAGTTTATACCCGGGTTGAAAATGGTTGACAACATCTATAGACCTACTCAAGTTATACTACGACAATGAGCCAGCAGTATGTTATGCTTACAACAACAAGTCAGGTGGTGCTAGCCAAACACATTAACATAAAGTTTTATGTTGTGAAAAATAAGGTCCGGGATCATTCCATTAGTCTTGAGCATGTAATCACAAAGAAGATGCTTGCGGATCCGCTTACAAAAGGCTTACCGTCCAATGTGTTCAGAGAACACTTAGCCGGCATGGGTTTACGGAAAAACCTATGATCCCTAGACAATAAGGGCCTAGTTGAAAATCTTATTTCAAAACAAAGAGGAGTATTGTAGCAGTTAGTCTAATGGTACTAACTGTTATGACAAGACACGCTCTATGCACTAATCTGAGATGAAACGAGAAAGAGAAATAAGTACCTAAGGCTTAAGTTATAAGTTCAGATCAAGGGGGGGAATGTTAGTTTGATCTCCACCCGACTCGGTCCAACGACCGAGTCGGGGCCCTGATCTCGCACCCTGATCGGGGGCGCCCAGCCATACCGTGGTTGGTGGGCCCCAGTCGCACAGCGCTATAAAGAGGAGGTGAGGGCTGGGGCACTCGGTACGAGGTTCACCGTAGCCACCACAAACCCACCTACATTCGTAATCCGATCAAGAGGGTATGTTGTAGCCGACGGGAAGTCCACCGCCACCTCTGCACCACGCCCGACGTCAACACCACCGCCGGACGTCACTGCCTCTCCTTCACCAACACCCTCCATCACTGACACCGCCATGGACGGCTCTTCCTCCTCCAAGCCCGACGGTCAGCTACATCTACACCTCTCTCTCTGTCTCCCTCCACCGAGTCATGTTCTTGGTCGATTTGAACCAAACAGAGTTGAATCAACCCGCTAATCTACACCTAGATGATCCTAGGAACTAACAGCTCTCAGTGAAATGCTAGCTACCTTGTGTGGGGTGGTGTGGTGGTGAAATGCAAGGAATGCGGGTTGGCCGTGCCTCACTCTCAGACAGATGAGTTAGTCAAGTCAAGTAAGGTGTCCCCGCGTTGTCGTCGAAATAATTGTCAACCACCGAGATCCAGCAGCAGGGAGCACACCTGGGCAACGGCGCAAGAGATCAGTGCTTGCCCGTGGGACACTTTCATCGGTGGAGGCGGGGAGAGCCAGAGAGGGATCAAAGGTGTGGACCCACATGCCCTGTGCCAGGAGAGACCGAGACAGAACGGAGACTCTGGATGCACATGATAGCCTCTGCCAGAACGGAGACTCTGGACGTACACTACACCTGTCCTGTAAAATTCGACGGCCGGTTTTGAACAGTGCTTTTCTGCTGCCGCTGTTTCGGGCTCTCACAAAAGCGCTGTGCCAACAGCCAGCAGCGTCGGCTTATACCAGCAGCCGAACACTCTGAATTTGAATGTCGTAGCTCATGGTGGCGCAAATAGTGGGATTCGATTTCCACGAAGTCTCCTACCACTACGCCAGATCTTAACATCACTGTCGGTTCAAAAAAACCCCTTCACTATCGGATTTTAAACCGGCAGTGGTATAGCCGGTAATGATGTGGGATTGACATCACTATCGATTCTTATGAACCGACAGTGATGTGAACCGGCAGTGATGTGGTTTCTAGGAAAAGCCAAAAAATTCATTGAAAAAATAGGAAAAAATTTTTAATACCTGGAAGAGGCCTCACTGGACAAGCCACACGGTTGCGTGTCGCAAGTCACAAGTCAAACGATTTTTTACCCGAAAAACACGTGCTTCACGGCCACCGGCGCTCGAACCCCTGTTGTCCTGCTTCGTGTCTTCGGCCCCTAACCACTCCACCTGCAAGCTGTTTATGTCCAAATGAGATTTTCGTCCTAAGCCATTTTATGTTCATCTAATTTTGAAATGAGTATTTATGACCCTAAATGAATTCAAATGAAAAAGTTGTCAACTACAAAGTTTTATAACTTTTCGAGATCTACAACTTTGATTTTGGTAGTCTCTCCATCCGAGGTCGTTTACAAAATTTAAATTTTAAATTTGAGAAATTCAAATGTAGTTTTCCATGACAAGATGATTTCAAATCAAAAAGTTATCAACTACAAAGTTTCATAACTTTTTGAGATCTATAAATTTTGTTTTTGTTGTTTGTCCATCCGAGGTCGTTTAAAAAATTCAAATTTCAAATTATTTGATATTCAAACATAGTTTTCCTTGAGAAGATGGTTTCAAATCAAAAAGTTGTGCAACTACAAAGTTTCATAACTTTTTAGGATCTACAACTTTCATTTTGGTAGTTTCTCCATCCGAGGTCATTTACAAAATTTAAATTTCAAATTTTAGAAATTCAAACGTAATTTTCCTTCACAACATGATTTCAATCAAAAAGTTGTCAACTACAGAGTTTCATAACTTTTCGAGATCTACAACTTCTATTTTGGTCATTTGATCATTTATTCATCCAAAATAATGGTAGTAACATTGTTCACAAATGTTACAGTATCCCTCTTATTGGTTATGAAACTATAAGAGAGATATGTAAATTTTGTGAACAATGTTATTACCACTTTATCGGATGAAGAAATGACCAAAATAAAAGTTGTAGATCTTGATAAGTTCTACAACTTCTATGTTCATGATTTTTTCAGTTGAAATCATTTAGTATTCCAAAATGACGTTTGAATTTGCCATTTTTTGAAATTCAAATTTCAAATAGATAAAAAAAAGATAGATAAAATAATAGCGGTAAAAACACAATAAATTGATAGATCATGATTTTAGAATTTTTTAGAAAAAAAATCATCAAATTTGATGTTAGTATGAGGGGAGAAAGACTAGTTACAAGTTTTAGCCAGAGATTAAAAAGAGAAATCAAAGTTCTTCAACAATTTCAAATTTTAATTTTAAATAGAATTTTCAAGTAGTAAATGATCTCAAATGAAAAAGTTTTCAACTACAAAGTTGCATAACTTTTCGAGATCTACAACTTTTGTTTTGGGCGTTTCTCCATCTGAGGCCGTTTGAAAAATTCAAATTTTAAATTTTAGAAATCAAACGTAATTGTTTGTTAGATAGATTATTTCAAATAAAAATATTTGGACATCCAAACGATCTTAAATTAAAAAAGTTTGAACTATAAAGTTGTAGATCTCGTCGAGTACTACAACTTTGATATAAAGTTCGTCTTCATCAGACATCGTATGAGAAACTTATGAAGTTTTCTTACAGCATATCATTATCGGTTCAAGCCACGAAACCGACAGTGATAGTATCAGTGTCGGTTCTTGGCTAAAACCGGCAGTGATGACCTTTTTAAATTATAAAAGTTATTTAAAAATTACATTTTGCACTTTTTAAACTGCTGAAAGCCTTTTTAAATCTTAGAAATTCTAGAAAAACTATAAAATCATTATTTATTTTTGTTTAACCTATTCACAACCTAAAATAGGAATTTTGGTGTGTGACACTGGCCCGCTCATGCACGCGCGCTGCCAAGCGGCCGGGTGTCTACGATGGCGATCGGCTTGCGCACCTGCACGTCCGACGCGGCGGCGACACTCGTGGTGGCTTGGGGCGACCGGATCCGTGCCCTGAGGCGCGGCAACGGCTTGGGGTGGCCGGGCCCGAGCCGTGCAACGGTGCCCAGGTGCTCGCTCCCGAGCGCCGGTGGGGCCTAGCAACGGTCGTGGTGGCCGGGCCAGCGCCAGCCCCTCCCTACGGTGGCTGTGGGTGGTGCACTCGCCTGTGGTAGTGGCGGCTGACAGCCTTGGCTTGGGATTGGCCCAGATCTGCACGTCCGCAGGTGTTGCCCTTGTGTTCGTGGCTGCACAACACTTCGGGGCTGGCAAGCTGCTTCGGTTTGTCTCCGACATTTGGACGGCAATTGCGTCAGAGCCGCCTTCGTGTTGCCGGGCGTTGTTGAAACACCGACGAACTTGTTATTCGGCGCTTCAGGGCCAATGTTTGGTTGCTAAAAGGATCAAGATGTCCAAGAGGGGGGTGAATTGGGCTTTTCTAAAATTCTTGCAATAATTAAGTCATATACTTAGCCCACTTCACCCCTAATGCCTAACTGTGTATCCTATTGTTGTATCACACAAAGAGTTTAGCAACCTAGGTTCCAATCCTACTCTAGCATGGTAATTCTAGGAATGTAAAGACAAGAATTGAATTGATCAAAGTAAATGCTCAAAATAAAGAGAGGGAATGAACACGGCGATGTTTTGTCGAGGTATCAAAGAGTCGGCACTCCCCACTAGTCCTCGTTGGAGCACCCGCGCAAGGGTATCGCTCCCCCTTGATCCGCGCAAGGATCAAGTGCTCTCTATGGGCTGATTCTTCACCACTCTGGCACGGCGAATCACCCACAACTGCTCACAAGATGAGTTGGGTCATCCACAAGCTCCGCCGGATGATCACCAAGCTCCCAATCACCACCAAGCCATCTAGGTGATGCCGATCACCAAGAGTAACAAGCACAAAGTCTCACTTGACCAAAACAAGGCTAATGAGGAAGGTGGATGCACACTTGCTACTCCCTAGAAACTAATGAGGTCCTTAATGTTGGATTATCAAATCTCAATCACCTCACTAGGCACTTGCTCTCACTTGAACTCCAAATGGTTCCCTCAGCTGAACAAATGAGCAAGAGAGGTATGTTGGACGAGTAGGGGATGTATATATAGCCCCCACTTTCAAACATACCCGTTGAGGTCCAACTCAGCATTTTCAGTGGTGACCGGACGCGCCTATCGGGGTGACCGGACGCGTCCGGTCAGTAGCCAACGGCTACATGATGCCAGCACTAACAGGCAATGGCTAGTGTGACCGGACTCTACCAGGGTCTGGTCCACACTAACCGGACACGTTTGGTCAAGAATTTCCATCTCTGGAACCTCTCTGTCTTTAATCGGACATGCTAGCCTCCTAGCGTCCGATCCTCTCAGAGGACCAAATCCTAGGCACAGTCATCTATGCGCTGTCTTACACTGACCGGACACGTCCGGTCCCACGGGGACCAGCGTCCGGTCCCTCTGTCACACCTCGAAACACTCCAAATTCAAGGCACTTTGTGAATGGGGTTGACTTCAAATGATCTTTGGGCTAACTCTGAGCTACCTAGTGCTAAGTTTGACAAGTGTGCACCACACCTAACACATTAGACTCATTTAGATCAAGCTACTAGTTCATACCCCCCTTAATAGTATGGCCAAAGGAAAAACAAAACCCTAAACTAATCTAAGTGTCTCTCCAACGACAAACGACACTTAGAACTAGCCATCCTTAGCCTTGTTGTCCATCCTTTAAACACCAAAATGATTTCCATCAACAGGAGCGTGAATACCATTGATTGCATAAACAATCACCATTATCGTGACCTAACTCAATTTGTTTCTGCAAAACACACATTAGTCATAATAATCTTATGTTGTCATTAATCACCGAAACCCAATAGGGGCTTAGATTCTTTCAGTTGCTTCAGGCAACCTGTGAGCTATGGCTTCAGGCCATGCTCAACTACCATGGTGCTTACATGCACATACATAGGTGATGAACTTGTGATGTGTTTGTTCATCGCATTTGTGTGTAGGAGAACTGATTTCTCACCTTCTTACCCATGAAGTGAGAGCTATTTCTATATTGCTTTCTTTTTTTGTGATTACACAGTACAACTCAGACACTCACAACGCACGCACACTCACCCCTATGAACACACGCACGCAAACCCTACCCCTATGAGCATCTTCGAAGACTAGGCCTGCAAATCCTCAAGATTCACGAAGCCACCACATGCGCCTCGCTGTCGATGGAAACGTCGCCTACCACTGAAAGCACAACGTCGTTAAATCCTAAAATATTCGCTCCCACGGGGAGTCAAACCCAGAACCTGAGGTGCTACTGAGACTCTTGTAACCACTAGGCTAGAGACCCTTTCGCTTGCTAGTTACAAAGGTCAAAGTGACCTCCTATTTATAGGAAAAGGATGTTGTATGAACTTAGGTTTTATAGTGTGAACTCTTAGAATTTTCTTCTCTTCCTCATTAATTTGACCACTCTCAAAGTCTCCTTTTTGATACATGTATTTTGACTTCGATTTCATAACACATGGCACTCTTTCTATCAAAACACACATGAATCCTTCCATGGGTAAGATCATAGCACGAAAGATATAGCTCCTCGGGAGAGGTCTCATGATCTGGCGGCCAATCTTGGTTCACCACATGGCCGATGGTGTGGTGCATCTGCGCATGTTGGCGGTGGGCATTGTGGGCCTCCATGTGTCGAATTCTTTAATGAGTCTAAAGCTTTGTTTGTTTGAGCCGTAGTTTTAGGCTTTTGATTCAAAATTGACTTTCCAAATTTTTGGTTCTCTAGCGTGCTTTTCAGCTTTTAGTTTATTTTTTTATAAGCAGCTTCTTAAAAACCAACTCAACAACTGGACTATTTGTTTTAGCTTCAAACATCTGACTGGCAGTGCTCAGTGTGAGCTGTTTCTTCGCCTCCTACTACAAAAAAGACATGTAGTGTCTGTTGAATACTAGATACTTTGCACACTTTGTTGTATGATTCTTTTTGTAGGAGGATTATTCGTGAAGTGATAAGGTTTAAAGATGACATTCACATGTGTCTTTTATATTTTTTCCCATATATTCAACTGCGAAGAATGGATAATCAAATGAAATTATGTTTGTGATAGCTGCATAGAATGGATTCACTGTTTATAGGTTGTTATATTCAAGGGACCTTAATAATAAAGTGGAACAAACTTGTTGACGTCAGAAGGTGCTCCGGATCACACACCAACAAGGGTTAGCACACCCGTGGTCGACAAACGACCTTGAACGCAGCAAGAACACAGTGAACGGATGAAACCGATCTAGAAACTGGCAGGTTAAGCCGATGTTGAGCCCGTTCTTCGCTTGATAGACTCCCAAACTTCTCCCGGAAAGACCCATCAGGGAGGAGCATGTGGAGAGTGTCCTACGACCAGCAAGGCAGCCTAGAATGCTGTCGAATCTCGTCGGGAGACGCGATGAACAATAGGGATAGAGAGGAAAAGGGGTAAAAGGGGTGTAGTAGATTGATTTTGACGATTGGAAATTGGGATTCTCAATCGACCGTGATCCTCTCATATATATAAAAGGGGGTGATCTTATCCCAGTAGGAAACAAGTCCAAAATGCGTTCTCTAAGTTTCCCACGTCCAAAATAAGTCCAAAACTGATTTGGAAACCAAACCGACTTGGAACAACAGAGGCGGGAGTCGGCTTAGCCGACTTGGGAGTCAGCTAAGATGATTTCCACGGGCCTGAACACTGCAGCTCGGCCGGCATAGGGGAGCCGACTCTAGCAATCGGCTAAGCCGACTGGGGCCTAATGAGTCGGCTAAGCCAACTGCTAGAGTCGGCTAAGCTGACTTAGTCTGGGCTCGCGCGGCTCGCCTTCTTCTTCACGTGTTTCTCTTGTTATTTGATGCGCCAATTAACTTTCAACACGCCCAGGATGTTAGGAACTTGCTGAAGTTGCCCATATTCCATGTCGGGACACTTTTGAGTGTCAACAAAACTAAGAGAACTTTTACGGTGCACGGAAATAATATGGCCATTCGTTTGTCAAAATCTAATGGCTAAAAACTGAGACGTGCCTATTACAAGGAACCTAGGTTGTGTGGCCAGTAGTTAAATTTTGTGGGCCAAAAATAATTTAGAAATTAAGCGGAAGGGTATATTAGTATTTCCATGCGAGGGTGGTTTGGGAGTTGGGACTTCGGGTCGACCAATTTGTCCATCGAACCGATCCTCAGGAGCAAAATATTGTTCTTCATGTTCTCTTAATTAACAAGTTAACATGCAGAGGCTTGATTCGACCCGATGCTCGCAGCACCGCCCCAATCTGGTCATCTCACCAAGGTGGCACTGGCACCCCCCGCCGCATACCCCTTGATGCTGATAACGCATACCCTCTTGATGCAGACAATGCCCCGTCCTTCTGTTGCTTGCACAAATCTAATTGCCTATCCAATCTAATTAGTCTCAACGGTTCATTAATGATCAAAGGGAAGGAACCACAGTTTGCCCTCAAGCACCGTAACACATGTCCCTAATAATTAACAGAAGAGTCACTGATGTATTTTACTCAAGCTTAAAATAACGTTCCACATGACACAAAAAATAGGAGTTACGTTACAAATACTGATCGATCTTAATTTGGAAACAAATACAATAATGAACCATGTGATGGATGAACTCAATGCATAAAAAAGAAGACTAGAATTTCTAAAATAAAATGAAGTGTCGTACCAGACAAAACTACGCAAGCAAACCTATCTAGGCATTGTCAGAACTAAAAGCCACATAGCAATTGGAACCACCAGTTTAAGCTCCCTGAAAGACAGATAGCTATCAACCAGCAGTGCCGCCTGCCATCGGAGAGGTCGAATTTGCCTTGTTCAATTTCTACATACTCCGTACATACCTAAAAACGGAAAAAACATATGATAATTGGTGGTCATACTTATTCTCCACATCATGTACTCACAATGGTCTTCATTAGGCTTCTACTATGGCATGGTCGGATGGACGCCTGCTGCACCCTGAGCCATCCAATCTTGATCAAATCTTTGGATCTGGAGTATGGGACGGTTGGGATGGACTGCTGCTGCGCCCCTGATGTCATCCTCCAAAGCCTCCACCTCGTCAGCAACAGCAGCGTCGCAGTTAATATCTATAGCCAGATGTTTGAGCCCTGCAAGGTTCTGCAGCCCAAGGACGAGGCCACCTTCCCCAAACTTGAACTGGCACCGTGCCATCAGTTCCAGCTTGAGCCTTTGGAGCTTTGGCATGGCTCCTGGCTCAAACTCCAATGCCGCGTGACACCAACAACAGCGGAAATGAAACTTGAGCAAACCCTGGAATCCTTGTCTGCTGATTGCGCAGAGGATGCCTGAATCTCCATCTTGGTCATTGGATAAGATAACAGTAAGAGAGAGCAGCTTGGGTAAACTTGCTAGGATATTTATTCCTTCCTTGCCTGCTTCACCACGGACAAAAATGCGGAGGCGGGACAGGTTGACTAGTGAGCTAATTTGAGGGCCCACCCTATTTAAGTTATGTGTATCAAGAACAAGCTTTCGAAGCGGTGGTGGAGTAGGGACACACGAAGACATGAATGAACATGTGGCATCAGGTTCACTCCCACACACGCGCAGTTCTCGCAGGTGCCCGAACAGCCTGGAGAGCGTAGAGATACATGCTTCCTTGTGATCCTTCCTCAAGTACGGCCAATCAATTTCAAGTATTCTCAGATTGGTCAGATCACTGAGTCATTGGATAAACTTTACAGATTGAATACCCAAATCGATCCTTGATAGCTCTTCCAACGCCTGCAGACTTCCGATTGCATCGGGTAGGCGCACCGACACATCGACAAAAAGGCGCACTAGCTTCTGCAACTGGATAATACCTGCTGGTAGACATTGCGATCTGACCTCTAGTATCTCCGGATGTTGCAGCTTTACTGCATAATTGGTTAATAAGCTTTTCTGCAACTGGATAATACTTGTTGGTGGCTTTTCAAGACGTAGCCATCTAAAATCTAGTGTCTCCAGATGTTGCAGCTTTTCTATATCCTGTGGAAGCTTGCCGACCAAAACATAATTGGCGCATGCAATTTAAGTAACGTGTATTAAGAACAAGCTTTCGAAGTGGTGGTGGAGTAGGGACACACGAAGCCATGAATGAACATGTGGCATCAGGATCACTCTGCCACACACGTAGTTCTCGCAGGTGACTGAACAGCCCGGAGAGCGTTGAGATACATGCTTCCTTGTGATCCTCCATATCACGTAATTCACTAGAGCATGGCCAATCAATTTTAAGTAATTTCAGATTGGTCAGATCACCGAGTCCTTGGATAAACTTTACAGATTGAATACCCAAATTGATCGTTGATAGCTCTTCCAATGCCTGCAGACTTCCGATTCCATCGGGTAGGCGCACCGACGGATAGACATGAAGACGCACTAGCTTCTTCAGCTGGATAATACTTGCTGGTAGCTTTTGAAGACATTGCCTTCTCACATCTAGTGTCTCCAGATGTTGTAGCTTTTCTATATCTTGTGGAAGCTTGCCGACCAAAGCATAATTGTGTATCCTCAAGTACTTCAACTGACCTAAACTTTTGACATGTCCAAGAGAGCATTTACCATATTCAACTTCAATATTCAACACTCGCAAGACTTGGCTGCTTAAGAACTCTGTGGCATGCTTAGTAACCAGAACTGAATTTGAGCCAAAGATATTGATGGATCGGATCTGAGCTCCATTTTTTATTGTCTTGGCAATGTCTTCCGCCCGGGAAGAAATGTCTTTTTGGATGGATAGATGGCGAATCTTGTTCGAAGAATAATTTTTAGAAAAACCATTACCATTCCATATAGTAACAAAGTTGTCCTCCACGGCCTTTGATACAATGAACTCAAGTATGCACATCATGAACTCTGCACTGTTTCACTGTTGCGCCGTGCTCCCCCAACCTTGGTTGGCTGCACCAAACTTCTATTGATGAGCTCATTCAAGTAACTTCTCCCTAGCTGCTCCATACTTTCCCTGTCCTGTCCAGGAATCAGTCCTTCGGCTACCCATAACAATATCAACTGTTGGCAATCAATCAAAGAATCCTCTGGAAACACACTCAGATATAACAAACAACTCTTTAGATGGTGAGGAAGGTCAAAGTAACTCAGCAGCAGAATTCTTTTCATCTTATCAATAGGAGAATCTTTGTCAACTGCAGTAGCAATAGACCTCAATACATTGACCCAGACTTCCACTGCTTTGCTTCTGTTTGCTAATAAACCAGCTATACTGATTATGGCTAGTGGTAAGCCGCAACATTTCTTTAAAATATCATCGGATACTTTCCTCAAATCTGGGTGGCAATCATCACCGGACAAAAATAGCCTCTTAAAGAATAATATTTGGGAGTCCTCATGACTAAGGGGCTTTGCTTGATACATTTGTGCAGGCAATACCAGTACAACAAGATTTGGCTACTGCTTCAATGCGTGTTGTAGTAATAATTCTGCTTCCATTGTCATTGACAGGTAAGGCAGATCGTACAAGCTCCCATGCTGATACACTCCAGATATCATCAATCAAGATGAAGTACCTGGATACATTAGTTCTGGAATCTTGTTATTAATTATGTAAGGCAACCATGAATTGAAGCGTATTCCAGTGAAGTTAAAGATGTCGGAGAAATGTAAGATGGATCGTAGTGGCACACTTTTTTATCAGTAATTATTACACATGAGAAATACAGTCTGTAAACTACCATTATTTAAAAATATGTTACAACCTCGAAAATGGTAAGTGTCGCATTAGAACACCTAGAGACCCACTCAAAAGACATGACGCATTCAGTTCAAAAACTGAGTTCCAAAATGAGATTTTTATGGATATTTAGAATTCTGGTCATATTTTCCAAGAAGTAATTTTACTGAATATGGATTAGATGGTGTAAAGTAATTTTTTTACCAAAATGATGCACAGTTGACTTGAGTTTGTTCATTGTTGCAACATCTTTAATGATGACATTTGATAGATATGCTGAGCCATTGAAGTATTTGAGGTAATTTTTTGCTGTCAAGTTCAGTAGGCCAGGAAAAAATGAATCATTTTTTAAAATTCCCAGAAAATTTCAGAAATGGCCTAATAATTAGGTGAGCTCATGTGATGAACAAATATTGCACGACATTATTCTAGCTAGATGAACTGGTTAACTATTAGAAAAATAAATAATATTGATTACCTCTTGTCCTTTAAGCATTCTTTCACTGTGCGGATGAGCTGCTCAACTGTCTCTAACATCTGTGACCGGTCAAAATGGCTCTTGCTTATTTGAGACAATATATCTCTAAGAAGTTTCTTCATATCTGGAAGTTTGTGATACAGACACAAAAGCCCGGCTATCAAAAGCAGCTTCAGTGATTTTGTGGTACACCTCCATGGCGAGAGTGGTCTTCCCCTGTCCACCTATCCCATAGATGGACACCACCTTGTGCTCCTTGTCTTCACATCTCAATAAGCTGATGATCTCCTCACGAGGAGCATCGATTCCAACAAGATCCCTGGCCTCTTGAAAGAGTGCAGGTGCTCGAGGATCCAAGAGCACTGGCTGAGATGAAGAGGCGAGGAGACACTGATTGATGTCGTAGTAGCGTTTCCCCCGCTCACTCTGCTCGCTCACGAGCCTCTTGAGTCGTCGGATCTCCTCTGCTATTCCTCTGTCCTTGAACAACGTTTTCACCATTTGAATGGCCTTGTGCACGAAGTTGCCCATGGAACCTCCATCTCCATGGCTGTGATTGAGCACAAAACGGTCGATGCAATCCTCAATATCGTAGGACAGCTCACGCACCTTGCTCCTCCAGTCTTTGGCGAGTGGATCGATCTGGATCGTCGTCCTTGTCTTCGAGCCTCAGCAGCATGGCTTCCATGGTGCGCAGATCATCTTGGAGGGACCGGATCCCTTGCTTGACATCTCTGGCGAGGTTGTACTTGCCGGTGAGCATGTCGGCCAGCTTGTCGATGACGGAGCCCAACACACCCGTGGCGGCGCTCGAGATCATTTCGGCCATCTTGACTCGCGACTACTGGCTGAGTGAAATGCTAGCTAGCTTGTGCGGTGGTATGGGAGAGGATAGGTGATTCAGTTCTCAGGTTAAAGTGGGGCACACAACAACGCATCCCATTCGTTAAATATATAATTTTCCTCTAGATTCGCGAGAACCACTCCAAGGCACGTTGTCGCTGACAGTCCACACGACGGCTTCAGTTCTCGAGAAGATTAATTTAAAGAATGCTTTTGAATTTGTGAAAGGGAGCCCATTTTTTGGCCGATCTCAGTGATATGTTTCGTTACACTGTTTCAAAAAATGTTACATCCCTTTATAAGTTTTGGTGGACGAAGAAAATAACCACCCTCAATGCATATATAGATTCATGTCACTAGCTTTATAAACTAGTCTCTCAATAATAAATAGCTACCTACTATTGTAATCAAATATGCCACATAAATAATTTTGGTATGGTGTGTAATAAGCGACCATTTCAGCCATCTTCTCAGCTCGAAATCCCTCGCTCTATGTAGATTGCTGGCTACCATGCGCGGTGGTGTCGGATATGGTGGCACAAATAACTCTCTCTCTCTCTCTCTCTCTCTCAAGTTTTTCTATTTCGAGCTAAAAACTGGGTTAAAATCTTTTGCTCTCAAAGAGGCCCTAAACTGGGCACTAACTCTCTCGAAACGGGCGCTTGGACGGCCCCACACCTCTTGTCGCTCGCACACATGGCTATGCATGAATAGTTAAATGAGGGTAAATCAGTCATTGTAGATTAGAGGACTAAAGTTTTGCCCATAGATCCAAACAGCCCAACAGGTCTAAAGTTTAGGAGCTAAACTTTAGTGCTTAGACCGATGATTCAAACACCATCTTAAATAGGACGCCATGTAATAGTGACAAAAGAATGAATGCCATTTATTGCCTACGATTATTATTTTGTTTTTGCGCATCAATCATGGGTTTCAATCACCTGTTTTGGTCCGCTGTGATATGGGACCTTTGGATCGAAGATTCCAGCCACAACTCGCATCTCCATGGTATGAATAGGCTTTTCTTGTGAAATGTTGAGTAGGGCAAGTCAGTTTTATGTCACGTTTGATCCATTATCAGCTAATAGTTAGTTGGCTAATAACTCATATCTAATATTAATTAGCTAACTATCAGCTACCTATTAGCTGGAAGATGTTTGGAATGCACAACTAATGAAAAATACTACTAAGATACTCCCTTTAGGTTGCTAAAAAAAGTCATTTTGAACAGCTACAAGGTCTCCGAAGCATAACTTTGGCTTCTTATTTTTATAAAAATATTTATTCAAAAGTGATATATGTTTATTTTTATGAAAGTACTTTTCAAGGCAAATCTATTCATATGATTTCCACATTGCCAAACTTAACAACTTAAAAGTTATTCATGATTTATATTCCCAATGTTTGACCAAGTCTTGTCCAAAAGGACCTGAATTACCTGTATGGAGTGAGTAACTATTAATTAGCTGCTATTATCTGATTTAGTCCAAGTAGTGAGATAGTTATTATCTAGAGATCGAGCTAACAATTAGCTATTTTATTAGCTGCACCTGTTTGGATAAAAAAAGATAACTATTAGGAGATAGCTATTATTTATAGGATAGGCCTTAATGAACCGAATACACCGCCTCCCTCAGTTGGTGTTCCACTATTCATATCTTATTTAAACATCTCATCTTGTACATCTTAATGAGTTTAGCCACAAAAAGCTTATGTTGTTTTATATTATTATTATTAACACTCTAAATATGAAAAACTTCATAGAAATTGTTGGAAACAAATTTCTTGAAAAATACATGGTCCACGTCGCATCAAAGAAAACGAGTACTACACCTTCTTGGTCCTGCCTCATCTAACGCGCATTTACTAGTCTAACTAACGTATATATACGTACATAAGTCATGCCCATAGAAAGCGAGTCCCCAATGCTGAAAGGAATCCTAATTAACTCTGGGAGTATTTGCAGTTGTAGGAAGACTTGAGAGGCAGGTTATTAGTCGTCGCCACGGCGAGTCCACACCCGAGCGTCTTCAAAAGTCTAGCTTAGAACTAGCTCATGAATTTTTTAATCAATAAATAGTACAAAAGACAAGAAACTAACATGGATTTGAGAGATAGTATCGCACACTTCAGGATGTGTTCCTCTCTAACAACACAATGTTCAGGGCAGTCTATCTCTCCGCCATATTTAGTAGCTTAGAACTATTGCTAGCTCATACCGTTGGAGACGTCCTTAGGGCGTCTTCAACAGCAATCCTAAATTGTGAGCTCATGTGGCAGTGAGAGACACTAAAAAGATAAATTTAAGAGTAAATCTATGCATCACGAGACGAACTAAAGACACCGTGTTCATCGATACACGTGCGAGACTATCGCTTTGCACCTCGCTAGTCTATTTCCTTTTTCCATTCTCTTTCTTCCTCATTGGACAACGTCTGACACATGCTAGCGACTTGGACCACCGTAGAGGGCGCCCTCAGGTCATTTTGGACTTTGGAGTTCTCAAGTTTTTTTTTCCTTTAGTTCTGGACATTGGATGCCTTTCCGTTGGATTTGCATCGGGCCTGGTATCGAACTATAGGTAAGGGTGCCTTCACCCGTCAGCTTGTCTCAACTCTCAACCAATATGTTGTCGTACTCCCTCCATCGAAAGAATCTTAAGTTTAATAAATATGTATAAATATATGATGACTACAATTTTTCTGTATAGATTTAACATTGCGATCCAACGGCTCACCGATGAACATATCAGAAATATAGGCATTGACAAGTTGCTATTCATTTTCTGTTGTTTTGATAATGACTACACGCAGTTGAATAAGCCAATGCCAATGCTTGAGGGCATGTTTGGTTGGTGGTTGAAAAATATACTGCCTGGACCAGAGAGGCTTCCCAGACGTCCGACTTTAGACCCTTTGGAGCCAGGATCTGTTGCCTGGGAGGCCTTTGCCTGCTAGGACTCCAACCAAACAGCCCTTGAATGCGTCAAATACTCAGTTCAATAGCCTCTTAACGATAGTATTTCTCGGCAGTGGTACCTATGAAAAAAATGAGTGCCACAAATATCTCGTATAAAGATCAGAAAAAACTCAGTTTAATTGGGTTGATGACCAGGACGTAACTTCGTCGTCCTCCATCCACAAAAAAATGTAATTCTTATTTTTCAATGAAACTAACCACTTTGAACTTTGACTAAAATTATACAAAAGATTATTAACATTCATGATACAAATTAAATACCATTAGATTAGTTATAGAATGTATTTTTTATAAGAAATTTATTTAGAGACATAAATGCTAATACTATTTACTATAAACTTTGTCAAACGTGAGCTATTTTGACCGGCACGGATCCCATAATTACATTCTTCGGTGGATGGAGGAAGTATTTCACAAAGGTTTCACCTTGTAATTAAATAATATATGAACCATGACTATTCTTAGGAATCAATAAAGCACGTCGAATGGCATTCCCTCAAAAAAATCTGAACCTTTCGTATTTAGCTTTGTAAATGTGGATGATTAATCTCATCAATCCACCAGTTGTAGGATTTCTATTAACAGTGGAGACGAATTGGAACCTTTGATAAATACTCGTGTACTCCGACTTGTCGTCAACCCTGCTAGCCCACAGAAAGAGACTTGAATGCTGAAAAGGAACCTTAACCAACTACTCCTACGTAGTACTATTTTTTATAATGGAGGAAGACTTGAGAGCCGGGTCAGTCATCGCGTCTTGAACGCTGAAAATGAACCTCAGCCAATGCTGAAAATGAACCTTAGCCAACTTCTCCGACTTTTCAATAAACAACTTTGACTAAATATATATTTAAAAATATTAATATTTATGGTACATAATTAGTATCATTGAAAAGATCTGTGAATCTAGTTTTTTAATAAATTTATTTGGAGATACAAATGTTGCACTCATTTTCTATAAATCGAGTCAAACTTATGGCACGTACACCGATGGCGATAGTTATTTTGGGATGGAGGGAGTAGTACTATTTTGTTTTTACTAATGGAGGAAGACTTGAGAGGCGGGTCGTCATCGCCAAGTTATCTTAGAGGTTTCCGTGACCATGACCATCGAGCTCAAGGAATTAATTTCTCGACATGGACACCGTGCCTTTTTTTGGTCAGTTCCGGATGGGCTCTTGCCGATGACGGAGCCCATCACGCCTGTCACTACACCAGAAAGCAACAAAGGAGACTGCGTCAATCAGAGACGGTAAGTCAGCCACCGTCACTAAAGTAGTACTTGACGGGTGACATAAAGAATCTTCTCTGAAGTATTAGTCCACAACCGCGCAACCAATATAATCTCTGATGACATAATATCCGAGACGCGTCTTACTATAAGCCGTCTCTAATATATCAAAGACAGGCCCATCTATTCTATAAAATATATCAGAGACGGTTTATTATTCAGAGAGGCAGATCTTTTGTTACCAGTCTCCTCTAAAATACATATCAGAGACGGTTTTGATTGTAGCCCGTCTATTTTCAATAAAATATCAGTGACGTGTGGAATATCCCCGTCTGCGTGCTACTGTAGCAGTGACGTGCGCATATTATACCCCATCAGTGTCGTATCAAAGATGGCTTTCTCCTTGCTAGATATCGATCTAAAGCTATAACACGGCCGGCCGACTTATTGTGTCCTCTCTCGCGAGCACTATTACTCTGACCTATTGCTGCTCGGGTGTGTCCGTCCAATTAGTCGACGCTCTAGCTATTAGATCAATCCCCTATCGACCTAGCTAGCCTCTGGATATGTGCAGTGTGCCATCGTTTTGGTGTGTGGGGTGCCGGTGGCAGCGCGCGGAATTAGCTAGCTTGCTTGCTAGGTCTCCCGCCGGCAGTCGGCTATGGGTCGCCCGCACCTGCCGTCGATCGATCGAGCTTATAGGTATACCCCTACTCAATCTCTGCTAGCTGCGCATGCCTCGGCTCTCTTGCAAATCGATATTATATTGTTCCCCTTCTTTAGTAGGTCTAATATCCTAATTAAGATTTTGCATATATATATATACACACACACACACCTGATCTCTCTCGGTCGACGATCTTCAACGTACTTATTCAGGTTTCTAGCAATAATTAACTACTTGTATAGTTAATAATATAATCAAATTATTGATTAATTGTGAGATGCACATAGATATATATGTATGCATACTGACACAGGTTTGTACATATATTGAACATTTAATTTTGTTGTAGATGGATGACCGTTCGTGGATGTATCTGAAGAACCGTACCTGTGATCAGTATTTACAGGGTCTCAAGTCATTCATTACAGTAGCAGAGGTAGATATGTCGACTCACTGCAACTACTGCTATGTGGTGTCCATGCAAACATTGTAGGAATAACAAGAAATACTCTAGCTCATGTACGGTGCATGCACACCTGATCATTCGTGGTTTCATGGATGACTATCGATGTTGGAACAAGCATGGCGAGGGAGGCGTTAACGATCGAGATGTGCAGGACAGCCATATGGATGACGTGAATGAGAAGGGGAAACTATTGGGAATCCGAGAAACTATTGCCTCATTCCTGATGTCGCAACTCTGAAGGCATGAATGAGAAGGGGAAATTTACTTTGGACTTATGCGGGTTTGTAAACATTGATCTTGTGAGACATGTGTTGCAGTAGGTTACTTAATTAGCCAGTATGTTTATTTATCTGTGCACAATTATAACTACTTTACTGATGAGAAATTCATGACCATCCTGTGATGAGCATATAAAGAGACATGGATTTGCATTCTAACACGTCTGTGATAAGCATCGTCAGAGACATGTTCTACAAGAAACCTGTTTCCAATGCAAGCATATCGCAGCTGCGCCTAAACATACTGTATCAAAACTGAGACGGGCTCCATTAACGCTAATGTCTCTGCTTGAGCAATATCAGAGACGGCGCTTGAGCAATATCCGTCAGTAGACTAAGCAGGCCAGAGACATTTGTGTTCAGGTACCGTCACTAATTGTGAAAAATCAGAGACGATTTCTTATAGGCAACCATCTGTATTATTCTTATGACAGACGGTAGTGCCTAGGAGCCTTCGCTATCTATTACATATCACATACAGTTTGTGGTTATTAACCGTCACTCTTATGTACTTATCAGAGACGGGTAATGCCTTAGGAGTCGTCGCTATTTGTTACATATCAGAGACGGTTTCTGGTTTTCAACCGTCTCTTTTATGTACTTATCTGAGACGGTTGTGCACCCGTCACTAGTACTGTCCACAGCACAGCTTTGTTTCCCGTCACTAAGTCACATCTATGTGGGTTGCTAGCTAGCTAGCATGCGCGGTGGTGTGGAGATCCCAATTCCGAGGATAATTGCTCGCAGATGGTGGCACAAATCATTGGGATTCTATATCTGCGCGTGAGCACTGGGAACGACACAAGTTTCCTTCCACTTTCCTCCATAACCACTTTCCTTTCACCAACTCTCCCTCCGTTTTTCTATTTCGGCTGGGCCACCTTTGTCCGTGTGACGAGTGGTGGTGGCCGGCGGGCAACTTGGCCATGCGATGCCATGCCAGGAAGTAAAAACAATTTCAACTGGTTGAAGACTAATAATAAGTAAAGCACGAACCGAGCTCTCGAGTCCTGAGTCCTGGCCATGCCCCGTCGTCGTCTAGTTCTAGTAGTAATTAACTATATGGTCCCTTCATTCTCACTAACGCGCAAACCAAAGTTGTGCTTGTCTGCGTATGGGAGAAGACACACAACACTAAAACAGAGATGAGCCATAGCCGGCCAATCTGGGTAGGATGGCCTGTGTGAACGACTTCTTAATAGAATTTGAGCATAACATACGGCATGATTGATTATAACTCAGATTATAAACAGGACTATTATAATCTATTTATGGGTTATTATAATCTAGGTCGTTTAGATTTAATTCAGATTATAAAAGTAGATGGAGAAATCAATAGATTTAAGCCAAAAAATGGGTCGATGATCGCTATAGAGTTTTCTGCAGATAGATGCACTGAAAGCGCATGGACATAGGACAAGTATAATCCAATAAATCAACAATACTACTTGTGAAATTGTTTTCAAATACAAAACACCAAATGTTATAGTGAGAAACTAGCTACTTGTGCAGGGTTAGCAACTCCAAAAGACTCTTTATTATATCATTTCCAATTTATAGAAATAGAGATTTTAGTGAAAAAATACCATCTAACAGTCATCTTTAATTGAACATGCAAATATAGAAATCCACTATTCTAGATTTCTCGCTTGCCAAAGATCGGGAGCATGGATGGCTCTCTGCAGTATGCACAAGATATAGAAAAGGTATTGGAGGGTACAAAGATATAGAAAGCGATTTACTCAAATGACGATTTAGAGAGTAAAGTTTAGAAACTCTTGGAGATGCTCTAAGGGTGAAAATCGGATGGTTATTTCTTGATATCCATGTCTTTGAAGGGTTTAGATACTAAATGGATAATTCATATATCTAATATTCATGCCTTATTTGAATCTAAATACTCAGAGTTAGATAATTGATACACATGTAGGGTGAAAATCAATATTCGATACATTTGACACTATCCTTATAATTTTGAATTTAATATAAAAAAATAAATACAAGTACTCATAGCCATATCATATCCACTTGTATTCTATCAGTTTTCATCCTACCATTATACTTTACTTTGATCTTCTTGTTTTATAAATGTACATGTGAGAGACAGTTTAATTTTCAACCTGGACTACGAAACCGAATAAATCCGGTCATCTGACCGGTTTTGAAGATGGTTTTCTATTTTTAAAGATAAAAATATAGTTTAATCTCAAAAAACAATTTATTTAAATTAGAAAAATATGAAACTAGAACCGGTTTTCCTATAAAATGGTTATCTATCTGTTGGTGCTCTATGTGGTGATATTTGAATGTTATTTGTTTTAAATAAGTAATGAGCATGACCACAAGCAATAAAGGAATAGAAAAAGAAATAATTCTTCAAATAAATCTGAATAGATCACAAACACATATAAAGTATTTTAAAAAAAAATCCTACTACTTCCACATTTGTTTGAATTAAAAGAAATTAGTTATGAATTTTTAGGTATTAAACTAGTTATTATTATTATTATTATTATTATTATTATTATTATTATTATTATTATTATTATTATTATTATTACAGAATAGAAAACCACATTTGAAGCGAGCAAGAGTGCTAAAACCATGCGCCTTTGTCCCTTTTGTGATTAGTTCCACCTCAATCGTGAATGATTCCTTCTATCTACCCTCTCCTATCCACCAATCCCATCCCCATCCCTCCCCTCGACCCCGAACCCATCCCTATGGTGGCAAATCATGTGACCACGAGGAAGCAGAGATGCTTGGCTACTACAAAAGGAATTTTCATATGATGTATTTTTATTTATTTATAGAGTGTTGAGGCTTGCGGTCTCAGACAGTGTGGAGGAGATAGAGGCCTCCGCCCGCCAAGCGCTGCCCCCAGGCGGAGGCTCGGGAAACAGGCACGACAAGTGGGCGTGTAGGGAAATGGCACGTAAAACTAGGGTTTCACTAATTCATTTTCCAACCTCGCGTACTGTTACAAGTGTTCCCTATTTATAGGGCTCAACTACCACTTTTACAGAGTTTACAATAGTACCCTTCAACTGCTACAGTACATTCTCGGAATATTCCACTACTCGCCTTTCCTCTCGGGGGTAATCTTGTCATGCCGCCCTCAGGTACTGGGCTTGCGCGATCAGCCGGCCCTATCAGGCCTCAGGATTCGGCGATGGGCCTTTGGACCTCCGCCGTCGGTCTCTACCCCATCAGGCCTCAGGATTCGGCAATGGGCCTTTGGACCTCCGCCGTCGGTCTCTGCCCCATCGGGCCTCAGGATTCGGCGAAGGGCCTTTAGGCCTCCGCCATCGGTCTTCGCCCCTGGGATGCCGAGGCCGTAGACCCCCGACGCCCAGTATTGCCGTCCTCCTGCTTGGGTCTCTGCCCCTACGAGCGGAGGCCGAACCGGCGCGCCCGCGCCATCCACGAGCGCCTTCCTCTGGTTACCTGCACACACACGTAGGTAATGTTGGCACTTGATTAGCCTTGCAGCGGGGCGGCCTCCACCCCCTCCGCCCGGAGATGCCTACGAGCTAACCGAGCAGAGGCTGCGCCAGGGTCACCGGTAGCATCCTGCAAGCAGTCTGAGAAACCGTCATCTTTCTGTGTCTGGAGGCGTGGTAGCTGGGCCTTTGCTTAGGTAGTTGGTCGGAGACGTCTTTGCGAACTGCTGGCCGCATAGGTCTCCGCCACTCTCGGAGGCCGTGTTACAACAGTTCCCCCCTTTTGAGACCACGGTCCTCCCGAGCGTGTCGTGAGCTCAAAACGCCCTAAGCAAGGACGTCCGCGGGGGCGGAGACTGCGCGTAGTCACATCTCCGACCGATCCCCACAGGTTCCCCCCTGGCCCGCTCTGGCGTGGCTACTGGTCTTGTCATAGTAGCCGTTAGGCTGCAAAACTAGCCGTTGTCCTACGCTGTGGCCGTTTATGCCGTATTGCTTTCTGTTGTATACCTTGCAACTTCTCCAGAGATGGCCGTTGGGCGGCAGGCGAATTCTCCAGAGATGACCGTTGTACGACGGGAGACGAACCGCCCACCCGCGGCCTATATAAGGGCAGGGGTTGGTGGCAGGGGTCCCCCCCCCGCACTGCTCATTCGCTTTCCTTGCCTCTGAGAAATCGCTCTCTGCTCTCTTCGCTTTCGCCTGAGCTGCCTTCGCGCGTTCCGTCTTTTCAGCTTGTGTCTTCCGCCTAGGCTGCCACCGCGGTGGCTTTCTTTTCCGCCTCCGCCAATACTCGCCGGCCCGCCTTCTTTGGACCCTATCGCCACCTTCTCGGTGTTAGGGCCGCCGGCCTTGGAGTGCATGCTTGCCTCCGCCTCCACGTTGGAATTTGGAAAGCTAGTGGAGGAGGATTTGGGGAGTGTCTCCGCGTCCGTCGGAGACCTGATCGCTACGGATTCTAGAGACATGGCGATAAAGTCATGGGATTTTGGCCCCTCCTCCATTACTGAAGAGGCGGTCGTAGAGATGTTGAAGGAATCGTATTTTCCTTCTTCGAGGGTAAAAATCCCTCCGCCTGGCCAGACCGTTCCGGAGCCAGAGGAGGGATATGTGGTGGTGTTTCGGGACTTCTTCACCTGCGGCCTCCGACTTCCTGACATCCCCTTCCTCCACCGGGTGTTGGAGACCTTCAATGTCCAGCTCCATCATCTGACTCCTACTGCCTTCCTCACGCTCAGCAAATTCTGCTGGGCGTGTGTTTCTTATGGCGCTGAGCCAGATGTGGACACCTTCTGCGCTTACTACGAGCTGCAGAAGTAGCCGAAGAAGAAGAAGGAGATGCGAGAGGGCAAGGAGGTGGAGGTGATCTACCAGTATGGTAGTTGCACCTTCATGTCAAAGAGGAACCAAGGCGTAAACCGCCTAGAGATTTCTTTTTGCCAGAAAGGCAAATGGGACTACGGCTAGGCTTGAGCAGTGGTTCTACGTGAAGACCTACGGGGTCCAGCGGCACTACCGAGGAAGGTGCGGAGGTCGTGGAGTATCCATTGACTTCAAGAATGGAGGTGATGGCGCCGCATACGCGTGTGGATCCGCCAGAGGAGATGTCTCCGGCGAGGAAGGATTGCGACCAGGCTTTTGCGGCAGCGTGCCGCTACTCCGGGAGCCGCGACCTGGTGGAGGAGATTATGGCCTCCAACTACTGGCCCCTGGGCATAGACAACCCAGCCTTTTGGCTAGAGAAGGTGAAGGTTCCCGTTTTTGGGCCTGAAGGCCGGGATTCCTTTCCCCCGCTTTGGCCGGTCTTTGAGGGAGGGGGTGACGGAGGACAGCTTCGTTGCCTGACGTTGAGGAGGCCACCGTCGGGTTGGTTGGCAAAATTTCCTGAGCGTGAGTACACGTCTCGGAGAGCCATGGTAGGCACCATGCCATAGCTCAATCGAGTTTTTGAGGAGCTCGGGATCGTCTACCGGGAGCACGAGGTTCCCGCCGAGGTCCTAGCTTCGATTGACAAGAAGAAGAAGAAGGCATCCACGAAGAATGTTACGGCGGAGGCCGAGTCCAAGAAGAGGAAGGGCACCGCTGTTGCTCAGGCTCCTGCAAAAAAGAAGAAGAAGACCGGTGCTCTGGTGATCACGCTGGCCGCGTCCTCGGCAGGTAGTGCGGGCGTTGCCTCCGCCGGTAGTGAAGACGTTCAGAGCTCCTCCGTCCTGTCAGTGGACGTGCGGGTCACTCGCGGCAGGGGTTCGCGGCTCTCCTATAGCTCCGTTGCACCCTGTGCGCGGCGCTTTGAGCGGTGCGGAGCTTCCGGAGGCCAGCGCTGCTCCGGCGTGCTCCTTGCACGGTGCTGCGAGTGTCGCCGAACAGCCGGAGGCTAGCGCCGCCGATCCTATGCCCGACATTTTTGGCGGGCTATATTCAAGTTCTGAAGAGGGCGCGGAGGTCGTCTTGGAGCACGCTCCTTTGTCTCCCGCCGTTGTTGCGCCGTCTCCCGCCGTTGTTGCGCCTTCCCTCGCGCCGGAGGCCGTGCTAGCTGATTAGGCCCCGGCGGCTCAGTCTTCTTCGAGCCCTCCTCCTGCCTAGGCCGCTGGCTGAGGAGAGCCGGCCCTTTGGGCCTTCGCCGCATGATGGGGCGGAGACTTCTGCCCAGGGGGCTCGGCAGGCTGGCCCAGCCTTGGCTTTTTATGAGTGAGTTTGCTTGGCGCACATTTTTGTGTTTACTATCTTCGCCCGATTTATTTGTTTATGTATTCTATCAAGTGCTAATACTATGTACTTGTTGCTTTGTAGGTGATGTCATGGCTGGACTCCTCACCCCGGAGGAGCGAGCGGCCGCTGCCAGCGTCGGGTTTGGTCCGGGGCAGCCGGGGCCGATGGCGCCGGGTCCGAGTGAGTATAGAGTGTTTTTATCTTACTCGTCTTTTGGCCTGTTGTTATTGCCTATTTCTGATCGGCCCTCTGACCTGAGTTGTTGTTGTTGTTTTTTTTGCTACGCAGGCTCCGCCGACACTTCTATCTCAGGTTGGGAAGAGTGCTATCTTGGGGTTCTTGGAGACGTCAGGAGGTGGTCTCTGGCAGTTGGTGTATTTATTGTGAGATTTGCTTTTCTCACCTTATGGTTTTGTGTTTGTTTGTTCTTCTTTGAACAGATCGCTTCAAACAGCGTCTGAGGGACATGGATTTCTTCCAACTTCTCCTGTGTTCATCTAGAACACCAGAGCTTGGTGCGTCTTTGGCGGTTTGCCTTTACCTTAGACTTGTTTTTGTTTTTATTGCTGATCGCCTTGGTCTTCTTCTTTCTGATCACAGGGGTATCACACAGCCATTGTTACGGAAGAGCGCTGCACTCGCGAGGTCTCCGACCGAGATACTACGATTGAAGCGCTCAAGGCGGAGAACGAGCGCCTGGAAGGTGAAAAAGGGGGTTTGGCCAACTCCCTTGCAGCTCTCCTCCATTCTCTGGTGGAGAAGGAACAAGAAAAGGAGGCTTTGAGGGCCGATCTCGCCAAGGCCCGGGATGCAGAAGTTTTGTTCGCCGAGCAGGACCGCAGGGCGAACGAGTTGCCCGAGGGTCTCCGGCGAGAGCTGGCCTCTGAGAAGGAATCCGCAGCTGTGGTGGGGGAGCAGCTGTCTTTGATGACAAGGCATTTGGACTCGGTCAAGGGGGTCCTTGCTTCAACCGTTGGCCATTACCGGGCCATCGTCGCCGAGTTCGGAGGCGAAACCTCCGCTCCTCCAGAGGAAGACAGTGTCTACGCCCTCGCCTCCTGGCTAAAGCATCACCTTGTGAAGCTCCCCGGTCTGATCAATGGCTGCACGGACTACGGGGTGCTAGCGGGAGTAGCAAATTACACCAAGCTTTTGGTGCGCGGTGGGTGTACGCATACCAAAAGTATTCCGAAGGGAGCGCTGCCGGGTCCAGAGGAGCTTGGTGAGACTTCTCTTGGTTTGCGAAAAACCTTGAGAAATTTCATTGGGTACTTTTGGGCTCTATTTGGGAGACCTGCTGCCCGGAAACTGGCGGGGGAAAAGAGGGCGAAGGTATTTCTAGTCTTTGTAGCCGCTATTTTTCTCTCCTTGCTTTTTTGCGAAGCTGCGAAGGCTTTCATTGCCTGTGCCACTGATATTTTAGCCTGTGCTACAGGATGCGCAGAAGAGTCTTGTGGGCAGGCCTCCGCCAGTTCTGCGCTCGACGACCGCAGGCGGTGCCTCCACCACCGATGGCGCTCCGGTGGGCGCTACGATCGGCGGTGGTGATGGTCGGAGGCCGTAGGCGCCGTCCCCGCCCACAGTTGATGCGGGCTCCGTTCCAGGGACTTCTGCTGCGGCCGAGGCGCCGGAGGTCTAGGCTCTTTGTAGGACTTAGCTATTTTGACTTGTATATTGTAGTCCAGTTGGGCTCTTGTAAATAAAGTTTCTTTTGTTCTGAATGATTTTGTGGAAAATTTTAACCTTGCGCAGGTTCTGAATCGGGAGCCTGCGCAAGATGTCGCGCCTTTGACTCTTTACAATGACGGTATTTATGTGAGCGGAGAGCTTTGGGATTATTGGTGTTCGGCCTTTCCCCGCAGCGTTGTGCGTGACGTGTTTGAGTCAGTTAAGTTTGACATAGACAACGAGCGCACTGGGTTTACTCGCACGCTTGCTTGGCGCGGACCTCCGCCACAATAGTTTAGATTTTATTGTAAGTTTGTGTCCTGTAAGAATGCTACTTGACATTTTATGGAATACAAAACAGGTTCACTTTCTTGATTGTTTGTGCGGGGCTTATGTCTGTTGTGCTAGTTTACATATCTCGTCTAGTCCCGAGCTTGAAAAACCGTGGGCCTTTGCTTGGGCGAACGTGCGCGATACAGAGGTGGTGGCTAGGACCTCCGCCCCATGTTCTCTCCTTCTTTGTGCTTGCTTGATGGCCGGGGTAGAAGTGTTGGCAGTTTTTTGGCCGGCGGAGGCATACTTGAAGTCCGCCTGGCGAGGCTTGCTGAATCGGTGTGTGATCCGATAGGAGGTTTGGCGCTACTTGTGTAGACGGCGGAGACTTTTGGTATTTCTTTAGCTGGGTGTTTTAGCTGTCTGGTGGTATGGGCCTCCGACGCAGCACACCCGTGGGACATGTTTCATTTGTGGAGATGGTAGGTTAGGTCTCCGGCGTCGGGGGGATGTTACGAGATTTTGTGCGATATCCCCTTTCTTCTATAGGCCTGCGCTGTTCATCACTGTGCCGTAGTTTCTGTCTCTTTTCCCACTGTCTCCGATCGTCTATTGGTGCCTCCGATTTTACGAGTTTTCATACAATATCTACGGTCGACTTAGATATCTAAGGAGACCCCTGATTCCATGGCCGTTGCTGTGGCTTGTGCTCGTGCTCTGCCTTCTTCCCCCCTTGCGCCTTATGCTGACTGAGGTTTTAAGGGCGTGGGGGGAATCCGTTTTATAGCGGGGTGGTGGCTTTTGGTTGTTAAATTTTTGGTACGTTGTTGTTGGAACGTATCTTGGCTTTAATGGCCTATATCTTGTTTGAATTATTCGTGCCTTTTGAGATCTTTTGAAGTAAATAGGCCTAGTGCCTAAGTGACAGGGTTTTGTCAGACCTTTTCCTCATTTTGCTGTTTTCGATGGCGGAGAGCTTCTTCCGGGTTCTAGCGCCATAATGGTGTTGCCCTTGATGCTTGGGGTGGTTTTTTGTTAAGGTCGGAGGCCTGTTTGGCCGAGGTTGTTTTTGCCTTGATGCCTGAATTTGTTCAGGTCTTCGTCAAGGTCGGAGGCCTGTTTGGCCAAGGTTGTTTTTGCCTTGATGCCTGAATCTGGTCAGGTCTTCGTCAAGGGTCGGAGGCCTGTTTAGCCAAGGTTGTTTTTGCCTTGATGCCTGAATCTGGTCAGGTCTTCGTCAAGAGTTGGAGGCCTGTTTGGCCAAGGTGGTGTGAATCATGTTGTTCTTGAGATGGTGTGAATCATGTTGTTCTTGAGATAGATGTATTGTGTGACCAAATCACTCTGGGTAATTCATCTACCCATTTTCCTTTGCAGTTTGAATGGTGTGAATCATGTTGTTCTTGAGATAGATGTATTGTGTGACCAAATCACTCTGGGTAATTCATCTACCCATTTTCCTTTGCGTAGGCCCAGCAATGTTTTTGATATTGCTGAAAACACTATTCTGTTTGCTCTTTCCACATCACCATTGGACTCTGGGTGCTATACTGAGGCGAAGGCAAGTTTTGTCCCAATGCTTTTGCAGAATTCTTTGAAGTTCTCTAAATCGAATTGTTTTCCATTGTCTACTGTCAGAATCCTCGGTACACCGAATCTGCAGATGATGTTTTGCCAGAAGAATTTTCTGATAGTTTCTGAGGTTATCTTCGCCAGCGGCTTTGCTTCTATCCATCTTGTAAAATATTCTACTGCCACTACTATGAATCTGTTTTCTCCTTGGGATGGTGGTAATGGGCCAACCAGGTCCATGCCCCATCTTTGTAGCGACCATGTCGGGGGTATAAGCTTGGTCTCCGACGATGGTTTTGACTGCCCGGGAGAGAATGTTTGGCATGCTTTGCATGTTCTGACTGTCTGCTCTGTGTCTTGTATGTGTGTTGGCCAATAAAAGCCTTGCCTTATTGCCTTTGCTGATAATGCTCTAGAGCCAATGTGCGACCTGCAAATTCCTGAGTGTATTTCTTGAAGCAACTCTATGCCTTCGCTCTGCGATATGCATTTGAGGAGAGGCTGGACTACTCCTTTCTTGTACAGTACACCATCTATGATTGTGTAATTTCTTGCCCTGGCCTGTATTCTTGCTGCTTTTGCTTCATCTTCTTCGGTGGTTTTGCCTTCTAAGAATTATGTTATCGCCTTTCTCCAATCTTCATTTTGCAGGTGTAGTATGGGCTTAGGTGCCTTAGATGTCTCCGCAGTTGCCGGAGACTTCAGGATCTAGTAAAAAGTGTTTGGTGGCAGTGGCAGGTTGTTTGCCGCAGCTTTTGCTAGTTCATCTGCCTCTGCATTTTCTGATCTTGGGATGTGCTTCAGGGTGAAGCCCTCGAATCTCCGCTCCAAATTTCTGACAACGGATAGGTATTTGATGAGTTCTGGCTCTCTTGCTGTGTATTCTTTCTCTACTTGGCCAGTAACCACTTGAGAATCTATTTTGACTATCAATGTTTTTGCCCCTAGGGCCTTTGCTTTACTGAGCGCTAGGATTGGGCCTTCATATTCTGCTATGTTGTTTGTTGATTTGAACTCTAGCCTTGCTGCGTATTTCAGTCTGACGCTGGAGGGTGCCGTTAGGACGGCGGAGGCTCCTGCTCCGGCTTGGCCCCAGGCTCCATCCGTGAATGCTATCCAGCCTTGAGTGGTTGGTTGTACCTTGGGCTCTGTCGGAGGTGTCCAATCTACTATAAAATCGGCTAGTGCTTGTGATTTGATTGCTGTTCTAGGGATATACGAGATACCAAACTATGATAGCTCTGTAGCCCATTTGCCTATTCTGCCGGAGGCTTCTTTGTTTCTGAGCAAGTCTTGCAGTGGCAGCGATGTTGGAACTGAGATTTCATGGGCTTGGAAATAATGCTTTAGTTTTCTTGATGCCATCAGCACTGCGTAGGCAACTTTTTCTACCTCAGTGTAGTTTAGCTTGGCTCCGGACAGTGCTTCTGAGATAAAATAAACTGGCTTTTGAGTTTTGCCTGATTCTTTTTCCAGTTCGTGAACTAAGACTGTGCTGAATGCATGGTCGGAGGCCGCCACATATAGCAATAGGTGGCTGTCCGATTCTAGGACGGAGACCACTAGTGAGTTTGCTAGATACTCTTTCAAGTTATGAAATGCCTCCGACTGCTTGGACCCCCACTCAAAGTTGTCTCCACCCCTCAGGGCTTGGAAGAAGGGGAGGCTGCGTTCTGCTGATTTTGAGATGAATCTGTTGAGCGCTGCTATTCTTCCCGAGCGTGGTGGAAGTACAGCGCGACACATTCGTCGTGCATAACCCATTCGTCGTTCCGCCAGCGCGACACATATACATGTTGTCGCTTATCCTGGGGACGACCCAGGACCTCTTCTACTTCGTCCTCTTCAGCCTCCTGTTCAGGGGGCGGCGCTGGTCTGGAGTCTGCAGTCTCCGCGACCACCATGGCTTTCCCACGAGCCGTCGTATCAGCAGGAGTCCTCTGTGCCAACTCCGGCTGCTGCTCCCCGGCACGGGTTGGTTCACTTGGCGCCAAGGTACATGCTTCAGCAGGGTTTGTGCTCAGAGCACTTGTACTTTGCTCGGCTGTCTTCTCGACCAGCTGCTCGGGGACTGTCGTCGGGCCGCTCGCCTGCTGAGGTTCCGGCGGACTTTCCTCTACGGGTCCCTCCACGGCTGGCTGCTGGGCAGTTTTTTCCGCCATTGCTGGCGAGGTCGTGCCGCACTCGGCTAGCTGGTCGGGATTTTCGGTGGACGCCGACCTAATATATCAGGGAAAAGTTCAGAAGACAATAATATTTCATACAAATTATAAGCTAACATCAAAGTTAGAGATACTTACAGCTTGGAGGCACGGAATGACGTGGCGAAGGAGCGTCTCTTCGATCGCGCCTGCTCCGCGTGCTCGGCGGATTCCACCGGGTCTTTTTCGATGACCGGTACTGGCGTCGGGGTTCGATGCTCGACACTTCCCTCACCTGTCCTCTGTGTTGCAGTGGTCGGTGATGCGATCACTGCTGGCACAGAGGAGCCACCCTGCTCCGTCGACCCCATTTGTCTCCTCCTCTTTCGAGGGACGAGCCGGAAGATGTCCGCATCCTCTGCTTCGTTGTCGGAAAGGGAGAAGACGGCTTGGCGCCGTTTGTTGGCAGCCGGCCGCTTGCCGGCAGCTCTGGTCGATGCGTCCTCCGCAACCTCGAGTGCCGCCCAGTGGACATCTTCGGTCCTGGCGATGGTCTGGGCGGCTGGGCCGGCAACTTGCGGCCAATCCACACCAGGGGGCGGAGACACGAACACTGCTGCCCGGTCACGACCATTACTCTGAGAAACATAAAGGAGACAACAGTCAATTTCTTGTTACAACATGATTCTACAGTTACAAAGGAAGCATCATTTACCTTTGGGGGAGGTCAGGCCAGCTTGAAGGCGTGCTCGATGACGTTTAACCTGACATAGTTGGGATCGGCCAGGTTGAACAGCTCCCCAATCCTGGCCTTGACTTCTACCTTGTCGAGCGCCTCTTTCCTGGTCCTCGTTGGATCTGCGCCTCCCTGGTACTCGAAGCCAGGATGAACCCTCTTCTGGCAGGGCTGGATCCTTCGGCTGATGAAGTTCCCAACCACGCTTGGGCCATCTAGCCTTCCCCACGGGATCATCCCGAGCAGTTCGGCGATCTGCTCCAAGTTCTCGGGCTTCTCCGACCAGCTATTCTTCTTCTCCGGAATCAGCCCCACGTCGCACAGGGTGATTGTGTTCGGCTCTTCACAGATGTAGAACCACCTCTTGTACCACTCGTCCAGTGAGGTGTTCCAGGGGCAGTGCAAGTATTGGGCTTTCATACCATTGTGCAAATTGAGGTAGATGCCTCTGGCTATCTTCGAGCCACCGCTCCCTTTTTCCGTAGACAGAACATGTGTCGAAAGAGGTCGAAATGGGGCTGGAAGCCACCATAGGCCCCATAGAGATGGATGAAGGTGGAGACAAGAAGAATCGAGTTGGGATGTAGATTGCAAATCCCAATCTCGTAATACAAGCAGAGACCCTAAAGGAAAGGGTGCACTGGAACCCCAAGACCCCGCTTGAAGAAATCCTCGAAAACAACAATCTCACCTGGTTGTGGATCGGGGAAGCTTTCTCCTTCCGGTGCACGCCATCCCGCGAGCGCCTTGTTGTGGAGCACTCCCATGGTGACGAGATCTTCGATGGTCTGCTCATTGCTCCTTGACTTCCACCACTCCTTCGCCATGACTCCGCCTTTCTTCTGGGGGTCCCTCTTCGCCATTAGTCTGTCCTTACTAAGGGGGTGGATGCGGTGGCGAGGGGATTGATGATGATTTTCGGAGGAATAGGGTTCGGCAAGAGGAAGAAGAAGGTTGCGGCGGCGAATGGCAATGGGGATTAGTAAAAGTAACTTACCAGATCTATATTATAAATAACAAGGAGCTCCGTCGTTTCGTCCGCCCGAGATTCTTGGGAGACGTGCGCACGCGCAGCAGACGGTTGTCCACACCACCTCAAGATCTACGCCAATAAACGCGCCCCTTCGTTACCAGTGTACGCGCCTCTTCATTGATAGTGTAAGAGGGCCCACACTGACGCACCTCCATACAGGTGCCAAGAGATTGTTTGCCAGAAAAGAGCAAGAAGATAGAGTGGCGTACTATACCCGTCTGCTTTCTTTTGACCAGACGTGTCAGACCGGACTTGATAGAGAAAGGAGATAAATAAATACATCAAATAATATTACAAGCGGCGTGCGTATTTTCGCTGCATATCTTGTGCTCAAGGATGGATCAGACCACTACAATGCTCGGGAACTACCTAGACTACTGCTGTGCTCGGGGACTGCCCAGACCACTGCCGTGCTCGGGGACTGCTCCGACCACTGCCGTGCTTGGGGACTGCTATGACCACTGTTGTGCTCGGGGACTCTCCCGACCACTTCTTGGAGATCGCTCTCCTCGGCTACATGTGATTTGTACTCACATACAGTTGAGAGACATTTATTTAGACCTTGCTACAAGGCTCATACTTCGCCTTCCAGCAAGCTCGGGGACTACGTCGGTACGATGCACCTGCCGGTGCATTTCGTTTTGCCTGTACGGCAATTGGATTCTTAACTTCAGCGTAAATTCTTTTTAGACCCTGGCACCACGTGCCTGCGTCACCTACTACCAGGCTCGGGGACTAAGTGGGCACACTTCACCTTGCGGTGAATGTGTTTGTTTAATCGACCCCTGTGCTTTGAATGATTGTAAGGATTATTAATGTGCTCGGGGACTGTCCCGACCACTGCTCGAATAGTGGTTCTCCTTGGCTACATGTGGTTTGTACTCACATACAGTTGAGAGACATTTCTTTAGACCTTGCTACAAGGCTCATACTTCGCCTTCCAGCAAGCTCGGGGACTACGTCGGTACGATGCACCTGCCAGTGCATCTCGTTTTGCCTGTACGGCAATTGGGTTCTCAACTAAACTAGGAATTCTTTTTTGCCTGTACGGCAATTGGGTTCTCAACTAAACTAGGAATTCTTTTTCGACCCCCCACTGTCGACGAAATATGGTCGGCAGTCCACCAAGGGGGGTGCCCATGGTGGTAGATTATCGGTAGGATGCATGTAATCAGGAACCAGATGGTGACACAAGGTGCAGAGACAGCGATTTAGACAGGTTCGGGCCGTCTGATCGACGTAATACCCTACGTCCTGTGTCTTTGGTGTATTGTATTGAGATGTATCCAGATTAACCTGTCCTCTATGGGACCCTTGTGTCTCCTTATATACTCCAAAGAGACAAGGTTACAAGTAAAGTATCCAATTTGGTACTATTACAATATCTAGTACAACTTGTAATCTTGATGTGTACGCCTTGATCTTACGGGCCGGGCCACCTCGGATGGTGCGGCCCATGTACCATCTTGTGGTACCCGGGGGTATATCCCCCACAGCTAGTCCCCGAGCGCCATGTATTCTGATGCGACACGCCATTTAAACCTTCTCCGAACAGTGAGGCTTGAGTTCTTGACATCTCCGACCACCGTTGTCGCCAGAGAAGTAGGTTGTCCGAAGAATGTATGGTGCTCTTAAGAAGAAAGAAAAAGATTTCCATCCCGGGAAGTGTGCCCACTTGTATTTCTGAAAAGAAATGTAAGTGCGTCTTGAAGCGTAGCATCTTTGATCATCAGAGGCGTAGTGGTCGAAAAACAAGCACATTCACCGCAAGGTGAAGTGTGCCCACTTAGTCCCCGAGCCTGGTAGTAGGTGACGTAGGCACGTGGTGCCAGGGTCTAAAAAGAATTCTCAGTTAAATTGAGAATCCAATCGTCGTACAGGCGATACGAGATGCACCGGCAGGTGCATCGTACCGATGTAGTCCCCGAGCTTGCTGGAAGGCGAGGTATGAGCCTTGTAGCAAGGTCCAAGAAAAAATATCCCAACTGTATGCGAGTTGCCAGTCACATGTAGTCGAGACGCAAAGTCCCCGAGCCGTGGTCGGAGAGTGGTCGAGGCAGTCCCCGAGCACAGGTCGAGGAGCGAGCGACGAAGTCCCCGAGCCGTGGCCGGAGAGCGGTCGAGGCAGTCCCCGAGCACAGGTCGAGGAGCGAGCGACGAAGTCCCCGAGCCGTGGTCGGAGAGTGATCGAGGCAGTCCTCGAGCACAGGTCAAGGAGCGAGCGACGAAGTCCCTGAGCCATGGTCGGAGAGTGATCAAGGTAGTCCCCGAGCGTAGGTTGAGAGGCGAGCGACGAAGTCCCCGAGCATAGCTCGAAATTCCTGTAGATAAATATGTAGAATGGTAGTACATGATGTACAAAATAATAAATTATGGAGAAAAAATCAGCGGTGAAGAAATAACGCTCAGCAGTCATTTGCAAATGAGCATGATGTGATAAAGCAGTTGGTGCTTTGTAAACATCAGTGTTAATGTGAAGTTTGGGTTTATACTTAATATAAACCGCCCGACCAGTTAGTATGTAGCTGAGTCTCCAGCCCTAGCTAGCCCGTGAACCATAACGCGGGGCGTGGAGCCCGTGCACGTGTAGGAAGAACAAAGCGTCGCTAAGGAGCCGCTGCCGACCACCCATAACGCAGAGGGCAGACGCTCGTGCATGTGTAGGGAGGAGCCGGAGACAGGGCCGTCTCTGTAGGCATCGAGCGTCAACATGACTGGTCGAGGATTTGCATTAAGTATAGATGTATGTTATATTTAAGATTGTATACATGGACAAACGTAATTTGAAGAATAATTATGACAAGGACGTTGTGGAGAAACGTCGTAATGAAAATTATATTGAATATAAATATTAGAAGTGTACTTATCTTTGGATAGAAATCTGGTCGATGGCGATGAAGTTGTCCAGTCCTCGAGCTTTTCGGCCTATCGTCATGACTATGGTCGCGATTGTCGTAGCGCCGTTCTTCGTGGCGATCATCATTGCGACGTGGTCTGGTGGTCGATGTGGTCGGAGCTCAGCGGAGCCGCTCGGGACGTGGTCGACATGGTCGCGGTCGACGTGGTCGGAGCACGGTGGAGCTGCTCGGGACGTGGTCGACGTGGTCCATGGTCGACGTGAGCTCGGACGGCTTGCTCAATCAGTGATGGTGTAGGAGCAGTAGGAGCAGCCTTTGTTGCTGCTGGAGTACTCGTCGTCGTCGTTGGCTTGTGTGTTGATCAAGCTTGGCTCTTGGAAATTGACGTAGAGCTACATGGCACGCGTATATGCATGCATACTTGGCCTTGCTTGCTTGCGTCGGCTTCATGGTGATGTTGTCGTACGTCCTTGCCTGCTTTGCCTCGTGTTGATCTGATGCCGTAGTCCACGGGCGCGAGAGGTTGCCGAGCATCGCTACGAGTGAGCAAGAGGCGCGGCCGACTATGCAACGTATATGCATGAACATGAATACGTGTAGCCCCTGATTGCTTGCATGGCCATGACGTTTGCATGCATATATCCATATACGATGCATGCATATATCCATATATGCCTTGTCCCTGCTTGCTTCCTGTTTGCTTGCATGGCCACATGACGTTCACATGCATATACCCGTATACGATGCACGTATATATCCCGAGCACGGAGTGGTCTGGCGATATATCCCGAGCACTTGCATGGCCATGACGTTCACATGCATATACCCGTATACGATGCACGTATATATCCTGAGCACGGAGTGGTCTGGCGAGAAGTCCCAGAGCACGGAGTGGTCTGGCGAGTCCCCGAGCGCGGAGTGGTCTGGCGAGAAGTCCGAGAGCACGGAGTGGTCTGGCGAGTCCCCGAGCACGAGCGTGGTCTGGCGAGAAGTCCCAGAGCACGAGCGTGGTCTGGCCAGAGTCCCTGAGCACGAGCGTGGTCTGGCCAGAGTCCTCGAGCACCGTAGTGGTCTTGGCGAACCCCGAAGCATGAGCTCGCTGACCGAACTGTGTTCCTGAAAAATAAACACGGAGAGCGGTAGTACATGATGATGTACGAAATATATTGACCTCTCTGTAGGAGGTGAAGTAAACACTTGGTGTTCGGTTGGCGATGAATTATACTTGGTGTAATATTCGAAAAATAACATTAGCTGTTTTTAGCCCTTTTGTTATGTAGTGGCGTAGAGCGATGTATTAACCTGTCCTGAAGAATGCGCCAGCCCTGGGCTGACCAACATCTCGTAGCGCGAGGTACAGAACGCTGCCGCGCGTAGAGTGCCAGTGTTACCAGGGAGCGACTGTCGACTACCCGTAGCGCAGAGGGCGGACTCTCATGCACGCGTGGGGTGGAGCCGGAGACAGTGCCGACTCTGGGATTCTCAAGAAGGAAGGAAAACGTATCGGCGAACCGTTGTAAAAACTTATACATGTTTTGGATTGTATGTATGGAGAAAATTCGACGCGGAGCGCACCCTTAGGGTGGTCGGCGTAGGTGTACGATGATCGAAGAAATTTTCAATTAAAAATAATACTTAGCTTTATTGACGACCGGTGGGAGTAGTCGGCGTGTTGCGATGTTCGAGAGATGGCTTGACGCGGCTCGCTCAACGGCTCGACGCGGCTCAACGCGGCTCGTCATGACTTGCTAGACAGCTCGGACGGCTTGTTTCACGGATCGACACGGCTCGCCGATGGCTCAACATGAGTTGATCGACGTCTGGCTTCCGAGTGCTCCAGAGCTCGTGTACTTGGCCTTGACGTTCCGACCTGTGTCTGTACACCCTCTCCTCCAAGCTCCAGCGGCAGGCGTGTGCCTTGAGTCGATGATCCCATCATGCACGCATCTTGCTTCGGTCATCGCGAGATGCCGCGCGAGATGGTGCATGAGGAAAAATAAAAAGATTTGTGTGTCATTGAATAGAAATCAAGTAATAAATATTTAATTGAGAATTCACTTAGCTTTTGGGCGTGTGAACAAATCGTCTTGGCCTTCTGCCCAATGAGATGGCTTGCATGTATACTTGTGTAGATGTATACGCGTATATGCGTAACTCTTGGCTAGCTTGCGTTGTCTTCATGCTGCTGTGGATTGAGCCGACGCCTGGTCGGAACTTTGGCCTCATGACGGACGCACATGAGGGCCGTCATGGACGATATGATGGAAAAAACCGCCGTCACGGATTGACGCCGAGTTGCCGCAATTTTGACGAAACTCCACATGTCGTCGCCTTGATCTTGCTGGATTGCATGTCCGTCGTGCATGAATACGATGGATATACTAGTTGACGTCACCTCTTGCATGTATCCCCGGTACAGTGATCGTTGAACGCCTGCCGTGAGAAGCTGGGTTGCCGCGGATGGCGTTGTTGAGGAAAATTATCTTTGGATAGACATCTGGTTGGTCGCGATGAAGTTGTCCGGTCCTCGAGCTTTTCGGCCTGCCGCCATGACTGTGGTCGCGATTGTCGTAGCGCCGTTCTTCGCGGCGATCATCATTGCGACGTGGTCTGGTGGCCGATGTGGTCGGAGCTCGGCGGAGCAGCTCGGGACGTGGTCGTGGTCGACGTGGTCGGAGCTCGGCGGAGCTGCTCAGGACGTGATCGACGTGGTCGCGGTCGACGTGGTCGTGGTCGGAGCTCGGCGGGGCCGCTCGAGATGTGGTCGACGTGGTCTGTAGACTTCTGGGCCCGGGGTCGAATTAGTAGTCCGAGCAATCGGAGGTTCATCGTAGATGCATCCATCTGGTAATCCACGGAAGCCTCTGTCTCCATGATATCCATAATTAGCTTGCTTGCTGTTGCCATCCGTGTGCCCGACGGAAGCTTTTCATGGCGGTGTAGATATGTCATCACGTGATGACATGATGTTACGCTTAAATCTTCGGCGTTGATGCATGCAGACCCGATCTGGCAGGAAGGTTCATGCGGGAAGCACGGCGAGTCCCGCTGTAGGTCGTAGTCGCCGTTGCCGAAGGACGTTGTCGCAAACAACATTAATCTTGAGATCCCATCTGGTTCGCCGTGGATCAGCACACACAACCCCTAAAGGGGGCCCCTACCTGGCGCGCCACTGTCGACGAAATATGGTCGGCAGTCCACCGAGGGGGGTGCCCGTGGTGGTAGATTATCGGTAGGATGCGTGTAATTAGGAACCAGATGGTGACACAAGGCGCAGAGATAGCGATTTAGACAGGTTCGGGCCGTCTGGTCGACGTAATACCCTACGTCCTGTGTCTTTGGTGTATTGTACTGAGATGTATACAGATTAACCTGTCCTCTAGGGGACCCTTGTCTCTCCTTATATACTCCGAAGAGACAAGGTTACAAGTAAAGTATCCAATTTGGTACTATTACAATATCTAGTACAACATGTAATCTTGATGTGTACGCCTTGATCTTACGGGCCGGGCCAACTCGGATGGTGCGGCCCATGTACCATCTTGATGTACCCGGGGGTATATCCCCCACAGCTTCCTAGTTTAGTTGAGAACCCAATTGCCGTACAGGCAAAACGAGATGCACCGCCAGGTGCATCGTACCGACGTAGTCCCCGAGCTTGCTGGAAGGCGAAGTATGAGCCTTGTAGCAAGGTCTAAAGAAATGTCTCTCAATTGTATGTGAGTACAAACCACATGTAGCCAAGGAGAACCATTATTCGAGTAGTGGTCGGGACAGTCCCCGAGCACATTAATAATCCTTACAATCATTCAAAGCACAGGGGTCGATTAAACAAACACATTCACCGCAAGGTGAAGTGTGCCCACTTAGTCCCCGAGCCTGGTAGTAGGTGACGCAGGCACGTGGTGCCAGGGTCTAAAAAGAATTTCCGCTGAAGTTAAGAATCCAATTGCCGTACAGGCAAAACGAAATGCACCGGCAGGTGCATCGTACCGACATAGTCCCCGAGCTTGCTGGAAGGCGAAGTATGAGCCTTGTAGCAAGGTCTAAATAAATGTCTCTCAACTGTATGTGAGTACAAATCACATGTAGCCGAGGAGAGCGATCTCCGAGAAGTGGTCGGGAGAGTCCCCGAGCACAGCAGTGGTCATAGCAGTCCCCGAGCACGGCAGTGGTCGGAGCAGTCCCCGAGCACGGCAGTGGTCGGAGCAGTCCCCGAGCACGACAGTGGTCTGGGCAGTCCCCGAGCACAGCAGTAGCCTGGGTAGTTCCCGAGCATTGTAGTGGTCTGATCCATCCTTGAGCACAAGATATGCAGCGAAAATACGCACGCCGCTTGTAATATTATTTGATGTATTTATTTATCTCCTTTCTCTATCAAGTCCGGTCTGACACGTCTGGTCAAAAGAAAGCAGGCGGGTATAGTACGCCACTCTGTCTTCTTGCTCTTTTCTGGCAAACAGTCGCTTGGCACCTGTATGGAGGTGCGTCAGTGTGGGCCCTCTTACACTATCAACGAAGAGGCGCGTACACTGGTAACGAAGGGGCGTGTTTATTGGCATAGATCTCGAGGTGGTGTGAACAACCGTCTGCTGCGCGTGCGCATGTCTCCCAAGAATCTCGGGCAGACAAAACGACGCAGCTCCTTGTTATTTATAATATAGATCTGGTAAGTTACTTTTACCAATCCCCATTGCCATTCGCCGCCGCAACCTTCTTCTTCCTCTTGCCGAACCCTATTCCTCCGAAAATCATCATCAATCCCCTCGCCACCGCATCCACCCCCTTAGTAAGGACAGACTAATGGCGAAGAGGGACGCCCAGAAGAAAGGCGGAGTCATGGCGAAGGAGTGGTGGAAGTCAAGGAGCAATGAGCAGACCATCGAAGATCTCGTCGCCATGGGAGTGCTCCACAACAAGGCGCTCGCGGGATGGCGTGCACCGGAAGGAGAAAGCTTCCCTGATCCACAACCAGGTGAGATTGTGGTTTTCGAGGATTTCTTCAAGCGGGGTTTTGGGGTTCCAGTGCACCCTTTCCTTCGGGGTCTCTGCTTGTATTACGAGATTGGGATTTGCAATCTACATCCCAACTCGATTCTTCTTGTCTCCACCTTCATCCATCTCTGTGAGGCCTATGGTGGCTTCTAGCCCCATTTCGACCTCTTTCGACAACTGTTCTGTCTGCGGAAAAAAGGGAGCGGCAGCTCGAAGATAGCCAGAGACGTCTACCTCAATTTGCGCGACGGTATGAAAGCCCAATACTTGCACTGCCCCTGGAACACCTCACTGGACGAGTGGTACAAGAGGTGGTTCTACATCCGTGAAGAGCCGAACACAATCACCCTGTGCGACGTGGGGCTGATTCCGGAGAAGAAGAATAGCTGGTCGGAGAAGCCCGAGAACTTAGAGCAGATCGCCGAACTGCTCGGGATGATCCCGTGGGGAAGGCTAGATGGCCCAAGCGTGGTCGGGAACTTCATCAGCCGAAGGATCTAGCCCTGCCAGAAGAGGGTTCATCCTGGCTTCGAGTACCAGGGAGGCACAGATCCAACAAGGACCAGGAAAGAGGCGCTCGACAAGGTAGAAGTCAAGGCCAAGATTGGGGAGTTGTTCAACCTGGCCGATCCCAACTGTGTCAGGTTAAACGTCATCGAGCACGCCTTCAAGCTGGCCCGACCTCCCCCAAAGGTAAATGATGCTTCCTTGTAACTGTAGAATCATGTTGTAACAAGAAATTGACTGTTGTCTCCTTTATGTTTCTCAGAGTAATGGTCATGACCGGGCAGCAGTGTTCGTGTCTCCGCCCCCTGGTGTGGATTGGCCGCAAGTTGCCGGCCCAGCCACCCAGACCAGCGCTAGGACCGAAGATGTCCACTAGGCGGCACTCGAGGTTGCGGAGGACGCATCGACCAGAGCTGCCGGCAAGCGGCCGGCTGCCAACAAATGGCGCCAAGCCATCTTCTCCCTTTCCGACGATGAAGCAGAGGATGCGGACATCTTCTGGCTCGTCCCTCGAAAGAGGAGGAGACAAATGGGGTCGACGGAGCAGGGTGGCTCCTCTGTGCCAGCAGTGATCGCATCACCGACCACTACAACACAGAGGATGGGCGAGGGAAGTGTCGAGCATTGAACCCCGACGCCAGTACCGGTCATCGAAAAAGACCCGGTGGAATCCGCCGAGCATGCGGAGCAGGCGCGATCGAAGAGACGCTCCTTCGCCACGTCATTCCATGCCTCCAAGCTGTAAGTATCTCTAACTTTGATGTTAGCTTATAATTTGTATGAAATATTATTGTCTTCTGAACTTTTCCCTGATATATTAGGTCGGCGTCCACCGAAAATCCCGACCAGCTAGCCGAGTGCGGCACGACCTCGCCAGCAATGGCGGAAAAAACTGCCCAGCAGCTAGCCGTGGAGGGACCCGTAGAGGAAAGTCCGCCGGAACCTCAGCAGGCGAGCGGCCCGACGACAGTCCCCGAGCAGCTGGTCGAGAAGACAGCCGAGCAAAGTACAAGTGCTCCGAGCACAAACCCTACTGAAGCAGGTACCTTGGTGCCAAGTGAACCAACCCATGCCGGGGAGCAGCAGCCGGAGTTGGCACAGAGGACTCCTGCCGATATGACGGCTCATGGGAAAGCCATGGTGGTCGCGGAGACTGCAGACTCCAGACCAACACCGCCCCCTGAACAGGAGGCTAAAGAGGACGAAGTAGAAGAGGTCCTGGGCCATCCCCAGGATAAGCGACAACATGTATATGTGTCGCGCTGGCGGAACGACGAATGGGTTATGCACGAAGAAATCCCAGAGGTCGAAGAGACCCTAAAAGTTGAACGAGCGGCAAAGCGTCTGGTGACAGAAGTCCAGGTATGTCTGGTTTGGCCACTTGACCCTGCTATGTAGTCGAACTGTCTGACTTAGCTTGTCTATATGCAGGACTTGATGAAAACCGCAAAGTACCAAAAGAGGTGCTTCGACCAGATTGAAGGGATCACGGCGACCAATAAAGAACTGGCGGCCGAAGTGGAACGCTTGCGCCGCCAACTTGAAACCGCCGACTAGGAGAGGACAGAGCGAGAGGCACAGAACCAAAACCTGGTCGGCCAGCTCAATAACAAAGAGCGGGAGAAAACAAGTAAGTTTTCATCTTATCATAGCAAGTGCAGGACTTGTGTTGTTGCATTCTTGGTAGTAACAGCTGTAATGCAGGTTTAGAAGCTGAAGTGACCCGCCTCCAAGGGGAGAATAGCCGTGTGGCCGCAGAGTGTGGTCGCCTGAAGGAGGACAACGAGAAACTGGCGCGCGACCAGTCTAAACTCCGGGACCGCACAACCAAGATGAAGGAGGATCTGAAAAGTAAGTATTCCAGACCACTTTTCTCATTCTATTGCCCGCCTTGTCTTGTCGTGCCATTACATTTGATGTCTTGTACGGTGTTCAGTTTTAAAAGTCAATGCCAAGAGGCATCTAGAGGCCGTGATCAAAGAGCGTGACGGCTGGAAAGCACGATGCCTCGAGGCCACCGAGGAGCGGGACGCGTGGAAGAACCGGTGCCAAGAAGTGGCAACTGGCATTGTGCCCGTCCTCGACCTTATCGACCCGGCGCTCACAGAGGAAGAGCCAAGGACGCCCCATCTCGGACTGGTCGAGAGATGCAGACAAGCGTGGGGATGGTTCCAAGAGTTCGTGAAGGAGGCGGGTGAGTACACGGGTGCCCATGTACTAAGCATGGTGCGTGCCCACTACCCCCTGATCGATCTCAAGCGCTTGGAGGCTGGGTACCCGAAGGAGGTAGACCCAGACAAGGCAGAGGAGCTTCGGATGGCCCAGCTGGACTTGTCGTCAAAGATAATTGGTGACATTAACCTGTGTGGAGGTGGGACAGCACTTGTATAGGGTACGCCATCGACAAGTCAGCTGGAAATGCCATCAGTTGCAAGCCAACCAACGAAGCATGCGGTCTCGACCAGCCAGGCACCGGCGGGGCCATCCCCTTCAGCTCGACTAGCACAAGAGTCCCCGAGACTCGAGTAGGGTATCGGAAGCGGCGAGCAGTAAGTGCCATGCGCCCCGACCAGCCAATGTAATAGGCTTAGAGCTGTAGAAGGAGGACATAGTTGTGTTATTGTAAACTTGAGCCTCTTCAGGCAAGCTTGTAATAACGTAATTGTATATCATTATAAGCTTGTTTGCTTTGTATAAAGCGTATTTAAGCTTGATACTTTATGTTGGTGTAACTAAGTAAGAACATGTTAACGTTCTGTTTAGTTGTACCATTGTGCTCGACACATCATCCTGAAAAGTTTGTGCGGCCCTAGTTTGCCATGTGGTCGGAGTGTGAGGTCCGGTGACCTGTGCACACATAGACGCGGACAAGTCAAACCAAGGGGGACCTGCCGATCACCCGTAACGTAGAGAGCGGATCCCATGCACGTGTTGGGAGGAACCAGAGACAGGGCCTGCTCCGAAAACCGTAGAAGGAGTGGTGGTCGGCTTTTACTAGCTAAGGTAGAATAACCATAAAATTCGAAGTGACACATTAGAGTGGTCGGAGAAATCATAATTGCTTTATTGAATTAAATCGAAAGTACAAGAGGAGTACATATCTCAGTAGTTAAGCATAGAAATGTCTAAGCTTGTCGATGTGCCACGAGTTTGGCATGTCCGTACCGTCTAGGTGAGCTAACCTATAAGACGTTGGTCGTGTGACTTCCTTGATCATGAAGGGTCCCTCCCATGGGGTTGCGAGTTTGTGTACACCAGCCTGGTTCGTCTTCCACTTCAGGACCAAGTCCCCGACCATGAAGAACCGCTCTTTAACGTTCTTGTTGTAGTACCTGCGCAAAACAGCAAGGTATTTGGCCGTACGTACACAAGAATCAAGCCTTCTCTCTTCTGTGCTGTTCACTTCTAGCTCCCGTACTTCATTGACCTTGCCTTCATCGAAGTTCTCTACCCGTGCTGATCTGAAAGCTATATCTAGTGGGAGAACTGCCTTAGCGCCGTAAACCATAAAGTATGGTGAGACGCCGGTGTTACGACTGGGCTGAGTTCGGAGGCCCTAGACCACGGCTGGTAACTCCTTGAGCCATCTTCCGGGAGCTTTGTCATTTTCTCTGTACATCCTCTTCTCTAATGCGTCCAAGATCATGCCATTTGCTCGCTCGACTTGTCCATTAGCCCTAGGGTGCGCCACCGACATGTATTTTACTACTATGCTCCTTTCATCGCAGAAGTCCCAAAAAACGTTCCCGGTGAACTGAGTACCCAGATCAGTGATGATGCTGTTGGGTATGCCGAAACAGTGGATGACCTGGTCGAGGAACGTGACAGCCTTCTTTGAGGATGCCTATACCAAAGGCATGTATTCTATCCACTTAGAAAATTTGTCGATCAGCACAAAGACGCATGTAAATTTCCCAGGAGCCGGTCTGAAGGGCCCGATCATATCCAGTCCCCAGCATGCAAAGGGCCAAGAGGCTGGTATTGTCTAGATCTCATGTGCTGGTACGTGGATTCTCTTGGTGAAGAATTGACAACCCTCACAGTGGCGTACTAGCTTCTCTGTGTCGGCTACTGCTGACGGCCAATAGAACCCTGCTCGGAAAGCCTTACCGACCAGTGTTCTTGAGGCCGCGTGGTTGCCGCAGGAGCCAGAGTGGATTTGGTCCAGGAGATGTTCGCCTTCCTCCTGGGTTATGCACTTCATCAAGATTTCCTCCTTTGCGTTTTTGCGCCATAACTTGCCATCGACGAGCAGATACTGCTTACTGCGACGCATCAGGCGCTCATTTTCTGTCCGATCAGTATAACCGCTGCCATCTGTTAAGTACTTGATGAAAGGTATTCTCCAGTCTGGCTCATGAGTGGTCGGTGGCGGCTCGGTGGTGCTCGGCGCCGGAACCGTAGCCACCAATTGCTGGTCTGGAGCTTTGTCGACCGTGGAATCTTCCTCTTCGATGGAAGGCGTGAGCAGGTCTTGGATGAATACGCCATGTGGGATTTTGGCTCGGGATGATCCTAACTTTGACAGCGCATCTGCTGCTTGGTTCTTGTCCTGGACCACGTGTATGTACTCGATGCCATAGAACCTGCCTTCCAGCTTTCTTATCGATTTGCAGTATACGTCCATCTTTTCGCTGGTCGTGTCCCAGTCCTTGTTGAGTTGGTTGATGACCAGAGCCGAGTCTCCGTATACATAGAGACATTTAACACCAAGCTCAACCATAATGCGTAAACCATGCAGGCATGCTTCATACTCGGCGGTGTTATTAGATGCTGGGAAATAAATCCTGAGGACATACCGGAGCTGCTCCTTGGATGGCGATACGAAAAGAACTCCTGCTCCCACACCGTCAATGTTGAGAGAGCCGTCGAAGTACATCGTCCAATACTCGTCGGATCCCGGAGAGGCAGGCGTGCTTAAGTCTGTCCACTCAACGATGAAATCGACGAGTGCCTGAGACTTGATTGTAGTACGGCTTGCAAATTCCAAGGAGAAGGGGCATAGCTCCATTGCCCACTTGACGATGTGCCCATTCGCATCCTTATTGCGAATGATGTCCCCCAAAGGGTACTCGGTCATGACCACCACACGATATCCGTCGAAGTAATGTCTCAACTTTCGGGATGTTATCAGTATGGCGTAGAGCAGTTTCTGAATCTGTGGGTACCTAGTCTTGGATTCGTTGAGCACCTCACTGATAAAATAAATTGGCCACTGTACCTTATAAGCGTGGCTCGGCTCGTCGCGCTCGACCACCATGGTAGTGGAGACCACCCGATTGGTTGCCGCAATGTAAAGTAGGAGAGTTTCGTCTTCTCTGGGAGCAGTGAGGACCGGAGGTGATGTAAGGTATTGTTTTAGCTGCGTGAAGGCAGCGTCTGCTTCCTCCGACCACTCAAACTTCTCGGATGCTTTGAGCAATTTGAAAAACGGTAGTCCTTTTTCTCCTAATCTTGATATGAAATGGCTTAGAGCAGCCATGCATCCGGTAAGCTTCTGGACATCCTTCACCTTTTTTGGGGGTTCATGTCTAAGACAGCTTTGACTTTCTCCGGGTTAGGGCGTATGCCGTCGTAACTGACGACGTTGCTGAGCAGTATGCCAGAAGGAACACCAAAGATGCACTTCTTTGGGTTTAATTTCCATTGGAACGTATTGAGGGCTGCGAAGGTGCGTTCCAGGTTGTCAACAAGGGTACGTGCTTCCTTGGTTTTGACAACTACATCGTCAACATAAGCCTCGATGAGGCCATCTTTTATCTCGTCGTTGAGGCAGGCCTGAATAGCGTGTTGGTAGGTAGCCCCAGCGTTCTTGAGCCCGAACGACATAGTCGTGTAGCAGTAGGCACCGAAAGGCGTGATGAAAGATGTCTTGATCTGATCATCCTTTTTGAGAGCGATCTGGTGATAACCAGAGTAGCAATCGAGAAAGGAAAGCAGCTCGCAACCGGCAGTTGAATCTACGACCTCGTCTATGCGAGGTAAGCCGAAGGGGTCCTTAGGGCAGTGTTTGTTGAGATCAATGTAATCAACGCACATTCTCCATTCATTATTCATTTTGCGTACAAGAACCGGGTTGGCTAACCACTCCGGATGATACACTTCTTTGATAAATCCGGCTGCCAAAAGCCGTGTAACTTCTACCCTAATCGCCTCCTTTTTGTCGCGAGCAAACTGTCGTAGCTTCTGCTTGATTGGTTTGGCCTTGCTGTTGACATTTAAGGAGTGCTCGATCAAGTTCCGAGGTACACCGGGCATGTCGGAAGGTTTCCATGTGAACACGCCCACGTTGCTCCTCAAGAACCTGACGAGTGCGTCTTCCTATTTGGGATCCAGGTTGGCCCCGATAAGGGCCGTTTTGTTGGGATCGCCATCGACCAGCTGGATCGCCTTGTGCTCCTTGGACCTGATGTTCTTGCGTGGAGCCTCGAGCTCTGGGATCTCCAGGTGGTCGGCTGAGGTCTTCTTAGCGTCGAGCATGGTCTCGGCCATGCGAATAGAGAGGTCGTGGGCCTCTGCTATTTTGAAGCTGTCGTCCTCGCAGGTATAAGCTGCGTATATGTTGCCCCTGAGGGTTAGAACTCCTTTCTCGGTAGGCATCTTGAGCACCAAATACCTGTAATGAGGTATGGCCATGAACTTGGTGAGCGACGGTCGGCCAAGAATAGCATGGTAGGTGCCGTCGAAGTCAGCGACCACGAAGTTGACGTAGTCGGTGCGGAAGTGGTCCGGAGTTCCAAACTGCATAGGTAACGTGATCTGCCCGAGAGGTGTAGAGCTTTGTCCGGGGAGAACACCCCAGAACTGTGCCTCGTACGGCTTGAGGTCCGCCTGAGCTATTTTTAGGGCGGGCAGGCTGTTCTTGAACAGTATATCAATGGAGCTGCCGCCGTCGATCAGTACCCTGTCGAACTAAACCTTGTTGATACAAGGGTCGAGGACCAGGGGAAAACGCCCTGGCTCAGGTATGGCGGCCCATTGGTCCTTCCTGCTGAAGTAGATTTTGCGGTGAGACCACGGAGGGAGCCGCGGATCGGTGAGAAGGTTGTCGGTGTTTGCCACGTTCAAGCAAGCGCGGGCGAGCAGCTTGCGTTCTCGTTTGGTCTCAATGGACACCTTGCCGCCGATGATGGTGTGCACGCGATCAGTTGGCTTGACGTATTTATGACAATGGTCTGCATCGTCGTCGTCGTTATCTTCGTTGCGCTGTTCCCCTGCGTCGTTAGGCTTGTCGGACGTATCCGGAGCCTGTTGACACGTGTAGATAGTCTTGAGGACGCGGCAATTCTCCATGGTATGGTTTGACTTAGGATGGAGCTGGTAGGGCCCCTTCAATGCTTTGGCGTAGTCGTCTTCGTAGTTACGACGTCCGCCACCCTTTTTCACGGTATTGACCTCGCCGTCGTCTTCCCGAGCACGCTTGCTCCTGTAATCGTCACGGCGGTTGCGCCGCTGATTACGTTGGTCACGGTGGTCGTGGGAGTCATTGCGCTGGTTGCGGCAGTCAAAATTATCGTTCCGACCACGATTGACGCGGTAATCGTCGCGGTGTGGAGGGTGGTCGGAGCGTGGAACCCTTGCTGCTTCTTCAACAATTATCTTTTTAGCGTCGTCGGCGTCCGCATATTTCTTAGCGGTGGCCAAGAGCGCTATGACTGATTCAGGTCTCTTCCGGAGGAGCTTGTCTCTTAGGGCGTCGTGGAAGCGGAGGCCAGTGATGAAAGTCTTGATTGCCTCGTTGTCGGAGATTGATGGGACCTTGATGCGCATCTCCAAGAAACACCGAACGTACTCGCGCAGTGGCTCGTCTTTCCGATCTCGGATCCGTTGCAAATCGTACTTGTTGCCCGGTTGTTCACAAGTAGCGATGAAATTGTCGATGAAGGCTTGCTTAAGCTCCTGCCAAGAATCAAAGTAGTTCGCCGGCAAGCTGACCAGCCATTGGTGACCTGCATGACCAACAGCGACTGGGAAGTAGTTAGACATGACGTGCTCGTCAGCCATGGCTGATCTGCACACAGTTTCATAGAGCATGACCCATAATTCGGGGTTTTCCTTGCCATCGTACTTCTGAAGTTTCTCGAGCTTGAAATTCTTAGGCCATATGACTTGGCGAAGGTGTGGAGTAAACTGCTTCAGACCCGGCGGGCCGTGGGTGGTGTCATACTCCATACGGCGATAGCTTTCATAGGATGCTCGATCATCGGCTCTCTGGTTGATGCGAGCGCGCAGATCACGTCCACCGAGGTAATAGCGGAGATCGTTATTGCCATCGCGGCGATCTCGATTGCCATCTGGATTAGCCCTACGGCCGTGGTTATCGCGGCGATTGTCGTGGTTGTCCCGGCGGTCATTGTCCCGACGGCGGTTGTCATTCTGGCCACCATCATGGCCATCGTTGTTGCGCGAGCCACGTTGGTTGAGTGGATGTGAACGACTTGGGTGCTGGTGGCTGTGGCTTGACTCGACTGATACGGATGGAGCCCGAGCTTGGTTTGCAATCTCCACGGTCTGGGCCATAGCAGCCGTCAGATAGGCTTGTATTTCATCGCGAACTGCTTGGGTTTCCGGGGTGTTCGGTAATCGTTGCATTGTCGCCATGGCGATGGCTACGTTGGCACTTGGAGTCCTGAAGACCTGTTTGTCTCCCACCCTATCGAAAGCATCGTTGAGGTCACGTGGCTGGACCCTTATGTGCCGTGCCTCCTGGTCTACTTCGGCTTCGATTTGCCGGCGATTAAACCGGTCAATGTTGCATGCTTCGCGTGCAGTCCTTTCTTGTTCTGTTTCGCCAACTACCGGTGGTTCGTCATTGCTGACAACGTTGATCAAACCCCCTCGCCTTGGTGGGAAAGACGGGAATTGCGGGAACCTCGGGGCGTGATCCGGGATATCTAGATCGTATTCGACGCCTTCATCTCCGTGATGCTGGAGCTTGGTGTGGACGGAGGCATCAGATGCGGTGCCAGACGAGGAGCTGGAGTCACCCTCTTGGACCGTGTGGACGGATCCTTCTTGATAATCTTCAATCCGGATCATGTTGACGAAGTTGCGTGGCTTCGGCCGAGGTCAGTGCATAAAACATAGATCCGAGCGGCGTTGTAGGTTGTACGCGTAGCTGGAGGCAGCATTTCACAGGTCGTAGGGCTAGACCTAGTGGTTCTCCGTCGAGGCTTCGTACTCGGAGAGTCGGAGACCCATTGCGAAGGTCGGCTGGCGATGAGCGGAGCGCCCCTCAGGAGTAGATATGACCACGAGATCTATTCCAAGTCGTGCAGGACGACTGGTCCGAGCTGGTCGGGTAGATCTGTTGTGGGGAGCGGTTACCTGCTCATTAGGTTGACTTTGAATCGTACTTACCAGAGCTAGGGTTTCAGCGAGTTTGGTGCCGACCAGATCGATGGAGTCGAGCAGGTCGGTGTTGTCGATCTGCTTCCCTTTGTAGCGGGGAAGCGGATGATGGGTTGTCGGCGTGGCTGAAGGTGACGTAGGCGTGGTCGGAGCCAGATGTACCATGGTTGGAGCCAGATCCATCGTGGTCAGAGCCGTATCCGTCGTGGTCAGAGCCGTAGCCGATGCAGGTGAAGTAGTGGTCAGCGCGGACTGAATCCACGCCTCCTCCGTGGTCATGGCGATGGAGTCGTTGGAGCCGGTGGTCCAGGTGATCTGGCCGACGGTGAACGTGAGGCCGTTCGGCGTAGCCATGGAGCCGGAGATGATGACCATCTTGTTAGCTTGGAGAGCAGTACGCACACCCCCTACCTGGCGCACCACTGTCGACGAAATATGGTCGGTAGTCTACCTAGGGGTATGCCCAAGGTAGTAGATTATCGGTAGACAGATGCGCAAGCCCCAAACAAGACGGTGACGCAAGACAGACATGAGGTTTTATCCAGGTTCGGCCGCCAAGAAGGCGTAATACCTACGTCCTATGTCTGATTCGTATTGCTGTATGTCAATGAGAGATATTTTTTAGAGGCGTCCCCTGCCCGCCTTATATAGTCTAGGGGGCAGGGTTACAGATCTGGAAACTAATCCTAGCCCGTTACAATTGCCATATGTGGCCGGATAAGGATTCCTATTCTAACCGACCAGGATCTTGCTTGATCGCCAAATCCGTCTTGACTCCTTACGCGGGACTCCGAACAGGTTGGCCGGGCCGCGCGTCGTCTTTTGGTGGACCGAACCCACTGATCCGGGCCGGCCCAAGCCTAGCCGTAAGGGTATAGGGGGTTAATACCCCCACATCAGCTTTTGCACTTCTTTCTTGTTTTTGGGTTCTGCCATTGTCATTATTGCTCTAGTTTTTTCTGGGTTTGCTTTGATGCCTTCGCTGCTTATGATGTATCCGAGCATCTTCCCTTTTGTAACTCCAAATATACATTTTTCTGGGTTGAGGCGGAGGCCACCTGTCCTGAGGTTGGTGAAGGTCTCCTGTAAGTCGGAGACATGATCATCCTTGTTCTTGCTCATGACCACTATGTCGTCGACGTAGGCTATGATGTTTCTATCTAGTTGTGAGCCCAAAACTTCCTTTGTCATTCTGGCAAAGGTTGCTCCGGCATTTTTGAGGCCCTCCGGCATTCTGGTGTAGCAATATGTCCCAAATGGAGTGGTGAAACTTGTCTTGTCTTCGTCTTCTTTTTTCATCCAGATTTGGTGATACCTAGAGAAACAGTCGAGGAGAGAAAACCTCTGGCATCTAGCTGCCTTGTCGACGGAGGCATCTATTCTTGGCAATGGGAAAGGATCTTTTTTGCAAGCTTTGTTCAGATCTGTGAAATCTATGCACATTCTCATTTTGCCATTCTTCTTTGGTACCAGTACTACGTTTGCAAGTCATTCTGAATACTTGACTTCCCTGATGACTTTTGCACCTAGCAATCTTTGCACCTTCGCCTTTGCTGCCAGGATTCTGTCCTCCGATATTTTTCTCTGTTTCTGTTTTCTTGGCCTCATGTTTTCATTGATGTCCAGTTCATGTTGTATGATGTCCCTGCTGACTCCCTATAGGTCGGAGGCTGACCAGGCAAAGATGTCTTTGTTTTTTATTAGAGTTTCCATGAGCTCTTCCTCCTTTTCTTTGCTCAATTCTGAGCTGATTATTACTTTTCTGTCTGGTAACTCCTTTTCTAGAGGGGTCACCTTTGTCTCTTCTTGACCTGCCATATCTGTTTTTCCTCTGGGCATATCCGGAGGCTCTAGTTCTTTGTGTGCCGACACGACTACATTGATGTTTCTTTGGGCTCTATAGATTGCTTTTTCTATGTTTCTTGCTTCTTTCTGGCTGCCTCGGACTGTGATAATACCATGGAGTGCTGGTATTTTCATGCACAGGTAGGCCATATGCAGGGCTGCGTTGAATTTGGTTGTGAATCCTCTGCCCAAGATGGCATTGTATGGGTAATACAAATCGACGACGTCGAAGGTTATGTACTCGGTTCTAGCATTTGCTTGGGTTCCAAATGACACTGGGAGTGAGATTTTTCCTAATGCTTGTATCTGCTTGCCTCCGAATCCTATCAAAGGGGATTTGGAGGGCTTTAGTTGATTTCTGCTGAGCTTCATTTGGTCGAAGGTATTTGCGAAGATGATATCTGCTAAATTGTCAGTGTCAATCAGTACTCTGCTTATCTCCCATGCTGCTATGTTGGTCTTGATTACCATTGCGTCTGTGTGAGGGTAGCTTTCTAGGTGGAGATCTTCTTCTGTGAAGGTGATTGGGACTCTGGACCAATCTATGTATTTTGCTGGGCCTTGGACTGCTACGTTGTTTACCAGGCGGAGGTGATCCTTTTTCTGCTTTTTTGTTTGAAACTCCATTGATGATCCTCCGGCGATTGGTAGTATCATGCCTATTGTGGGTAGCGGTCCATGGGGGTTGACTTGGTTTTCTGGGTTTGGCTCATTTTTTGGTGTTGGTGGTTGGTTGTGGGGTGGCGGCGGAGGTAGTTGCTGCATGTGCTGCTGTTGCGGCAGAGGCTCAAACCAGCTTTGGTTTTGTGGCGGTGGGTTTGTTTCGAGGTAGGTTATGTGGGGAGGTTTTGGGTTTATGTAGGTCAGGCTTGCCTCTGACCTGTAGTTACCCGCCGGAGGCTGCTGCGAAGGCGCTGACCGCCATGCTGGTAGGAAGTTTGGGTAATAGGCAGAGGCCAGTGTGGAGGGATGTATTTGGTTTGCATTTAGCACTAGGTACATTGGGCAGTACTACTGGTGGCCATTTGTGTAGGTGGTGTTGACCTCTCTTGCGCTCTGCTGTGTCGGAGGTTGGGCAGTCTGTTTGTTCTTCATCCTTTCCTGTGTCTCTTTTGTCTCCGGACAATCTTTGGTGTTGTGCCCTGCGCTTTCGCCATGAAAAACGCAATATGGCCTGTGTTGTTTCTGGTTGTGGTTTCTGTTCCAGTTTTTGCCTTGGTAACCTTGCCGACCTTGGTTCCTGGTCTGGGTCTCCGGCCCTGCTGGCGCTGCCAGTTGCCCTTGTTCGGGGTAAGGTTGACCCTCGATGCTGAGCACTTACCCCTGGCCTGATTTCTGATTTGATGCATTCTGGTTCGTATAGCTTTTCTGGGAGTTTTTTGCTGCTGTTTTGCTGTCTGTTTTGACCCTGCTCCTCCAGCCTTTTCCGGAGGTCATTGTCTGATCTGCAATATTTCTCAAACTTGTCATACAACTGCTGTATGGAAGTTGGTTTCTTTCTTGCTAGGTGTGCTGCGAACGGCCCCATTCGAAGGCCTTTGATCGCTGCTTCAATGGCGATCTCGTCTGGGACGTCTGGTGCCTTCGCCTTTAGTTGCACGAATTTCCGGAAGTAGTCGTGTAGTGTCTCTCCCTGCATTTGCTTGCACTGGAACAGATCTGTGGAAGTCAGCGACTGTGCTGTTAGCCCCTTGAAATTTGCCAATATGTTGTCCCGGAGGTTCTACCAAGAATAGACTATGCTTGGTTTGAGTATAGAATACCAAGCCAACGTGTCGCCTTCGGCTGCAATGACAAATGACTTTGCCAAGACGGCGTCGTCTCCACCGGCGGAGGCTACTGCTGCCTCGTAACTCATAATGAACTGATGGGGGTCTGTCTTTCCATTGAACTTTGGTAGTGTGATTGGCTTGTACGCCGTTGGCCATGGTGACTGTTGTATGCCTTCAGAGAGTGGGGACTTGGGATCAATAGGCCTCCGCATCACCTGAGATGGCATCGTGGATGGGCTGATCACTGGCGGAGGCCCTTGTGGTATGGTTGCAGTTGGTGTTGCTACGGAGGCTGGAATTGTGGAGGTTGACGCTGGTACTGCATGCTGCATACTTAGCATCTCAGCATGTAGGACTGCCAACTGCTGCCTTATTTCTGCTGCTTGTGCTGACGCTTGAATAGCTTGCTGATTAGCTACGAATGATGCTGCCATTCTGTCCCTCTCTTGTTGCGCTCTTTGCAACTGTGCTTGCAGCTGTTGCAGTTCTTGCTCGAGTGTTGTGGCTGAGTTTGGTTGGGCCTCCGGATTTTGAATCTCTGGATCTTGGGGTTCCGGTGGTTGACCCTGGGCATCTGCTCTGGTGTCATCCTCCGCTGGCGAGGTTGTGTAGGTGCTACGAGTGGTGCGCCTAGGCCTTCCTCTCTGACCCGTGGTCGTTGCTGCTCTGGTGGTGGTTTTTCTTTTCCCTACCATCGTTGGTTTGCCTTGGCCAAACCACGATGGGCACCAATGTTGAGGCTTGCGGTCTCAGACAGTGTGGAGGAGATAGAGGCCTCCGCCCGCCAAGCGCTACCCTCAGGCGGAGGCTCGGGAAACAGGCACGACAAGTGGGCGTGTAGGGAAATGGCACGTAAAACTAGGGTTTCATTAATTCATTTTCCAACCTCGTGTACTGTTACAAGTGTTCCCTATTTTTAGGGCTCAACTACCACTTTTATAGAGTTTACAATAGTACCCTTCAACTGCTACAGTACATTCTCGGAATATTCCACTACTTGCCTTTCCTCTCGGGGTTAATCTTGTCATGCCGCCCTCAGGTACTGGGCCTGCGCGATCAGCTGGCCCATCAGGCCTCAGGATTCAGCGATGGGCCTTTGGACCTCCGCCGTCGGTCTCTGCCCCATCAGGCCTCAGGATTCGGCGACGGGCCTTTGGACCTCCGCCGTCGGTCTCCGCCCCATTGGGCCTCAGGATTCGGCGAAGGGCCTTTAGGCCTCCGCCATCAGTCTCTGCCCCTGGGACGCCGAGGCCGCTGACCCCCGACGCCCAGTATTGCCGTCCTCCTGCTTGGGTCTCTGCCCCTACGAGCGGAGGCCGAACCGGCGCGCCCGCGCCATCCACGAGTGCCTTCCTCTGGTTACCTGCACACACACGTAGGTAATGTTGGCACTTGATTAGCCTTGCAGCGGGGCGGCCTCCGCCCCCTCCGCCCGGAGACGCCTACGAGCTAACCGGGCGGAGGCTGCGCCAGGGTCACCGATAGTGTCCTGCAAGCAGTCTGAGAAACCGTCATCTTTCTGGGTCTGGAGGCGTGGTAGCTGGGCCTTTGCTTAGGTAGTTGGTCGGAGACGTCTTTGCGAACTGCTGGCCGTGTAGGTCTCCGCCACTCTCGGAGGCCGTGTTACAACATAGAGGCTTGCGGCCGTCTATCTTTGTCAAATGATATCTTTAAATTTAGAGAAACAACTTCATGGAGAATTGAGACATGTTCTTGCTTTGGCTTTTGTATGTCATGCATCAAATGAGCCCATTTATGTTTAGAAAGGTAGTGTCATGACATGTTTTTTGTTGCTTTATACAACAATTACCAAATGTATTTCAGTGTACTCCATTATGCACCTTTTCTCACTTTTGGCAAAATGGTCTTGTCACTTTCATAACTCTTCCACTTTTGATATGTTTGATACATCATAAATTGATGTTTTACTATCGGACTTGAGCCGACAAATCCACTTAAGGTTATTAACATGGTCTAACAGAATAGGAATTGAATAGTTCCATCTTAGTGTCTGTCATGTTTGATAAGAGCTTGTCTCTAATGCCCTTTCTGTTTACAAGGCAGTCAAAGATATCTAATCAACAAAGATGAAGGTCACATTGTTTTTCCTCTACCATTTGCAGCCAGCTGTTTATGTGTATATGTAATCTATTGGTGTGACCAATGGTTTTAGTGTATTCAATGGTTTGTTTAAACAGAAGCATAAGGCTATAGTGGCCATCCAAACCATTCTATCAGTAATATTAGGACATTGATGATATGTGGTTGTCTCATAATTTGTAATATGTATTTGTTGGTGTGATATGCCACATGTTAGATGCTTGCACCGTGGTGATGCTGGCAGTGACTCCATATTTATAAATGTCTATGCTTAGGTCTTAGCGTTACTATCCAATTATAAAGCCATGCCGAGTTGTAAAGCAAATGTTTGCTGAGTAAATGGTTGTTTAAGTTATGTAATGAAGAAGGCATGTGGCAGGATTTGATAAAAAACAAATACCTGAAAAATAAAAAGTTAAGCCAAGTTGAAAAGAAAGCAGGGGATTGCCATTTTTGGGCAGGCCTTATGAGTGTCAAAGATCAGTTCATAAACCTGGGTTGGTTTAGATTAAATAACGGAACTAAAATCATGTTTTGGAAAGACAAATGGATGGGGCATCATGCTTTTAAAACCCGTTATCCAAACCTATACAATATGGTGCACAAAGTGCAGGCAATGGTAGCTGAGGTTCTGCAATCTCCTACAACTAAAAAGAACAAAGTGTGGATATTTTTTTGTGCGATATTTGTTTTGGTTTGTCTGTCTGCCCACACCTGCGATCCCACGACATCTCCCGCATGTTGCGTCCTTTGGTGCGATCCCGCACCCCTCGCTCTATCCCGTCCACCCTCACCACGCCGCCGCCGCACGCGTCCGCCTGGCTCCCATGCCCTACGGGATACACCGGTGACGAGGCCGGCTCCCTCCACGCGCGCCTCGCCCTCGCCAATCCAGGACCACCGCGCCAACGCCCCCGCTTCCGAGATCTTCGCGGCCCACCGCGCTGCTTGGATGGATGCCGAGCGTCGCCTCCAGGTCCACGCCGCCGCCGCTGCCGGGGACGAGGCCTCCTCCCTCCACGTGCGCCCCCTCCTCTACGACGCCCGTGCCCATCATGAAGGTCCACGCCACCACCTGCACCACCCCGACGCCCACGGCTGCATCCACTGCTGCACCGTGGCTCGCACCCGCGCCGGAGGCGGAGCTGACCCTTGACACCGTGCCTATGGCCGCCACTCCCCACCTCCACTTTGGCCCCCACAGGCAGCAGCACATCCGCTTCCCCTCCCTCCGCCTCCGTGTGCAGCCAGATCCAGTGCCCCCATGGCTGGAACCGTCGTCTCCTCGCCGGATCGAGGGTGGCGGCGCCATAGCAGACGGCCACGGACCTCGCCCCTGCGTCCTTGCCCTCGCCCTCAACCATCACCCCACGCAACCGTTGCGCCGCCTCCTCCTCAGCCCCGCTGCGCCACCACAGCCCCGCCTCTTCCCGTGCCATGACAGTGATGGGATCCAAGTACCTGAGGCACAAGATCCACGTCACGGGTGCGGACTTCTCGGAGAGTCGGAGGAGGACAAGACGCGGGCTTGGCACAGCCGCCACCTCTCGCCCTGCCCGGGAAGGAGCAGTAGGTGTTCGGCATGGGGATTCTGTTGCAGATCTCCATGCTCGTGCTCGGCGCCTCGGCCACGAACTGTGCTATCACCACTTCTACTAATTCGACGAGGCCAACGCCCCGCTCCTCACCGGTACGTACTCGTCTGCCCTGCGCACCATGCCTCATGTCCCTGGCCGCCCACCTATGGCGTGTGAATCTGGAAGTAGCATGGTTGAATGGATCGGCACGGATCTGTTCATACATTTTTAATTTGATCGCATTAACAATAGTAGTGTATGTGCTTGTTACTTGCTCAATTCTCATCCTTCACAGCAGCGAAGTTTGATTTAGTGCAGAATTATGAATTGTTTCCTGGCAATAAGCTCTATGAATTGCAGGATGTTAATTTAGATGCCTTCTAATGATGCAAGAATTCTCTAAACATACAATCTAGGAATCACATACGGAGGTCGAGTTGTTAGTTGTTTGTTCAACCCAGCCTTGGTTTTCAATTATCTACTGCTGGTGATGTGCAGACTAAATGGTCTTTGTTTTTATGCCATTAGCATTAGACCGGGGCTCTCAAAGGACAGAAAAATTGCTAATTGCAAGGCGTTCATCAGGCACGTAGGGGAGGTAAGGTGTTTGTAAAAATTCTCCCGTGAAATGTGCTTGAGCTATCTGCACTTCCAAAAAGGTATGCCAATTATTCCAGGAGCTGTTCTTGAAATTTGACAACAATGTCATTTGCATGATGTTCGTGGTTTAGCAGCAGGTGGCTGTTTCATGGACCAAATCAGAAGCTGCCAGTTCTGAAAGTTAAGCATATAGTCTTTTAGACCATGTGATGCAAGATCATTTAGACCAGTTCTCTGAAGGAATTGGCAGATCGTGTCGCAAGTTATGTTTACCTTTGCATACTGTACTGGTGGCTCAGGTAATATATTCAGCAGTAGTGGTCCATAATTACTGGAGGCGTGTCTGTAGTCAGCCCTAACTTGGTTTGTGTTGTACCAGGCCTTTTGGTTGCGGTGTTATTGTTGGAGATTATGATAGAACACTCAGGAGTTTCCTATATAAGTTACTGTATATTTCGTCATAGTTGTAATGACGTGAATGCATAGGCTCTTTGTGTTAGTTTTTAGTCTTCTATCAGTTGCGCACTCATTTTCAGTATATAGCATTGTTTTTAAGTAGCATTATGCTTTAGGAGTCTTGTGAATTTGAAATACATAATGTTTATTGACTTTACAAACTTGAACAGAAATACTTTGGTGCTGCATTAGGGAAGGGAAGACAGGCTGCAAAGACGTAAGCTTACGATTTTTTTTTTGTTCTTAATGCTCTCTTTGTTTCTTGTTCTTCTGTTGCGAATGCATAAAACACAATCAAATAAACATTTATTGCTTATTGTAACATAGCTATTTGCTCAGCAACATTGGCAGAGCAGTGTGTAGTACATACACTAGCTCAAATCCTGCAATCTTTGAAAACTGAACTTGTAGCTGATAACTAAAGCAATGTGACAATAGCACAAGCATAACATACTGCTACTCGATGAAAACTCTAAATCCTATACTCACTGAAAAGCAAAACTACTAAACAGTAGCTACTACTAGCTCAACTTGTTCTAGCAAAACTGAAAATGAATGCTACTGCTACCTCTACTACTTGAATAACAAAATTGAAAATAAATGTTACCTAGAAGACTCTGAAATAATGGTTCACACTATTGGAGTCTCAAGCTTCAGTGTGGCACTATGTGATGCTACTGCCTACCTTTTTGAGCATGGATTGTGATCGTGTGGTGTACTTTTGGCTTCATAATGCTCTTGGGGTTGATTTCGTCATACATATAACATTGCGGTTCTGATGATAAGATTGGTGAGCATGGTTCTGCAGTGTTTTCATACAACACTTTTTTTTAACAGCATGTTGTTACATTTAGGTCTGCAAGAGTGTTGATATATTTTGTAGAACTTTCTCTAGAGTCAATTTGGCTAAGTATATTACCTTAGGTACCATTAGGTTGTGATAAAAAATGATATGCTTCTTGTGATTGCTTTTCATTTGATGCTAGCAAATTTAATTTAACCAAATCAGTCTTCATCTATTGCAGGGGTGCATGTGTGATGATTAATGCTAGAATGATTTTTGTGATCCTACCCTGTGCTCCTGGAGGTAATGGTCCTTCCATTAATTTGTGATGTTTCATAAGTCAGTTCTCTCTTGTCTCCTACTGCAATATACCTTTCTCCAATTATAAAAATGATGATAGGCTTCAAATCATGTATTTGTTTACTTTATGGAAACAGAAGAATAGAAGCCTATGGAACTTATCAATTTGAACATGCTCACGCACAGTTTGTCCAGTATTCAGTTTGATTAGTAGCAGCTCCTTTTTATTTTTTCTCTGTATATTTAGTTTGTTCTTTGGATTAGGATATAGAGCATTGATAAGGTTTCATATGGGCGTCTTTGCTTCTTCAGGCAGCGCACTGTATCATTTGTAGATCTTTTTGCAGATTTCAGATAAAGGTACCGATTCTCAATTTACCATTCTTTCAGTTTTGTCAGCCTCATTGAACCATACTTATGTGCTATTAGGAGCCACAAAAAGTGTAAATCTCTGTGCTGTTTTTTTTTAGATATTGTGCTAGGTAAGTTGCAGAGCTATCCCATTAGATTTTCAAATGAGCAATTATTGTGTAGACTGCTATTAAGAAATTTTCTATGCTCCAATTACAATATGTCTCTTTACCCAATGGAGCGACTGAGCAAAACTTGAATACCATTTTTACAGCTTCCTTCTCTAGCCTTGACGATGCTACTGGATGCTTCAGGGTTCGTTGCTGGTGGTTGTGCTGCTGTTACCATGGTTAGAAGATTAGATAGAGCACTGCAATTTGTGCACTCATGATACTCTTTCAGGATTTCAGATTTTTTTTCCCCAATTTTCCTTCAGTCTCTGTTTTCTTAAGTGAGGCTCATCTCCGCTTTCTCGTCCCTCCAAACACTGTAGTTCTAAACATTGTTTTCTCATCTCTCGAGACAACCTATCTTAGTATTCATAGAGAACTTTCGTAGGCTAAAAAACCTGGCCCTCTGTGTTATTAATTAGGAAGCTAAAACTTAAAGGCAATAATAATGAACGGGGTACCTGCTGAAAGAAAGAACAAGAGACAATGTAGGGTGTATACTTCATTCTTAAACTGTAGAGGTCTATACTGAACAATATTGGTGCCTACTGTATGGTGTATACTTCATTCTTGTTTTTAAATTGGCATATTTATTGCAAGATAATAATTATGTACTGTCTGATTTTTTGTTATTGCAAACTGACAATCCACCACCGATGGTGCATGCACTACTGGAAACAGAGACTTTGCCGAGTGCAAAAATTTTTGCCGAGTGTCAAAAATCGGGCACTCGGCAAAGAGTTCTTTGCCGAGTGCCGGGCACTCGGCAAATAAGGCCACTCGGCAAAGGACTTATTTGCCGAGTGCCAGACTCTCGGCAAAATCTCTACACTCGGCATAGGCTGCCCGCGAAACGGTGTTCGGTCACGGCCTTCTTTGCCGAGTGCCTGCTGTTAGACACTCGGCAAAGACTTGATTTTTTTTTAAAAAAAATTCTTTGCCGAGTGCCCCAGATCTGGCACTCGGCAAAGATTTAATTTTTTTTTAAAAATCCTTTGCCGAGTGTCTCAAATCTGGCACTCGGCAAAGAATTTTTTTTTAAAAAAAATACTTTGCCGAGTGCGCCTGGCACGGCACTCGGCAAAGATTTATTTTTTTATATAATTTCTTTGCCGAGTGCTCCTGTGGATGCACTCGGCAAAGAGGAATTTTTTTAAAAAAAAATTAAAACCCTCTTTGCCGAGTGCCTTATCCTGGCACTCGGTCTTTACCGAGTACCATGTCCCGGCACTCGGCAAAGTTTTTTTTGTTTTTTTGTTTTTGGCCTCCAAATTTTTTGTGCAGCCCTTTTAAAGCATCAGGAACTCCTAGTTACAATTTGAGGATTTTTTGTGGCTTTTTTTTATATATTTAGTTACTTTATTTCGTTTACTTGAATTTTTCCGAAAAATAGAAATTTGAACTGCACGTGGTACGAATAATGGAATTTAATGATTCAAAAATTGATAGTCATGTCAGTGAGTGTTGTGAGACGCCGTATCCAGGAACGGACCCGAAATTTTGGACATCTTGTTCACGAAACATGTCCGCGAAATTGCGTGTGAAGTGTTTTTAAATTCTATAAAAAGCAAACAAAGTCCGAAAATCATGAAACTTGTTGAAATGTCGTGATATCATATGTGGAGGATATGATAAAAAATTTAGAAGATTTCGTGCACGTTGTCACGTACGATGCTTACAAACCAGGACATCTCTACATGTGATATCTGATATCACATGTGGAGATGTCCTGGTTTGTAAGCATCGTACGTGACAACGTGCACGAAATCTTCTCAAATTTTTATCATAGCCTCCACATACGATATCACGACATCTCAACAAGTTTCATGATTTTCGAACCTCGTTTGTTTTTTATAGAATTTAAAAACACTTCGCACGCAAGGTCGCGGTCATGTTTCGTGACCAAGATGTCCGAAATTTCGGGTCTGTTCCTGGATACGGCCTCACACTACACTCAGTAACATGACTATCATTTTTTGAATCATTAAATTCCATTATTCGTACCACGTGCAGTTCAAATTTATATTTTTTGAAAAAAATTCAAGTAAACGAAATAAAGTAACTAAATATATAAAAAAGCCACAAAAAATCCTCAAATTCTAAGTAGGAGTTCCTGGTCCTTTAAAAGGGCTGCACAAAAAAATTGGGGGCCAAAAACAAAAAAAAATTAAAAAACTTTACCGAGTGCCGAGGCATGACACTCGGCAAAGGGGGTCTTTGCCGAGTGCCAAGAATAAAACGCTCGACAAAGAGGATTTTTTATTTTTTTTAGAATTTTCCTCTTTGCCGAGTGCTCCACGAAAGCACCCGGCAAAGACATAAAAAAATTTGCCGCCGACCAGATCGGGGCACTCGGCAAAGTTGCCTCCTTTGCCCCTGATCCGGCGCTCGGCAAAGGGCGCGGGTGGGGCACTTAGGCGACGGCCGGCCGGGCAGTCCAAGCCTCAGACAGCCAGCCAGCCCCCGCGCCCACGCCGGCCCGCCCCCGCCCCCGCCCCCGCCCCCGCGCCGCCCTTGCCTTGATCCGGCTGGCTTTCCCGAGCGGCTACATGCCCGCACCCGCGAAGACGGCGAAGTCGCGACCGCGGACAGCGCCCTCCACCCGCGACTGCGTCGGCCGTCGGCGTGCCCCCCATGGCGCGGACGAGATCCTGGCCGGGGGCGACGCCGGTGCGGGTGACCTCCTGGTCGGGGGCGTGGCCAGGGCGGGCGAGATCCTCGCCGGTGGTGCGCGGCCTCCTGGCCGGGGCCGACGCCGGGCCGAGTAGCCTCCTGGCTGGGGGGCCGACGCCGAGCAGCCTCCTGGCCGGGATCGCGAAGATGAGCCTCCAACTCGCCGGAGCCATGCCTGGCGCATCGGCCTCGCGGCAGAGTGCCCCACTGGTTCCCACTCCAGCCCTGCTCTGGAGGAAGACGAGAGGTGAGTTTGTGCCTGTTGTAGAAAGAGACCCAGCTTTAATTAATCATTATTATGCCTTTTCTGAGAAAGAACTGTAATACTAGCGAGGTTTTGTCTGGTGATTTGGGGAATTTTGTTGATTCGATTAAAATGATGACAAGGTCACCTTACCTGCTCATTTGGGTAATATTCAGTTCAATCAGTTTCCGTCAGTGATTTTGAGTAGGTTATATTGCTGGGATGCTGGCAACGGACGTAGGCAAATCTGTCAAAGTTGTGTTTCTGGTTCATCTGTTCAAGATGAACCGGTTTTGTTAGTTTTGTTTTGTCTATCCTCTCAACTTCTTTCCAAGGGAGTTATGAAATTCAGATGAAGGCATGTTAATTCAAAGGCATATTCTGTGGAATTGCTTTCTAGCTTTAAGGTGATGTGTCTATACACAGGTCACGGGTATTGTCTCCCTCCAATGGAAATCCAAGAGATCGTTGATTTGCCACCGAATCCCAGTTACTATATTTCCCCTCGCTGTGGTAGGATCATGTTTCTAAAACGTAGAGCTATGGCTTCATTGTTAGAGCAACATCTATAATATATATTTATATATAATCTTGAATTCAAACATTTACATTGTAAAAGTAGTTTCTAGATGAATTTTTTTTTGTCAATCTATATAATTTCTTTGATATTATGTTCTATGGACCATCACTATACCACAGGCAATCTTTGATATGATGCTCGGGGTGTTTCCCTGCACATGACAGATTTGCTCACAACAACTACACACTACAGCTGATTTGGCTGTGCAGGAAAAGAGGGCCCTCCAGGCACAATGCCTATGATCTGTCCAAGAGGCATTGATCTGAAAGATGGCGACCCTCGGAGCCATGGACGTGGCCGCGAGCGGCGGGCGTTACGCACTTCGTGCAGGGTTGCAGGCTTTAGGGGACTGGTGCTTGGAGGGGCTGCTCGCTGGCCGCTGTCTGCTGCCTGCAAGTCTGCAAGGCAAGGACTGGGCTGAGCCTGTGCGAGGGCGAGTGCAAATGAATAGAGCGGTTTATGTTTGGGAACGGTCAATAAACGTGTGCTTAGATTCTGCCTCACTTGTTTTATTTGCCAAATCGAATTGGTTACCTGCTTCATGTGTAGAACTGCAGTTCCATTGTTTAATGTTTATTGCCCTTCAAACATTTTAGCATTAGTGCGTGTTATATTTAATCTTTTGAGTTATGGGCATAGTAAATTAGCAGGTCCATATCAGAGTAATGCTTTGATTCTTTCAATTGCTAGCGGGTCCATCAGTAACACTTTGATTCTTTTATCTGCTAGCAGGTCCATCCGAGTACTGTTGTTGATTGCGCATGATTGGATAACTCTATCATGAGCAATTAAGTTATAATGAACTGAGTTTGCCAATTTACGTTATATGTGAAATTACTTGAGCATTTGATCTGCTGCTGGCATGATTTCCTTGTTACATTGATTACAGTTGATCCCCTGGCATTTAGAATACAATGCACTGAATGGCAATTGCTTGTTTCAGAATGATTTTACCGCTATTTAGAATACAGTGTATTGAAAGACAATTGCTTATCAGAATGTTAACAGAGATAAGTAGGCGGTTTAGTTTTCACTGTTTTAAATTAGTAGAGAGCAGCCTGTGCCACAATTAACTTGTTTTTACATTAGATAGTTAAATTATAAATTAACTTGCCTCCTTGAGCTTGTCATTTAATTCACCTGATAGTTAAATTATACATTAGATTGTCTGCAGTAGGTTTTAAAATCTTTTTGTGTGCCTTTGCATATGATATTTAACACTAATTGTGTTGTTTCAGATGTCTCAACTTGAGGACAATAAGCAACAGGTGACATTAAACAACAGGTGAGTGACTGCCTTCCTATTGTGCCCGTGACCTGTGTGTTTGCTTGCTGCTTGAACCCGATAAATGTTTGAATATGTCAATCTGCACTAGTTTGAACCCGACAAATGCTTTACACATGTAAAATATTATGTTCTCATGTCAAACATCAAATAATCTCATGTGCAAGCCTTTTAGATAGCTACAGCTATGCAAATATTATTCATTTTGTATCCTGTATTATATGACCCTGCACTATTTGATTTTTAGTAAAAAAAAGTTGTAGGTGGTTTAGTTCAGTTTGGGATTCATTTTGGTTAAATGTGTGCTGCATTTCATGTCCAGGCTGATACTGAAAACACACATGGCTTATGAGCTGTGTTACTTCCCCAAAAGAACAAATATTCATCTGCTGTTAATCTGGACCGGAACCACCACAAGATTTTTTTTTTTAAAAAAATTCAAACTTTGCCGAGTGCCGGCCAGAGGGCACTCGGCAAAGAATTTTTTTTTAAAAAAAATGCAAACTTTGCCGAGTGCCGGCCAGAGGGCACTCAGCAAAGATTTTTTTTTTAAAAAAAATTCAAACTTTGCCGAGTGCCGGCCTGAGGGCACTCGGCAAAGAATTTTTTTAAAAAAAAATTCAAACTTTGCCGAGTGCCGGCCAGAGGGCACTCGGCAAAGATTTTTTTTTAAAAAAAATCAAACTTTGCCGAGTGTCGGCTAGAGGGCACTCGGCAAAGAGTTTTTTTTTTTAAAAAAATTCAAACTTTGCCGAGTGCCGGCCAGAGGGCACTCGGCAAAGAAATTTTTTTTAAAAAAAATAAAAAATCTTTGCCGAGTGCCTGCAGGGTTGGCACTCGGCAAAGCCACCGTCAACGGATTTGGCGCCGTGACGGTCGCTTTTCTTTGCCGAGTGCCCCCGGGACTCTCGGCAAAGCCTTTGCCGAGTGCCCGATAAAAGACACACGGCAAAGAGGTCTTTGCCGATCAATTTTTTGCCGTGTGTTCTTTGCCGAGTGCCGCACTAGGCAAAGGCTTTGCCGAGTGCGTTTGGGCCTTTGCCGAGTGCATCAGGCACTCGGCAAAGAACCTGAATCCAGTAGTGATGGTATTTTCACTTTGTTAATTTGTGGAGATAAGCAAATTGGTTTTGAAACTCAATTCAATTGCATTTTTTCCTAGCCTTTCAGTCTAATGGCTAATTGTAACAACCATACAGATATAATGAAGATGGAAGACCACTATGTTAGAGATGGAACCACAACTGTGGCAACAGCAGATAAACTTTGGCAGCCGAAAACACAGAAGAAATGGAGGGTGATGAAAACTCGGATGTTAATTCAGCTTCTAAATAGGTGTCATCAAGTTCGTCACTGAGGCGAGTTCGTCTGCCCATTCTGTTGTCGAGGTTTGAGAGGTTGGAGTATTTGTGATGCTCCACAGCATGCAACTGACATCGCTAATTATTCCGTCGCTAACTGGGGAAAGAATTAGCTGATTGCGTGCTATGCCGTGTATTACTGTATTATACCATTTTTGCCATAGGATGTATTGTACCATTTTTGCTTTAGAATAGTGCAGAGTTATCAAATAGTACTATAAAGTCAATCTATTGTTTCTTTGAGACTCATGTCGGTTGGAACTCTGCTGAACTAAAATATCTTTTCATCTATTGTCGACGACCTGAACATATTTACATGCACTGCTTCACTATAATTTTTTCAATGGATACAGATAATCCCCCCAGGTCACGGAAGTTTGTAAGCTGATTTGGTCACCAGCGGCGGTGCATACCTGTAAGATCTTTTTTCCATTCCTTTCTTGGTTCCCAGTTTGATTTCTGTAATTTCCCTCCTTTATTCCGTCTGTTTCCTCCTGATTTAGCCTGGTTCAGCTCCATAGAGTTTCCCTATCTTCTGCATTGCCCTGCACTCTACATGGAGATGTTGTATATACACTTGTGATGGCATAATGAAAATTGAACATGTGTTATATTATTGTTATAAAAATGACATTTTGAGTGTTTTGTTCATAATATTTCGTTTTGTAACCATTCATAACTATTACACGTGTATGTTCTCAAAACCATGAGTTTTGTCGACTTTCCCCACTTTTCTCATGTGCCAATGTATGATCAACCGAATTAGCACCTGCATAATTACAAACATAAATTACTTGAATAAAACCAACGAAGCAAGTTAGCGATAATAATGAAAAACAGTGCTAAACAACATCATACCAGTGGTCGTGGGATGGTACAATCGTAGTGGCGTTGGTTCCGCGTATTCAGGAGGATAGCTCATTTGTATTTCCCATTGTTGCACCAGGGTTATTAATTTGTGAGCACGAAAGAAATGGATATCAGAGATTTCTTCCTGCCAATATAAAACATTATCTTATCCACATCACGGAAAGGTCTATAAAGTAGCATTTGTGAGCCTGCGACGCCGCGTACTCCGTGACTATGTTAAATTCAAAAACTTTGCTTTTTGGATTAAATGTCACTTTAACGTTGGTATTTAATTTTTACAGTATTGTTATGTTATCGTGTGATTCGTGTATTTTTAGTATAAATTGTTAGCTATCCCGTAGCAATGCACGGGCATGCTACCTAGTCTGATCCTCTAAATGTCTCTTTCAGAAGGGCTTTGGTGGGGATAAAATTAATAGAATGGCATAGCCTAGTTGCTAATATTATGCATGTCACGTTGAACAATTTGCTGGATAAGTTTGTTTGGGGTTTACATAAAAATGGGTCCTTTTCTATGAATTCTATGTATAAGTTTCTTGTCAGCAATGGTATCAAAATCACGTAGGAGATATGGCAAATGAAAATACCCCTAAAAACAAAATCTTCATGTGGTTCCTGAAAAAAGGGGTTATTTTAACAAAAAATAATCTAACACGAAGGAATTGGAATGGTAGTAAAGTATCACGGTCCCAAGTAGGGCCCCCCTCAGCGAGCTTAGCAGGCCGACCGGAGCCCAAGACCCAGCGATGACCCAGGCTAGGGGCGCCCCACGCGCGCCTGAGGAGGGCGCGGCAACCGGGGGGGGGGGCGCCCCTCCGCCTCCACTTTATCCCGAGTTTTAGGTGAATTAGGAAATTTAGGAGATTTAGGGAAAAAAATAGGAATATTAAGTAGAGATTTGTTTAGGAAAAGGAATTGTGATTTTGCTATAAGAAAAAGGTGTCCAAATGTATAAGGACTCCTTCGTAGCTTTCTTGGTGCGCAAGTCCAATCGGGACTATAAATATAGGGGCATTATAACTATTTCAAGTCATGAAGGAAATAGAGCATTGCTCTTTAAACAAATCTCTCTCTCTCTCTCTCTCTCTCTCTCTCTCTCTCTCTCTCTCTCTGCCTCCTTCATGGAGAATTCATCACAGCTAGCTGGCATGATGGGGCAGTTACCGTTCCAAGTCGACACCACACTCCCCACCCTCGAGGAGGAAGGCCCTACTGAAATTCTTTCAAGGGCTTCTACTGCTGAATCTGGCACCAATAGCACCATCTGCTATATCCAGAGTCGGGAAGTCTTTATGCTCCCGCAACCTCCACATCATCCAGATGTTAACTCAGATGACGAGCCACTTGAGGACATCTCCGATGATATTCCTGCCCTAGATGCAAAATCAGAGACAGACAAAGCTGTGCAACTCAAGAAGAATAGGCATAAGCAAGCCCAACGTAATCGTGCCACCCGTCGCAAGGAGGCCCTCGAGCGTTACGAGGCTGACCGCTAGCGTTGGGAAGAAGAAATTCGTCACAAGCGCCTTGTAGACGAAGCCAAACAGGAATGTATCCTCCGGGAGCAAGATAGAGATGTGGAGCGTAGGAATCATGAAGGAAGACTTGCATCTGTGATGGTGAAGGGCAAGCTAGAGACTTGGGACACGACAGACTATTGAGGCGGTGAAGTGCAAGTAGAGGGCTTAGCGCCGATGGACTGAGGCAATGGTGAAGGGCAAGCTAGAGGCTCAAGACACGATGGACCATCGTGGTGGTTGAATCGCTAGGCCCAGGTGGCTATTGGACCTTTTGACCATTTGAAGAGAGCCATTGGCGGGCTGGGGCTGCCACGTGGGCCTCTAGCGGTTGGACCGCCAGCCAAGCAGAGAGCCCATCAGCCCTCCCAAATGGCTAGTTCTTCTCACCTCTCTATAAATAGAGGGGTGGCCGGTTGTGGGAGAGATCTTGTGTCAGGACCGTGACGCCTAAGAGGAGGGTGAATTAGGCAACTTAAAATCTATTTCTAACTATGGCCTCTAGTTTCAACCTTAGCAAAACCTTAGCAATAAAGTAAGCTATCTAAATGTGCAACTTCGGTTTTGCTAGGTGTGTTGCTATCTATACCGCAAAAGAGTTATGCAACCTAGGTTCCAATCTTATCAACTAGCCTATGAACTAAGCTAGGAAAGGTAAAGAACACGACCAAGTTACACAATGTAAATGCGGATAGCTTAAGTGAGGTAGAGATGCAAACTCCCGTCGATGACTCTGGTATTTTTACCTAGGTATCGAAAAGCATGGATCTTCAAGATCCTACTGTCGATCTGCACCTCGCACCCGTGCTCCTCCAGCTATCCGATGCTGATGATGCTCGAGCGCAGCTGTGGGATGTAGTACACATCCGTCAGCGCGCAGTGCTCGCCGTTCTGACACCAGAAGATGACGGTGCCACGGCCTCGAATCTCCACCATCGAGCCGTCGCCGAACCGTACCGACCCTGTCACGTCGCCGTCGAGCTTAGAGAAAGTCGCCTTGGAGCCGGTCATATGGTTGTTGACGCTGGAGTCCAGATACCACCTCTGCTCCACCTCGCCGCCCACTCGTCTGAGATGGACCTGGGTGCGCGGATCGTCAAGATCGATGGCCCGAGATCTAGTCCCCTGCTCCATAGCCGCTAGCACCTCTACTTTCTCCTCTGCCTCGACGTCGTGCAGCGCACAGAACGTCGCCATGAGAAGAGTTGGCTCATCGTCGTCCACCTGAGCCAGGTGAGCCTTAGTCTTCTTCTCCTTCTTTTGATTTGAGCACTCCTTGGCCCAATGGCCAGTGTTCCCACACCGGCGGCAAGTGTCCCTATCTAGGGGCTTGCCGTCCTTCTTCCTCTGCTGCGGGGCCTTGCCGCAGCACTTGCCATCGCTACCGCAGCTAGAGGAGGCTTCCCCGGCCCGCTTCTCCCGCATCCGAGTAGTCCACTCCTCCTCGGTCATCAGTAGCTTACCATTGACCGATGTTGCAGTCACCCCTGTGCGGTCATCCACCACCCATCGACACCATGTCAGATCCTTAATCATGAGGATTGATAGGTCTGGCATCGTCTCGATGGAGAGAGCTACCTGGGTGTATTTGGGCGGTACGATGCGTAGGTACTTGGAGATTGCCTCGTCATCATCGATGACGATGCTGTGCGCCGCTAGTTGGCTGATGAGGGACTATAGCCGAAGGGTGAAGCCCTCCGCAGCCTCCCCATCGCAGAATGCCAGGTCATCGTACTCCCACCGCAGTTGTTGCGCCTTCGCCTTCTTTGTGTGGTCGAACCCGACCCGCATGGCCTTGAGGGCGTCCCAAGCTTCCTTGGCAGAGTCCTTCGACCCCAACAGTTCCCGTAACTATGGAGGCACGGTGGCTAGGATTGCCTCTAGCATCGAGCAGTCCTCCTCTTCATCCTCGATGCCCTGGTCAACCGCCTTCCAGAGCTGTCGGGCTCTGAGTTTGACCATCATGGTCACCGACCACTCGCCATAGTTGGTGCGAGTGAGGACCGACTAGTTGGCTCTGCCAACATCCTACACGGCCCTCTAGATGACCACCTCATGATGCACCGACGACCGGGACTGCCGTGGTGACTTCTCGCTACCGCCCTGACTACCGTCGCCCTCCATCGTCGAAGGCGAACAGCCACCTCGGCTCTGATACCACTTGTTGGCCTGAGATCTCTTGCACGGATGAGCAATCCACTGACCGACACTCTCGCACACTCACACTGGGCTAGAGGTTGAAGAGAGAGTGAGAACAGCATACACACACCGAACAAGAACCAGCATTGGCCAAAACTCTGCTCGGTTGTTGTGAACTGAACTTTTGATGTCTATTGCTATTGTAACACCTCTAGTGTTACGATCTTGCTTAGATTAAGGCCTAAAAGAAATTAACAAAACAAGTTTTTGGGTGTTAAAAATTTTAAAACTCACAAGAAAGGATAATTAAATTGTAGATCTCATTTCTATGAGAAGAAAAGGGAACGACATATTGCGAGTTAGTTCAATTAATGTGTAAACATGCTTATGAAATTCTAATAAGAAAAAAGGATAAATTATTTTAGATGTTCGACATGAAAAATGATTTCTGTAAATAAAAATGTGACATAGCTTATAATTAGAAAGTGCCATTTTTGAAGAATTTTAATGTGCAAAATACTTAAAATAGTGCTTTAATATTTTGTTCCCACGAGTTAGTACGAAGTATGGACTATGACATGACATGTTGTCTAGTTGAAATTGACAAAGTTCCGACCTTTTAAAAATTCAATCAAAGGTGTTGATGGTTGTTTAGTTCAAGCGGGACTCCCGTCCTTTCTAAGTTTGTAACAATAATCGACGATGCTATTTCGACATTTAAATTCCAACAAAAATGATTAAGCGATTTTTATATGTTGGAGCACTTTTGGTTGTCCCAAGGTGAGCATAGTGTAGGTTATAATCACGTTAGTTGTTGCGATACTCTCGCATAAATTGTTCGAACTTTGCTAAGAATGCACTGCGAATTTCAATCTAGTGCTCATTCACGAACCAGTGTTCAGCGCTCGCTCTCAGCCGCCCATCTCACCTACCTTGCCCCTATCCGATGCGTGTGTTTATGAGGTGTGGACCGAGCCGCAGCTGCCCTCACGCTCGCCCCCTCTGCGCTCTCTCCCACGTGCTCTCCTTCCCTCTCCTTGCCTCTGCCGAGCCAAGAGCACACCATGGCCACCCTAACGAGCTCCTACTGCTGCCGGCCGTAGCCGTTTCCACTGCTCCCAGCCACCTTGCGCCGAGCCGCCTGGCCAACGCCGGGCCACGACCGCCACCGCCCTGGCCCGCGTCCTCCTCCTCGGTGGCTCTCCACCGCAGAGCGCCATGGCCGCCGCCCCTGTGAGTGGCCAGGCCACTCTTGGCTGCTCCCGGTAGGGCCGCTACCAACCACGCCTATGGCCGAGATGGCCGTAGCTCCACGCCGCCTCTGTGCTACTCGTCCACTGCCGCCGTTGCGCCCCAGCCGACCGCCGGCGCTCGTGGCTAGACCACCTCAGGACGCCTCCAGCGAGGCTGCAGCCACCCACCGGTGCACCGTGGCCGCCCGCCGCTGCCCCCGTGTGTCCTCCAGTAGACCTTGCCGGGCCACGCCACCGCCGCCCAGTGGTCGCCCCGCGTGCGTGCGTGGCCAGGGTTCCTCGGGCTACCCCTGGCCATGCCTCCAACGCCCATGGGAGCGGCAGACACCCTCGCTGCCCCTCGTTGCCGGCCACCCACCGTGCCGAATCGGTCGCCGGCCAGTTCCCCTGCCCCTGCTCTGCTCGTGAGGAGGAAGAAGAAGGACGAGGGTGAGAATAGAAACTTTTCCATGGTTCCCGATGCAAATCTATGACTCATATGAATAGTTTCGAATAGTGTATGCTATACTGCGAGTTGATCATGCCACCTTCTAGGGCCCTGGCCGCGTCGGCCACAGCCAGCTGTGGGTCGCTGCAGCGCGTGCCCCGTGGGACGCTGCCGCGTGTGCTTAGTGGGCCGCCGTCCTCCGCTGGGCCGTGTGCGCACGTTTCGCGCTGGGCCGAGGCCGAGCCCAGTGCAGCCCTTTTTCCGTTTTCTTATTTGCAGAAACTTCATAAATCCGCCAAAAAGTGTAGAAAAATCACAAAAATATCAAACTAATTTTGTTAAGTTTCTCAAATCTTGATCTATCTGATAGTGTATTTCGTTCACATAGGTTCTGTATGTTTTTAGGGTTGCTCTAATTATTTTAACATGCTTAATATTGTTAAGACATAAACTTGTAGGAATTTCAGTGATAAATCGGTGATAGTGTTAGCTCTAAAATTTTTACAGTAGGTTAGAAGTGTCATTAGGTGTTCTCTGTAATTTTTGGTAGCTGCAGAGTAATTAAATTGCTAAGATAGCAAATGAGCCCTAGTTTGAATATATAGTAAATCAAATAAATGAAATAAAGAAACACCTTGGAATTGTATAACTAAAACACTTGTTGGGAAATGACACCTTTCTCGACGATGTTGATACATAGATTAGTACGTTAGTCATTAGAGCTAGCTTGTTAGTTCGTAGTATGTACTCTGTTTTAAGAGTTGTTGTTGCCTTGTTAATTAACTGTTGCATCATCTCTGCATCGCATTGCATACCACAATTGGGACGTCGATGGATCGCGGAGTCATCGAGAGTTGCCGGTGAGATGGTACTTTTGGCGATCATGTCGCCAAGATGGAATACTAACTTTTGGTTATATGTTACCCAGGTAAGTCCCGGTGCATAACTCCTATTATTCTGCACTTTGATTTATGCTTGTGCATTGAGTTTTAAGGAGTTGAATGAAACCTACTTGCATATATATATATATATATATATATATATATATATATATATATATATATATATATATATTCTATGAGTCTTACAAGTATGACAGGATCATGTAGATTGCTATGATACAGGACTCCGGTAGAAGTCGAGTGATTGTCTATCACTCGCGAGAGATAGGAAAGATGTTATTATTGTTATTATATTATTATCACCTGGAAAATATATATGAATGATAATTGGAGACGGGGCAGAATTGTGCTTTGAATCTGGACTTGGTTTGGCATTCGAGCGAGGCTCGGGATGCACTTGTTCCGCCTGTGTCGGTTAAGGTCCGACCGTTGCAATGGATGATAGTCAGATCACAGACTTATTATCCTGAACACATACTTGTGTATGGGTGCGGAAAGGCTCATTGCTCTCTTGTCATGGGTTCCGGCTCTTTTTGAACCGACTGATTGGAGGCGGGGATGGTGTAGGTCTAAGCACCGCACTGAGTCTGGGACTTAGGAGCGGGGGCTTGAAGTCAAAGTTTGGAGGGTAGTGGGTTGGTCTTGTTTGTGCCTGGGATACAAGCGGGGTGTGTATTTCAGGGTACCCAGCTGGGATACATTGGTTCGCGAATCACAGGTGATTCGGTACGACTTGTCTACAGTCTAGCATCGTAGTAAGAACTGGAATATGAAATATTGTAAAATGGTTCTGATTGCTTACCATCTACTTGAAGGTAGCACATGTGCTTACCTAGAATGGATAGTTAATGAACTAATTATGACTGCTAATAAAATTGAATATAAGGATGCACGTTTAGTAATGACTCCTACAGATGCAATAAATCCACAAGCCAGATAGCCTTGCATATTCCTTAGAGTCTTTTCTTTCCTCCTGATGGGTAAGTCTTGCGGAGTACAATTGAGTACTCAGGGTTTTATTTCCCCATGTTGCAGGTGACAGGCAGATGCTAGAGCTGGCTCTTGTGTGTGGATTCCTCCTAGTGGCTCAGAGGGGATTCCTTTACACTGCGATCCTAGTTTTTATTTATAACTCTCAACAAAGGTTTTTATAAATAAAAATTTTATAATCTGTTGTCATAGCTTATATATCAATGCTTTATCATGCCATGAATAGATATTTATTTCCGCTATAACTCTGATCACATGTTTATATTCCGCTGTTAAATCAAATTGTTCATAACTCTGATGTTGTATTAAAAGTGATGTAAGAAATGACTTAAGAATGTTGTAAGCTTTATCCTCTCATTTATGGTCCTGATAAAAAAATATGAATTTTCGGGTTCTCTCTTAGGATGTGCTCGACGGAACTGCGTAATTTAGTGTCCTCCCTTGAGTACTTAGTGTCTAATGAAAAACAAGTACTCTGAGAGAAATTAGATTAGGCGGTTCTGCCACAGCTATGCATGAGTATATGTACAACTCTAGCTGTACCTTGCTAGCTATGATGCGCGGATACTTCTAGAGGGTAGCGTATCGCGTATCCGATATGTATTGGATACGGATACGCGTCGAATATGTCTTGGATACGTATCGAGGCGTGTCTCAAAAATCAGATACGTATTGGCTCGGATACTTGTATCGGATACGGTTGGCGGCATGGGATACGGCCCAATACGTCAAACAGACCTCCAGGCCCGCTCGTTCCGTGTGACCTTCGATCCCCTCGCCGCAATCGGCAGTCACAGGCGCGCTGCCATGAGCTAGTACATCGGGACATCCCCTCTCTCATGCGCCTATCGGGATGACTGGATCCAGCGGCCGGTGGCCGGCGAGCTCCATCTCTGGCAGAATTCGACCGGCATGAAGCCTTGAATCTTCTGCTCCATTCTAATACTCTGATTTGGCTCCTTGATTTTCTCTGTATCATCCATCCCATCGCCGCCACGGGAGGTCGCCTGGTGCAGCATCAACAACGCCACCACTAGCGTTGGAAGAATCGCGCACTTCAGATGCAAATACTGTGTGGTCATCCTCGTATCCTACTGTACAATTAAATCAACATTTGCTTCCTATTCATAACGTGGAATCAATGTGTGCCCCAATGTGACAGAAGCAGTTCTTCAACAACTTCAAAACAAAATTGCAGAGGCTGGAGAATAAAATTGAGTCATAATTGAATTTTCTCGTAAGGTCTCTATGCTCCTTATTTCACCTTTTTAAATTAAATCGCTGCATTAGTTTGTTCTGTAATTTAAGTTGAACCCTAGATATCTATTTGTTGAACTCATGAAACTTACAATCGGTTTGTTATTTAGTTACTAAATATATTATTAAAGTATACTAGCTGTATCCCGTGTCATCGCTTTTTCAAAAATGGTGTATCCGCGTATCCGATACGTATCGTATCCGATACGTATCGTGTCCGATACGTATCGGATCCGATACTTGTATCCGTATCTGAGCTGCATAGCTTGCCAGGTATAAGGGTGGTTGGCAAGTACTCCAACCCCCAACTACTCCTATCTACTCCTAGTACACAGACATATCCTATTGCCATGCCATTATAGTGACTAGATGTGACAGCAGGGCTGACTTTTGTGCCATCCCCTACTACGCGGGTACAAAGGGAGCAGCAGATTATTTCTAACAATCTGGACTAGATATCTTTAAGGCCCACATATCAAGGTCAAAGCCATTGTTTGCAAGTTTTTCTATATATATTAAGAGACCATATACAAGGCGGGACAAATTGAGGGTCACTGATGCATTTTGCTTTACTAGTTTAAAGCAACTAGTGAGCTACCATGAGAAAGAAATGCAATAATGACCCATGCGAAGAATAATCTCAACACATAAAAGAAAAAACAGACTTTTCTAAAATGAAACCAAGTAAAAACAGGATAAATCCTTGCAAATGTCTAAGCATTATTAGAACTAAAAGACACAGTACCCCTGACGAACTGAGATAAGTACAATCAGAGGTGCCGTGCAGTGCATGAGGATAAGTGGATAACAACTGAACAGAGCTTTCTTATGGACGCCTGCTGCACCCCTGAGCCATGGAACTAAATATATCTTGATCAAGTCTTCTTACCTGGAGCATGGTACTATTGGGATGGACGCCTGCTGCGTCCCTGATGTCATTCTCCAAAGCCTCCACCTCATCAGCAACAGCAGCAGAGCAGTCAACATCGACGTCGACATGTTTGAGGCCTGCCAAATTCTGCAGACCAAGGACCAGGCCACCTTCCCACTTGAACTGGAACCGTGCAATCAGGTGCACTTTGAGCCTTTAATTTGGAGCTTTGGCATGGCTCCCGGCTCAAACTCCAATGCCGCATCACACCAATAACAGCGGAAATGGAACTTGAGCAAACGCTGAAATCCTTGTGGGTTGATTGCCTTCCTTGGGTAGAGGATGCCTGAATCTCCATCTTTGTCATTGAATAAGCCAACAGTAAGAGAGAGCAGCATGGGTAAACTTGCTAGGATATTTATTCCTTCCTTGCCTGCTTCACCATGGACAAAAATGCGAACGCGGGTCAGGTTGACTAGTGAGCTGATTTGAGGGCCCATGCAATTTAAGTCACGTGTATTAAGAACAAGCTTTCGAAGCGGTGGTGAAGTAGGGACACACGAAGACATGAATGGACGTGTGGCATCAGCATCACTCCCCCACACGTGCGCGTGAAGAGCTTGGAGAGCAATGAGATACATGCTTTCTTGTGGCCCTCCATATCATGAAATTCAGTAAAGTACGGCCAATCAATTTTAAGTAATTTCAGATTGGTCAGATCACCGAGTCCTTGGATAAACTTTACAGATTGAATACCCAAATTGATCCTTGATAGCTCTTCCAACGCCTGCAGACTTCCGATTACATCAGGTTGTTGCAATAAATGAACACAAAGCTCTATAGCTGTGCTACGAAGTCTCAAACCTTTTTTGTCTTCCCAGTGGCTGTCTGCAGCGGGCCACGGTAAGCAGCAGCAGTGGTTGGCGGCTCTAGGAGACACGGATAAGTAATAGCAGTTCCAAGTGCACAAGACCCTTCTTAACATTAAAGCACTTCTAGTTAGTCTCAACGGTTCATTAATGATCAAAGGGGAGGAACCACAGTTTGCCCTCAAGCACCGTAACACATGTCACTAATAATTAACAGAAGAGTCACTGATGTATTTTACTCAAGCTTAGAATAACGTTCCACATGACACAAAAAATTTGGGAGTTACGTTACAAACACTGATCGATCTTAATTTGGAAACAAATACAATAATGAACCATGTGACGGATGAACTCAATGCATAAAAAAGAAGACTAGAATTTCTAAAATAAAATGAAGTGTCGTACCAGACAAAACTAGGCAAGCAAACATATCTACGCATTGTCAGAACTAAAAGCCACATAGCAATTGGAACCACTAGTTTAAGCTCCCTGAAAGACTGAGATAGCTATCAACCAGCGGTGCCGCCTGCCATCTGAGAGGTCGAATTTGCCTTGTTCAATTCCTACATACTCCGTACATACCTAAAAACGGAAAAACATATGATAATTGGTGGTCATACTTATTCTCCACATCATGTACTCACAATGGTCTTCATTAGGCTTCTACTATGGCATGGTCGGATGGACGCCGGCCTGCTGCACCCCTGAGCCATTGTAATTTGACATATTCTTTGGACCTGGAGTATGCGGGGACGGTTGGGATGGACGGCTGCTGCGCCCCTGATGTCATCCTCCAAAGCCTCCACCTCTCTGCAACAGCAGCATCGCAGTTAATATCTATAGCCAGCGCCCTGTTCGTTTCGGCTGAAACGATCGTGGATTATTTACTGCTGGCTGGTTTGGTGTGAGAGAAAAATACTGTTCCAGCTTATAATCCACAATCGTATACGGTCGTATAAGCCCAGCTGAATAGGCCGCAGATGTTTGAGCCCTGCCAGGTTCTGCAGCCCAAGGACGAGGCCACCTTCCCCAAACTTGAACTGGCACCGTGCCATCAGTTCCAGCTTGAGCCTTTGGAGCTTTGGCATGGCTCCTGGCTCAAACTCCAATGCCGTGTCACACCAATAACAGCGGAAATTAAACTTGAGCAAACGCTGAAATCCTTGTGGGTTGATTGCGTTCCTTGGGTAAACGATGCCTGAATCTCCATCTTTGAATTTGAATAAGCCAACAGTAAGAGAGAGCAGCATGGGTAAACTTGCTAGAATATTTATTCCTTCCTTGCCTGCTTCACCACGGACAAAAATGCGGAGGCGGGTCAGGTTGACTAGTGAGCTGATTTGAGGGCCTACCCTATTGAAGTTATGTGTATCAAGAAGAAGCTTTCGAAGTGGAGGTGAAGTAGGGACACACGAAGACATGAATGGACGTGTGGCATCAGCATCACTCACCCAGACGTGCAGTTCTCGCAGGCGCGTGAACAGCTTGGAGAGCATAGAGATACATGCTTCCTTGTGATCCTTCCTCAAGAACGGCCAATCAATTTCAAGTATTCTCAGATTGATCAGATCACTGAGTCCTTGATAAACTTTACAGATTGAATACCCAAATCGATCCTTGATAGCTCTTCCAACGCCTACAGACTTCCGATTCCATCGGGTAGGCGCACTGACCCATGGACAAAAAGGCGCACCAACTTATGCAACTGGATAATACATGTTGGTAGGTTTTCAAGCCTGACCCATCTCACGTCTAGTGTCTCTAGACGTTGCAGCTTTTCTATATCTTCTGGAAGCTTGCTGGCCGAATATTTGGTGAGTATCCTCAAGAACTTCAACTGACCAAAACTTTTGACATTTCCAAGAGAGCATTCATCAACCTCACCTTCTATATTTAGCACTCGCAAGGCTTGGCTGTTTAAGAACTCTCTGGAATGCTTATTAACCAGAACTGAATTTGAGCCAAAGATATTGATGGATCGGATCTGACCTCCATTTTTTATCATCTTGGCAATCTCTTCCGCCCGGGAAGAAATGTCTTTTTGGATGGATAGACGGCGAATCTTGTTTGAAGAAGAATTTTTAGAAAAACCATTACCATTCCATATAGTAACAAAGTTGTCCTCCACAGCCTTTGATACAATGAACTCAAGTATGACATCATGAACTCTGCACTGTTTCACTATTGCGCCGTGTCCCCCAACCTTGGTTGGCTGCACCAAACTTCTATTGATGAGCTCATTCAAGTAACTTCTCCCTAGCTGCTCCATACTTTGCCTGTCCTGTCCAGGAATCAGTCCTTCGGCTACCCATAGCAATATCGGGCGTGTTCGGCTGATGGGTTGCACAGTAAATTTCGGATGATTCAATAGTGTTCTGTGAGAGAGAATAAGCTGAAACATGCTGGAACTTGAGCAGCCGAACACACTGATCATCTGTCGGCAATCAATGGGATAATCCTCTGGAAACACACTCAGATATAACAAACAGCTCTTTAGATGGTAAGGAAGGTCAACGTAACTCAGCAGCAGAATTCTTTTCATCTTATCAATGGGAGAATCTTTGTCAACTGCAGCAGCAATAGACCTCAATACATTGACCCAGACTTCCACTGCTTTGCTTCTGTTTGCTAATAAACCAGCTATACTGATTATGGCTAGTGGTAAGCCGCAACATTTCTTTAAAATATCATTGGATACTTTCCTCAAATCTGGGTGGCAATCATCACCGGACAAAAATAGCCTCTTAAAGAATAATCTTTGGGAGTCCTCATGACTAAGGGGCTTTGCTTGATACATTTGTGCAGCAATACCAGCACAACAAGATTTGGCTACTGCTTCAATGCGAGTTGTAGTAATAATTCTACTTCCATTGTCATTGCGAGGTAAGGCAGATCGTACAAGCTCCCATGCATCGACATTCCAGATATCATCAATCAAGACGAAGTACCTGCATACATTGGTTGTGGAATCACGTTATTAATTATGTATGGCAACCATGAATTGAAGCGTATTCCAGTGAAGTTAAAGATCTCGGAGAAATGTAAGATGGATCGTAGTGGCACACTTTTTTATCAGTAATTATTACACATGAGAAATACAGTCTGTAAACTACCATTATTTAAAAAAGATGTTACAACCTTCAAAATGGTAAGTGCCGCATTAGAACACCTAGAGACCCACTCAAAAGACATGACGCATTCAGTTCAAAAGCTGTCCAGGAATCCATCCTTCGGCTACCCTTAACAATATCAACTGTTGGCAATCAATCAAAGAATCCTCTAGAAACACACTCAGATATAGCAAACAACTCTTTAGATGGTGAGGACGGTCAAAGTAACTCAGCAGCAGATTTCTTTTCATCTTATCAATGGGAGAATCTTTGTCAACTGCAGCAGCAATAGACCTCAATACATTGACCCAGACTTCCACTGCTTTGCTTCTGTTTGCTAATAAACCAGCTATACTGATTATGGCTAGTGGTAAGCCGCAACATTTCTTTAAAATATCATCGGATACTTTCCTCAAATCTGGGTGGCAATCATCACCGGACAAAAATAGCCTCTTAAAGAATAATCTTTGGGAGTCCTCATGACTAAGGGGCTTTGCTTGATACATTTGTGCAGCAATACCAGTACAACAAGATTTGGCTACTGCTTCAATGCGTGTTGTAGTAATAATTCTGCTTCCTTTGTCATTGCGAGGTAAGGCAGATCGTACAAGCTCCCATGCATCGACATTCCAGATATCATCAATCAAGACGAAGTACCTGCATGCATTAGTTACGGAATTATGTTATTATGTAAGGCCACCATGAATTTGAGCATATTCTGGTGAAATTAAAGAAATCGGAGAAATGTAACAAGAAGATGGATCGTCGTGGCACACTTTTCTATCAGTTAGTATTACTGTGTGTCTGTATTACACATGACAAATACAGACTGTAAACTCCTATTATTTAAAAAATATGTTACAACTTCCAAAATAGTTAGTGCCGCATTAGAACACCTAGAGACCCACTCAAAAGACATGACGCATTCGGTTCAAAAACTGAGTTCCAAAATGAGATTTTTATGGATATTTAGAATTCTGGTCATATTTTCCAAGAAGTAATTTTACTGAATATGGATTAGATGGTGTAAAGTAAAATTTTTACCAAAATGATGCACAGTTGACTTGAGTTTGTTCATTGTTGCAACATCTTTAATGATGACATTTGATAGATATGCTGAGCCATTGAAGTATCTGAGGTAATTTTATGCTGTCAAGTTCATTAGGCCAGGAAAAAATGAATCATTTTTTAAAATTCCCAGAAAATTTCATAAATGGCCTAATAATTAGGTGAGCTCATGTGATGAACAAATATTGCACGACATTATTCTAGCTAGATGAACTGGTTAACTATTAGAAAAAGAAATAATATTGATTACCTCTTGTCCTTTAAGCATTCTTTCACTGTGCGGATGAGCTGCTCAACTGTCTCTAACATCTGTGACTGGTCAAAATAGCTCTTGCTTATTTGAGACAATATATCTCTAAGAAGTTTCTTCATATCTGGAGTTTGTGATACAGACACAAAAGCCCGGCTATCAAAAGCAGCTTCAGTGATTTTGTGGTACACCTCCATGGCGAGAGTGGTCTTCCCCTGTCCACCTATCCCATAGATGGACACCACCTTGTGCTCCTTGTCTTCACATCTCAATAAGCTGATGATCTCCTCACGAGGAGCATCGATTCCAACAAGATCCATGGCCTCCTGAAAGAGTGCAGGTGCTCGAGGATCCAAGAGCACTGGCTGAGATGAAGAGGCGAGGAGACATTGATTGATGTCGCAGTAGCGTTTGCCCCGCTCGCTCTGCTTGCTCACGAGCCTCTTGAGTTCTCGGATCTCCTCTGCTATTCCTCCATCCTCGAACAGCGTCTTCACCTCTTGCATGGCCTTGCGCACAAAGTTGGCCTTGGAACCTCCATGGCTGTGGTTGAGCACAAAACGGTCGACGCAGTCCTCGATGTCGTAGGACAGCTCACGTACCTTGCTCCTCCAGTCTTTAGCGAGTGGATCGATCTGGTCGTCGTCCTTGTCTTCGAGCCTCAGTAGCATGGCTTCCATGGTGCGCAGCTCATCTTGGAGGGACCGGATCCCTTGCTTGACATCTCTGGCGAGGTTGTACTTGTCGGTGAGCATGTCGGCCAGCTTGTCGATGACGGAGCCCAACACACCCGTGGCGGCGCTCGAGATCATTTCGGCCATCTTGACTCGCGACTACTGGCTGAGTGAAATGCTAGCTAGCTTGTGCGGTGGTATGGGAGTAAGGATGGCAACGGGTATATACCGTCGAGTATCGCCGGAACGTTCTCTTCCCCGCTACGGAGAATTCATCCCGTCCCCATCCCCATTAACTGTCTCGGGTATAGATTCTTGCCCATCCTCGTACCCGTCGGGTATCAGTCGGGTAACAGATACCCGACGGGTACTGCATACCCGATAAACAAGGACACTTGGGGTCGCAGCTTTACAATCGGAGACATTTCTTCTTCACCCGGGTATAAGTGTCGGAGTCTCGGAGATGCCGAGGAGAAGAAGCGAGGTTGCGAGGAGGACGAGCAAAGGTGGCAGAGAGACCGAACTGAGGAAGCGAGGGGCACGAGCGCTCGTGAGATAGGCGTGCTTGTGCTGCTGGCGGAGATGGTGAGGAAAAATTGAACGAGGATTCCTAGAACACACAAATTATATATATGACTATTCAGATTTGGACAAAAATATCTATGTTGAGCTTCTTTGGGCCTAATACTCGCATGACAGCTCAAATAGTCGGGTTCCCCAACGGGTAACGGGGACGGGTAAACAGGGAACGTTCCCGTACCCACTATACCCATCGGGGTATGGATTCTTGCCCATTTAGATGCCCGCGGGTAAAGATATGATCACATCCCCGTCCCCTAATGGATCAAATACCCGTCGGGTATCGGGTATCGGGTCCCCGTTGCCATCCTTATATGGGAGAGGATAGGTGAGTCAGTTCTCAGGTTAAAGTGGGGCACACAACAACGCATCCCATTCGTTAAATATATAATTCTCCTCTAGATTCGCGAGAACCACTCCAAGGCACGTTGTCGCTGACAGTCCACACGACGGCTTCAGTTCTCGAGAAGATTAATTTAAAGAATGCTTTTGAATTTGTGAAAGGGAGCCCATTTTTTGGCCGATCTCAGTGATATGTTTCGTTACACTGTTTCAAAAAATGTTACATCCCTTTATAAGTTTTGGTGGACGAAGAAAATAACCACCCTCAATGCATATATAGATTCATGTCACTAGCTTTATAAACTAGTCTCTCAATAATAAATAGCTACCTACTATTGTAATCAAATATGCCACATAAATAATTTTGGTATGGTGTGTAATAAGCGACCATTTCAGCCATCTTCTCAGCTCGAAATCCCTCGCTCTATGTAGATTGCTGGCTACCATGCCCGGCGGTGTCGGATATGGTGGCACAAATAACTCTCTCTCTCTCTCTCAGTTTTTTTCTATTTCGGCCAGGCCATCTCAATCCGCAAGCCATGTGACGATAAGTGCTGCTGTGCTGGCCGACGCGCAACTTGCGATGTCACGCCAGGAAGTAAAAACAATATTCTACAGGTTGAAGACCAAGCAAACCCCGATATCGTAGGATAGCTCATCAGATTTCTACAAGTTAACCTGGCCCATAGGGCACCTGGCGCCTCCGATTGTCAACTGTTTTCTTTTTTCCTTTTTGATTGACACGGCACATCTCGTTGTCAGGAAAGGAGTTCCAAGCCATGCCCTGCACTGCACATATACCCCCTTTCCTCATTCAAAAGGAACTCTAATTACTGTAGCGACCATGTCCCCTAGTACGTACCATCGATTCCTGTAGCGCAGTTGATTTGGCCCATTCATCTAGGAAATGGACGTTCATCCTGGAGCCGTGTGCGTGTGCTCAGCTCGTCTCGCAGGAAGCAGATGGCCCATTCATCTAGGAAATGTCGATCTTAAAATTATTACTATATAATTTGCCTATGTGCCCCTGTTTCGTTTAGCCCTGTTTGGATCTTATGGCAAAACTTTATTCCTGTACTTTTAGTCTTTTTTTTTTTTGGCCACGAGGATCTAAACAAGGGGGCTAAAAGTAAGCAAATGGCTAAAAAGTGGGTTAAAATTTTTTGCTCTCAAAGAGGCCATAAACTGGGCTAAACTCTCTCGGAACGGGCGATGGACGCCCCATACCTCTTGTCGCTCGCACACATGGCTATGCATGAATAATTAAATGAGGGTAAATCAGTCATTGTAGATTAGAGGACTAAAGTTTTGTCCATAGATCCAAATAGCCCAACAGGTCTAAAGTTTAGGGGCTAAACTTTAGTGCTTAGACCGATGATTCAAACACCATCTTAAATAGGACGCCATGTAATAGTGACAAAAGAATGAATGCCATTTATTGCCTACGATTATTATTTTGTTTTTGCTATCTAATATTAATTAGCTAACTATCAGCTACCTATTAGCTGAAAGGTGTTTGATGCACAACTAATAAAAAATACTACTAAGATACACCTTTAGGTTGCAAAAAAAAGTCATTTTGAACAGCTACAAGGTCTCCGAAGCATAACTTTGGCTTCTTATTTTTATAAAAATATTTATTCAAAAGTGATATATGTTTATTTTTATGAAAGTACTTTTCAAGACAAATCTATTCGTATGGTTTCCACATTGCCAAACTTAACAACTTAAAAGTTATTCATGATTTACCTTCCCAATGTTTGACCAAGTCTTGTCCAAAAGGACCTGAATTACTTGTATGGAGTGAGTAACTATTAATTAGCTGATATTATTTGATTTAGTCCAAGTAGTGAGATAGTTATTATCTAGAGATCGAGCTAACAATTAGCTATTTTATTAGCTGCACCTATTTGGATAAAAAAGATAACTATTAAGATAACTATTAGCAGATAGCTATTATTTATAGGATGGGCCTTAATGAACCGAATCCACCGCCTCCCTCAGTTGGTGTTCCACTATTCATATCTTATTTAAACATCTCATCTTGTACATCTTAATGAGTTTAGCCACAAAAAGCTTATGTTGTTTTATATTATTATTAACACTCTAAATATGAAAAACTTCATAGAAATTGTTGGAAACAAATTTCTTGAAAAATACATGGTCCACGTCGCATCAAAGAAAACGAGTACTACACCTTCTTGGTCCTGCCTCATCTAACGCGCATTTACTAGTCTAACTAACGTATATATACGTACATAAGTCATGCCCATAGAAAGCGAGTCTCCAATGCTGAAAGGAATCCTAATTAACTCCGGGAGTATTTGCAGTTGTAGGAAGACTTGAGAGGCAGGTTATTAGTCGTCGCCACGGCGAGTCCACACCCGAGCGTCTTCAAAAGTCTAGCTTAGAACTAGCTCATGAATTTTTTAATCAATAAATAGTACAAAAGACAAGAAACTAACATGGATTTGAGAGATAGTATCGCACACTTCACGATGTGTTCCTCTCTAACGACACAATGTTCAGGGCAGTCTATCTCTCCGCCATATTTAGTAGCTTAGAACTATTGCTAGCTCATACCGTTGGAGACGTCCTTAGGGCGTCTTCAACAGCAATCCTAAATTGTCAGCTCATGTGGCAGTGGGAGACACTAAAAAGATAAATTTAAGAGTAAATCTACGCATCACGAGACGAACCAAAGACACAGTGTTCATCGATACATCTGCGAGACTATCGCTTTGCACCTCGCTAGTCTATTTTCTTTTTCCATTCTCTTTCTTCCTCATTGGACAAAGTCTGACACATGCTAGCGACTTCGACCACCGTTGAGGGCGCCCTCAGGTCATTTTGGACTTTGGAGTTCTCAAGTTTTTTTCCTTTAGTTCTGGACATTGGATGCCTTTCCGTTGGATTTGCATCGGGCCAGGTTTTGAATTATATGTAAGGGTGCCTGTCGACGAAATATGGTCGGCAGTCTACCTAGGGGTATGCCCAAGGTAGTAGATTGTCGACAGACAGATGCGTAAGCCACAAACAAGATGGTGACGCAAGACAGACACGAGGTTTTATCCAGGTTCGGCCGCCAAGAAGGCGTAACACCTACGTCCTGCGTCTGATTTGTATTGCTGTATGTCAATGAGAGATGTTTTTTAGAGGGATCCCCTGCCCGCCTTATATAGTCCGGGGGGCAGGGTTACAGATCTAGAAACCAATCCTAGTCAGTTACAATTGCCATATGTGGCCGGATAAGGATTCCTATTCTAACCGACCAGGATCCTGCTTGATCGCCAAATCCGCCTTGACTCCTTGTGCGGGACTCCGATCAGGTTGGCTGGGCCGCACGTCGTCTTTCGGGTGGACCGGACCCATCGATCCGGGCCGGCCCAAGCTTAGCCGTAAGGGTATAGGGGTTAATACCCCCACAGCTAGTCCCCGAGCACCATGTATTATGCTGAGACACGCCATTTTAACCTTCTCCGACAAGTAAGGCTTGAGTTCTTGACATTTCTGACCACCGTCATCGCCGGTGAAGTAAGTTATCCGAAGAATGTATGGTGCTCTTAAGAAAAAAGAAAAAGATTTCTGTCCTGAGAAGTGTGCCCACTTGTATTTCTGGAAAGAAATGTAAGTGGTGTTGAAGCATAGCGTCCTTGAATCGTCAGAGGTGTAGGGGTCAAAAAAACAACACATTCACCGCAAGGTGAAGTGTGCCCACTTAGTCCCCGAGTCTGGTAGTAGGTGACGTAGGCACGTGGTGCCAGGGTCTAAAAAGATTTCCCAGTTAAGTTGAGAACCCAATTGTCGTACAAACAAAAATGAGATGCACCGGCAGGTGCATCGTACCGACATAGTCCCCGAGCTTGCTGGAAGGCGATGTATGAACCTTGTAGCAAGGTCTAAATAAATGTCTCTCAACTGTATGTGAGTACAACTCACATGTAGTCGAGGAGAACCATTCTCCGAGCAGTGGTCGGGACAGTCCCCGAGCACATTGATAATCCTTACAATCATTCAAAGCACAGGGGTCAATTAAAACACATTCACCGCAAGGTGAAGTGTGCCCACTTAGTCCCCGAGCCTGGTAGTAGGTGACGCAGTCACGTTGTGCCAGGGTCTAAAAAAGAATTTCCACCGAAGTTAAAAATCCAATCGTTGTACAGGCGATACAAGATGCATCGGCAGGTGCATCGTACCGACATAGTCCCCGAGCTTGCTGAAAGGCGAAATATGAGCCTTGTAGCAAGGTCTAAATAAATGTCTCTCAACTGTATGTGAGTACAAATCACATGTAGCCGAGGAGAACCATTCTCCGAGCAGTGGGCGGGACAGTCCCCGAGCACATCAGTTGTCGGAGCAGTCCCTGAGCAAGGCAGTGGTCGGAGCAGTCCCCGAGCACGCCAGTGGTCAGAGCAGTCCCCGAGCATGTCAGTGGTCGGAGCAATCCCCGAGCACGATAGTGGTCTTGGCAGTCCACGAGCACAGCGGTGGTCTGGGCAGTCCCCGAGCACGGCAGTGGTCTGGGCAGTCCCCGAGCACGGCAGTGGTCTGGGTGGTCCCCGAGCATTGTAGGAGTCTGATCCATCCTTGAGCACAAAACAAGCATCGACAATACGAACGTCATTGATGTATTTATTTGGTGTATTTATTTATCTCCTTTCTCTGCCAAGTCTAGTCTGACACGTCTGGTCAAAAAAGCAGATGGGTACAGTACGTCATTCTGTCTTCTTACTCTTTTCTGGCAAACAGTCGCTTGGCACCTGTATGGAGGTGCGTTAGTGTGGGCCCTCTTACACTATCAACGAAGAGGCGCGTACACTGGTAACGAAGGGGCGCGTTTATTGGCGTAGATCTCGAGGTTGTGTGAACAACCGTCTGCGGCGTGTGCGCACGTCTCCCAATAATCTCGGGCGGACGAAACGACGGAGCTCTTTGTTATTTATAATATAGATCTGGTAAGTTACTCATACCATTCCCCATTGTCATTCGCCGCCGCAACCTTCTTCTTCCTCTTGCCGAACCCTATTTCTCCAAAAATCATCGCCAACCCCCTCGCCACCGCATCCACCCCCTTAGTAAGGATAGACTAATGGCAAAGAGAGACGCCCAGAAGAAAGGCGGAGTCATGGCGAAGGAGTGGTGGAAATCACGGAGCAATGAGCAGACCATTGAAGACCTTGTCGCCATGGGAGTGCTCCACAACAAGGCACTCGCGGGATGGCGTGCGCCGGAAGGAGAAAGCTTCCCCGATCCACAACCAGGTGAGATTGTGGTATTCGAGGATTTCTTCAAACGGGGTTTTGGGGTTCCAGTGCACCCTTTCCTTCAGGGTCTCTACTTGTATTACGAGATTGGGATTTGCAATCTGCATCCCAACTCGATTCTTCTTGTCTCCACCTTCATCCATCTCTGCGAGGCTTATGGTGGCTTCCAGCCCCATTTCGACCTCTTTCGCCACCTGTTCTGTCTTCGGAAGAAAGGGAGCGGTGGCTCGAAGATAGCCGGAGGCGTCTACCTGAATCTGCGCGATGGTATGAAAGCCCAATACTTGCACTGCCCCTGGAACACCTCACTGGACAAGTGGTACAAGAAGTGGTTCTACATCCGTGAAGAGCCGAACACCATCACCCTGTGCGACGTGGGGCTGATTCCGGAGAAGAAGAACAGCTGGTCGGAGAAGCCCGAGAACTTGGAGCAGATCGCCGAACTGCTCGGGATGATCCCGTGGGGAAGGCTAGATGGCCCAAGTGTGGTTGGGAACTTCATCAGCCGAAGGATCCAGCCCTGCCAGAAGAGGGTACATCCTGGCTTCGAGTACCAGGGGAGCGTAGATCCAACAAGGACCAGGAAAGAGGTGCTCGACAAGATAGAAATCAAGGCCAGGATTGGGGAGCTATTCAACCTGACCAATCCCAATTATGTCAGGTTGAACGACATCGAGCACGCCTTCAAGCTGGCCCGACCTCCCCCAAAGGTAAATGATGCTTCCTTTTAACTGTAGAATCATGTTGTAACAAGAAATTGACTGTTGTCTCCGTTATGTGTCTCAGAGTAATGGTCGTGACCAGGCAGCAGTGTTCGTGTCTCCGCCCCCCGGTGTGGATTGGCCACAAGTTGACGGCCCAGCTGCCCAGACCAGCGCCAGGACCGACGACGTCCACTGGGCGGCACTCGAGGCTGTGGAGGATGCATCGACTAGAGCCGCTGGCAAGCGTCCGGCTGCCAACAAACGACGCCAAGCCATCTTCCCCCTTTCGGACGACGAAGCAGAGGATGCGGACATCTTCTGGCTCGTCCCCCGAAAGAGGAGGAGACAAATGGGGTCGACAGAGCAGGGTGGCTCCTCTGTGCCAGCAGTGATCGCATCACCGACCACTGCAACACAGAGGACAAACGAAGGAAATGTCGAGCATCAAACCCCGACGCCTGTACCGGTGGTGGAAAGAGTTCTGGTGGAACCTGCCAAGCACGCGGAGCAGGGGCGGTCGAGGAGACGCTCCTTTGCCACATCATTCCGCGCTTCGAAGCTGTAAGTATCTATTACTTTGATGTAAGCTTGTAATTTGTATTGAATACTATTATCTTCTGAACTTTTCTCTGATATATTAGGTCGGCGTCCACCGAGAACCCCGACCAGCTAGCCGGGTGTGGCACAACTTCGCCAGCAATGGCGGGAAAAACTGCCCAGCAGCCAGCCGTGGAGGAGCCTGTAGAAGGAACTCCGCCGGGACCTCAGCAGGCGGACGACCAGACATTAGTCCCCGAGCGGCTGGTCAAGAAGATAGCCGAGCAGAGTACAAGTGCTCCGAGCACAAACCCTGCTGAGGCGGATACCTTGGCGCCAAGGGAGCCGGATCAAGCCGAGGAGCAGCAGCCGGAAGTGGCACAGAGCACTCTTGCAGATGCAACGGCTCATGGAAAAGCCATGGTGGTCGCGGAGACTGCAGACTCCAGACCAGCGCCGCCCCCCGAACAGGAGGCTAAAGAGGACGAAGTAGAAGAGGTCCTGGGCTGTCCCCAAGATAAGCGACAACATGTATATGTGTCGCGCTGGCGGAACGACGAATGGGTTATGCACGAAGAAATCCCAGAGGTCGAAGAGACCCTAAGAGTCGAACGGGCGGCAAAGCATCTGGTGACAGAAGTTCAGGTATGTTTGGCTTGACCACTTGACCCTGTTATATAGTCGATCTATCTGACTTAGCTTATTTATGTGCAGGACTTGATGAAGACCGTGAAGTACCGAAAGAGGTGCTTCGACCAGATTGAGGGGATCACGGCGAATAATAAAGAACTGGTGGCCGAGGTGGAACACTTGCGCCACCAACTTGAAGCCACCGACCAGAAGAGGGCAGAGCTAGAGGCACAAAACCAGAACCTAGTCGGCCAGCTTAATAACAAAGAGCGGGAAAGAATAAGTAAGTTGTCACTTTATCACAGCAAGTGTGTAACATGTATTGTTGTGTTGTTGGTAGTGACAGCTGTAATGCAGGCTTAGAAGCTGAAGTAACCCTCCTCCAAGAAGGGAATAGCCGCATGACCGCAGAGTTTGGTCGTATGAAGGAAGACAACGAGAAACTGGCACGCAGCCAGTCTCAACTCCAGGACCACACCACCAAAATGAAGGAGGAACTGAAAAGTAAGTATTCCAGACCACCTTTCTCATTCTATTGCCCGCCTTGTCTTGTCGTGCCATAACATTTTGATGTCTCATACGGTGTTCAGTTTTAAAAGTCAATGCCAAGAGGCATTTGGAGGCCGTGATCAAAGAGCGTGATGGCTAGAAAGCACGATGCCTCAAGGCCACCGAGGAGCGGGACACGTGGAAGAACCGGTGCCTAGAAGTGGCAACTAGCATTGTCCCCGTCCTCGACCTTATCGACCCGGCGCTCACAGAGGAAGAGACAAAGACGCCCCAGCTCGGACTGGTCGAGAGATGCATACAAGCGTGGGGATGGTTCCAAGAGTTTGTGAAGGAGGCGGGTGAGTACACGGGTGCCCATGTACTAAGCATGGTACGTGCTCACTACCCCCTGATCGATCTCAAGCGCCTGGAGGCTGGGTACCCGAAGGAGGTAGACCCAGACAAGGCGGAGGAGCTTCGGACAACCCAGCTGGACTTGTCGTCAAAGATAATTGGCGACATTAACCTGTGTGGAGGTGGGACAGCACCTGTACAGAGTACGCCATTGACGAGTCAGCTGGAAATGCCATCAGTTGCAAACCAACCAACGAAGCCTGCGGTCTCGACCAGCCAGGCATTGGCGGGGCCATCCCCTTCAGCTCGACTAGCACAAGAGTCCGCGAGACTCGAGTAGGATGTCGGAATCGGCGAGCAGTAAGTGCCACACGCCCCGACCAGCCAATGTAATAGGCTTAGAGCTGTAGAAGGAGGACATAGTTGTGTTATTGTAAACTTGAGCCTCTTCAGGCAAGCTTGTAATAACGTAACTGTATATTATTATAAGATTGTTTGCTTTGTATGAAACGTATTTAAGCTTGAAACTTTATGTTGGTGTAACTAAGTGAGAACATGTTAACGTTCTGTTTAGTTGTACCATTTTGCTCGACACGTCATCCTGAAAAGTTTGTGCGGCCCTAGCTTGGCATGTGGTCGGAGTGTGAGGTACAGTGACCTGTGCACACATAGACATGGACAAGTCAAACCAAGGGGGACCTGCCGATCACCCGTAACGTAGAGAGCGGATCCCATGCACGTGTTGGGAGGAACCGGAGACAGGGCCTGCTCCGAAAACCGTAGAAGGAGTGGTGGTCGGCTTTCACTGGCTAAGTTAGAATAACCATAAAATTCGAAGTGACACATTAGAGTGGTCGGAGGAATCATAATTGCTTTATTGAAGTAAATCGAAAGTACAAGAGGAGTACATATCTTAGTAGTTAAGCATAGAAACGTCTAAGCTTGTCGATGTGCCATGAGTTTGGTACGTCTGTACCGTCCAGGTGAGCTAACCTGTAAGACGTTGGTCGTGTGACTTCCTTGATCATGAAGGGTCCCTCCCATGGGGTTGTGAGTTTATGGACGCTAGCCTGGCTCGTCTTCCACTTCAGGACCAGGTCCCCGACCACGAAGAAACGCTCTTTAACGTTCTTGTTGTAATACCTGCGCAAAACAGCAAGGTACTTGGCCATACGTACACAAGAATCGAGCCTTTTCTCTTCTACGCTGTTCACTTCTAGCTCCCGTACTTCATTGACCTTGCCTTCGTCGAAGTTCTCTACCCGTGCTGATCTGAAAGCTATATCTGGTGGGAGGACTGCCTCGGCGCCATAAACCATAAAGTATGGTGAGACGCCGGTGTTTCGACTGGGCTGAGTTCTGAGGCCCCAGACCATGGCTGGTAACTCTTTGAGCCATCGTCCGGGAGCTTTGTCATTTTCTCTGTACATCCTCTTCTTCAATGCGTCTAGGATCATGCCATTTGCCCGCTCGACTTGTCCATTAGCTCTAGGGTGAGCCACCGAGACGTATTTTACTACTATGCTCCTTTCATCGCAGAAGTCCCAAAAAGCGTTCCCGGTGAACTGAGTTCCCAGATCGGTGATGATGCTGTTGGGTACGCCGAAACGGTGGATGACCTGGTCGAGGAACGTGATAGCCTTCTCTGAGGATGCCTGTACCAAAGGCATGTATTCTATCCACATAGAAAATTTGTCAATCAGCACGAAGACACATGTAAATTTCCCAGGAGCCGGTTTGAAAGGCCCGATCATATCCAGTCCCCAGCATGCGAAGGGCCAAGAGGCTGGAATCGTCTGGATCTCATGTGCTGGTACATGGATTCTCTTGGTGAAGAACTGACAACCCTCACAGTGGCGGACTAGCTTCTCTGTGTCGGCTACTGCTGACGGCCAATAGAACCCTGCTCGGAAAGCCTTACCGACCAGTGTTCTTGAGGCCGCATGGTTGCCGCAGGAGCCAGAGTGGATTTGGTCCAGGAGATGTTCGCCTTCCTCCTGGGTTATACACTTCATCAAAATTTCCTCCTTTGCGTTTTTGCGCCATAACTTGCCATCGATGAGCAGATACTGCTTACTGCAACGCATCAGGCGCTCATTTTCTATCCGATCAGTATAACCGCTGCCATCTGTTAAGTACTTGATGAAAGGTACTCTCCAGTCGGGCTCATGAGTGGTCGGAGGCGGCCCGATGGTGCTCGACGCCGGAACCATAGCCCCAATTGCTGGTCTGGAGGCTTGACTACCGTGGAAACTTCCTCTTCGATGGAAGGCGTGAGCAGGTCTTGGACGAATACGCCATGTGGGATTTTGGCTCGGGATGATCCTAACTTTGACAGCGCATCCGCTGCTTGGTTCTTGTCCCGGACCACATGTATGTACTTGATGCCATAGAACATGCCTTCCAGCTTTCTTATCGATTTGCAGTATGCGTCCATCTTTTCGCTGGTCGTGTCCCAGTCCTTGTTGAGTTGGTTGATGACCAGAGCTGAGTCTTCGTAGACATAGAGACGTTTAACACCAAGCTCAACCGCAATGCGTAAACCATGCAGGCATGCTTCATATTCGGCGGCGTTATTAGATGCTGGGAAATAAATCCTAAGGACGTACCGGAGCTGCTCCTTGGATGGTGACACGAAAAGAACTCCTGCTCCCGCACCGTCAATGTTGAGAGAGCCATCGAAGTACATCGTCCAATATTCGTCGGATCCCGGAGAGGCAGGCGTGCTTAAGTCTGTCCACTCGACGATGAAATTGACGAGTGCCTGAGACTTGATTGTAGTACGGCTTGCAAATTCCAAGGAGAAGGGGCATAGCTCCATTGCCCATTTGACGATGCGCCCGTTCGCATCCTTATTGCGAATGATGTCCCCCAAAGGGTACTCGGTCATGACCACCACACGATATCCATTGAAGTAATGTCTCAACTTTCGGGATGTTATCAGTATTGCGTAGAGCAGTTTTTGAATCTGTGGGTACCTGGTCTTGGATTCGTTGAGTACCTCACTGATAAAATAAATTGGCCACTGTACCTTATAGGCGTGGCCCGGCTCGTCACGCTCGACCACCATGGTAGTGGAGACCACCCGATTGGTTGCCGCAATGTAAAGTAGGAGAGTTTCGTCTTCTCTGGGAGCAGTGAGGACCGGAGGTGATGTAAGGTATTGTTTTAGCTACGTGAAGGCAGCGTCTGCTTCCTCCGACCACTCAAACTTCTCGGATGCTTTGAGCAGTTTGAAGAACGGTAGCCCTTTTTCTCCTAATCTTGATATGAAACGGTTGAGAGCAGCCATGCATCCGGTAAGCTTCTGGACATCCTTCACCTTTTTGGGGGGCTTCATGTCTAAGACAGCTTTGACTTTCTCCGGATTAGGGCGTATGCCGTCATAGCTGACGACGTTGCCTAGCAATATACCAGAAGGAACACCAAAGATGCACTTCTTTGGGTTTAACTTCCATTGGAATGTATTGAGGGCCGCAAAGGTGTGTTTTAGGTTGTCAACAAGGGTATGTACTTCCTTGGTTTTGACAACTACATCATCCACATAGGCCTCTACAAGGTCGTCTTTTATCTCGTCTGCGAGGCAGGCCTGAATGGAGCGTTGGTATGTAGCCCTGGCGTTCTTGAGCCCGAACGACATAGTCATGTAGCAGTAGGGGCCGAAAGGCGTGATGAAAGACGTCTTGATCTGGTCGTCCTTTTTGAGAGCGATCTGGTGATAACCAGAGTAGCAATCGAGAAAGGAAAGGAGCTCGCAATTGGCGGTTGAATCTACGACCCCGTCTATGCAAGGTAAGCCGAAGGGGTCCTTAGGGCAGTGTTTGTTGAGATCAGTGTAATCAACGCACATTCTCCACTCATTATTCTTTTTGCGTACAAGAACTGGGTTGGCTAACCACTCCGGATGATACACTTCTTTGATAAATCCGGCTGCCAAAAGCCAGTGTAACTTCTACCCTAATCGCCTCCTTTTTGTCGCGAGCGAACCGTCGTAGCTTCTGCTTGATAGGTTTGGCCTTGCTTGTTGACATTCAAGGAGTGCTCGATCAAGTTCCGAGGTACACCGGGCATGTCGGCAGGTTTCCATGCGAACACATCCACGTTGCTCCTCAAGAACCCGACGAGCGCGTCTTCTTATTTGGGATCCAGGTTGGCCCCGATAAGGGCTGTTTTGCTGGGGTCGCCGTCGACCAGCTGGATCACCTTGTGCTCCTTTGACTTGATGTTCTTGCGTGGAGCCTCGAGCTCTAGGATCTCCAGGTGGTCGGATGAGGTCTTCTTAGCGTCGAGCATGGTCTCGGCCATGCGAATAGAGAGGTCATGGGCCTGTGCTATTTTGAAACTGTCGTCTTCGCAGGTGTAAGCGGCGTACACGTTACCTCGGAGGGTTAGGACTCCTTTCTCGGTAGGCATCTTGAGCACCAGATACCTATAATGAGGTATGGCCATGAACTTGGTGAGCGACGGTCGACCAAGAATAGCATGGTAGGTGCCGTCGAAGTCAGCGACCACAAAGTTGACGTAGTCGGTGCGGAAGTGGTCCGGGGTCCCAAACTGCACAGGTAGCGTGATCTGCCCGAGAGGTGTAGAGCTCTGTCCGAGGAGAACACCCCAGAACTGTGCCTCGTATGGCTTAAGATCCGCCTGAGCTATCTTCAGGGCGGGCAGACTGTTCTTGAACAGTATATCGATGGAGCTACCGCCGTCGATCAGTACTCTGTCGAACTGGACCTTGTTGATACAGGGATCGAGGACCAGGGGAAAACGTCCTGGCTCCGGTATTGCGGCCCATTGGTCCTTCCTGCTGAAAGAGATTTCGCGGTGAGACCACAGAGGGAGCCGGGGATCGGCGAGGAGGTTATCGGCGTTGGCCACGTTCAAGCAAGCACGGGCGAGCAGCTTGCGTTCCCGCTTGGTCTCGATGGACACTTTACCTCCGATGATGGTGTGCACGCGATTGGTTGGCTTGACGTACTTGTGACGAGGGTCTGCATCATCGTCGTCGTTATCCTCGTTGCGCTGTTCCGCTGCATCGTTAGGCTTGTCGGATGTATCCGGAGCCTGTTGACGCGTATAGATAGACTTGAGAACGCGGCAATTCTCCATGGTATGGTTTGACTTAGGATGGAGCTGGCAGGGCCCCTTCAATGCTTTGGCGTAGTCGTCTTCGTAATTACGACGTCCGCCACCCTTTTTAAAGGTATTGACCTCGCCGTCGTCTTCCCGAGCACGCTTGCTCCTGTAATCGTCACGGCGGTTACGCCGCTGATTACGTTGGTCACGGTGGTCGCGGGAGTCGTTGCGCTGGTTGCGGCGGTCAAAACTGTCGTTCCGACCATGGTTGCCGCAGTAGTCATCGCGGTGTGAGGGGTGGTCGGAGCATGGAACCCTTGCTGCTTCTTCAATAATTATCTTCTTGGCGTCGTCGGCGTCCGCATATTTCTTAGCGGTGGATAAGATCGCTGTGACCGATTCAGGTCTCTTCCGGAGGAGCTTGTCTCTTAGGGCGTCGTGGAAGCGGAGGCCAGTGATCAAAGCCTCGATTGCCTCATTGTCAGAGATTGATGGGACCTTGATGCGCATCTCTGAGAAATGCCGGACGTATTCACGCAGTGGCTCATCTTTCCGATCTCGGATCCGTTGCAGATCGTACTTGTTGCCCGGTTGTTCACAAGTAGCGATGAAATTGTCGATGAAGGCTTGCTTAAGCTCCTGCCAAGAATCAAAGTAGTTCGCCGGCAAGCTGACCAGCCATTGGTGACCTGCATGGCCAACAGCGACTGGGAAGTAGTTAGACATGACGTGCTCGTCAGCCATGGTTGATCTGCACGCGGTTTCGTAGAGCATGACCCATAATTCGGGGTTTTCTTTGCCGTCGTACTTCTAAAGTTTCTCGAGCTTGAAATTCTTGGGCCATATGACTTGGCGAAGGTGTGGAGTAAACTGCTTCAAACCCGGTGAACCGTGGGCAGTGTCATACTCCATACGGCGATAGCTTTCATGGGATGCTCGATCGTCGGCTCTCTGGTTGATGCGAGCGCGCAGATCGCGTCCACCGAGGTAATGGCGGAGATCGTTATTGCCATCGCGGCGATCTCGATTGCCATCTGGATTAGCCCTGCGACCGCGGTTATCGCGGCGATTGTCGCGGTTGTCTCGGTGATTATCGTCCCAGATGTCGTGACGGTTGTCCTCCCGACGGTGGTTGTCATCCTGACCACCGTCATGGCCACCGTTTCCACCTTGACGGTTGTCTGATGGGTCGTTGTTGCGTGAGCCACGTGGGTTGAGTGGCTGTGAGCGACTTGGAAGCTGGCGGCTGTGGCTTGACTCGACTGAGACGGATGGAGCCCGGACTTGATTTACAATCTCAGCGGTCTAGGCCATGGCAGCCGTCAGATAGGCTTGTATTTCATTGCGAACCGCTTGGGTTTCCGGGGTGTTGGGTAGCCGTTGCATTGTTGCCATGGCGACGGCTACGTTGGCACTTGGAGTCCTGAAGACCTGTTTGTCCCCCACCCTGTCGAAAGCATCGTTGAGGTCGCGTGGCTGGACCCTTATGCGTCGCGCCTCCTGGTCTGCTTCGGCTTCGATTTGTCGGCAATTGAACCGGTCAATATTGCGTGCTTCGCGCGCGGTCCTCTCTTGTTCTGTTTCGCCAACCGCCGGCGGTTCGTCATTGTTGACAACATGGATCAAATCCCCTCGTCTTGGCGGGAAAGACGGGAATTGTGAAAACCCCGGGGCGTGGCCTGGCAGATCCAGATCGTACTTGGTGCCGTCATCTTCGTGATGCTGAAGCTCGGTGTGTACAGATGCTTTAGATGCGATGCCAGACGAGGAGCTGGAGTCGCCCTCTTGGACTGTGTGGATGGATCCTTCTTGATAATCTTCAGTCCGGATCATGTTGACGAGGTCGCGCGGCTTCGGCCGAGGTCAGTGCATAAAACACAGATCCAAGCGGCGCTGTAGGTTATACGCGTAGCTGGAGGCAGCGTTTCGCAGGCCGTAGGGCTGGACCTGGTGGTTCTCCGTCGAGGCTTCGTACTCGGAGAGCCGGAGACCCGTCGCGGAGGCTGGCCGGCGACGAGCGGAGCGCCCTTCAAGAGTAGATATGACCACGAGATCTATACCAAGTCGTGCAGGACGACTGGTCCGAGCTGGTCGGGTAGATCTATTGTGGGGAGCGGTTACCTGCTCGTTAGGTTGACTTTGAATCGTACTTACCAGAGCTAGGGTTTTAGCGAGTTTGGTGCCGACCCGATCGATGGAGTTGAGCAGGTCGGTGTTGTCGATCTGCTTCCCTTTGTAGCGGGGAAGCGGACGACGAGTCGTCGGCGTGGCTGAAGATGATGCAGGCGTGGTCGGAGCCAGATGTACCGTCGTCGGAGCCGTACCCGTCGTGGTCGGAGCCGTAGCCGATGTAGGTGAAGCAGTGGTCGGCGCAGACTGAATCCACGCCTCCTCCGTGGTCATGGCGATGAAGTCGTCGGAGCCGGTGGTCCAGGTGATCTGGCCGACGGTGAACTTGAGGCCGTTCGGCGTTGCCATGGAGGCGGAGACGATGACCATCTTGTTTGCTTGGAGAGCAGTACGCACACCCCCTACCTGGCGCGCCACTGTCGACGAAATATGGTCGGCAGTCTACCTAGGGGTATGCCCAAGGTAGCAGATTGTCGGCAGACAGATGCGCAAGCCACAAACAAGACGGTGACGCAAGACAGACACGAGGTTTTATCCAGGTTCGGCCGCCAAGAAGACGTAACACCTATGTCCTGCGTCTGATTTGTATTGCTGTATGTCAATGAGAGATGTTTTTTAGAGGGATTCCCTGCCCGCCTTATATAGTCCGGGGGCAGGGTTACAGATCTGGAAACCAATCCTAATCAGTTACAATTGCCATATGTGGCCGGATAAGGATTCCTATTCTAACCGACCAGGATCCTGCTTGATCGCCAAATCCGCCTTGACTCCTTGTGCGGGACTCCGATCAGGTTGGCTGGGCCGCACGTCGTCTTTCGGGTGGACCGAACCCATCGATCCGGGCCGGCCCAAGCTTAGCCATAAGGGTATAGGGGTTAATACCCCCACAGTGCCTTCACCCGTCTGCTTGTCTCAACTCTCAATCAATATGTTGTCATACTCCCTCCATCGAAAGAATCTTAAGTTTAATAAATATGTATAAATATATGATGACTACAATTTTTTTTATAGATTTAACATTGCGATCCAACGGCTCACCGATGAAGATATCAGAAATATAGGCATTGACAAGTTGCTATTCATTTTCTGTTGTTTTGATAATGACTACACGCGGTTGAATAAGCCAATGCCAATGCTTGAGGGCATGTTTGGTTGGTGGTTGAAAAAATATACTGCGTGGACCAGAGAGGCTTCCCAGATGTCCGATTTTAGACCCCTGGAGCCAGGATCTGTTGCCTGAAAGGCCTTTGCCTGCTAGGACTCCAACCAAACAGCCCTTGAAAGCATCAAATACTCAGTTCAATTGCCTTAACGATAGTATTTCTCGGCAGTGGTACCTATGAAAAAATGAGTTCCACAAATATCTCGTATAAAGATCAGAAAAAACTCAGTTTAATTGGGTTGATGACCAGGACGTAACTTGGTCGTCCTCCATCCACAAAAAATGTAATTCTTATTTTTCGATGAAACAACCACTTTGAACTTTGACTAAAATTATATAAAAGATTAATAACATTCATGATACAAATTAGTTACCATTATATTAGTTATAGAATGTATTTTTTATAAGAAATTTATTTAGAGACATAAATGTTAATACTATTTACTATAAACTTTGTCAAACGTGAGCTATTTTGACCGGCACGGATCCCATAATTACATTCTTTGGTGGATGGAGGAAGTATTTCACAAAGGTTTCACCTTGTAATTAAATAATATATGAACCATGACTATTCTTAGGAATCAATAAAGCACGTCGAATGGCATTCCCTAAAAAAAATCTGAACCTTTTGTATTTAGCTTTGTAAATGTGGATGATTAATCTCTCATCAATCCACCAGTTGTAGGATTTCTATTAACAGTGGAGACGAATTGGAACCTTTGATAAATACAAGTGTACTCCGACTTGTCGTCAACCCTGCTAGCCCACAGAAAGAGACTTGAATGCTGAAAAGGAACCTTAACCAACTACTCCTACGTAGTACTATTTTTTATAATGGAGGAAGACTTGAGAGCCGGGTCAGTCATCGCATCTTGAACGCTGAAACAACTTTGATTAAATATATATTTAAAAATATTAATATTTATAGTACATAATTAGTATTATTGGAAATATCTGTGAATCTAGTTTTTTAATAAATTTATTTGGAGATACAAATGTTGCACTCTTTTTCTATAAATCGAGTCAAAGTTACGGCACGTACACCAATGACGATAGTTATTTTGGGACGGAGGGAGTAGTACTATTTTGTTTTTACTAATGGAGGAAGACTTGAGAGGCGGGTCGTCATCGCCAAGTTATCTTAGGTTTCCGTGACCATGACCATCGAGCTCAAGGAATTAATTTCTCGACATGGACACCGTGCCTTTTTTTGGTCAGTTCCGGATGGGCTCTTGGTTACAACAGGTTGTCTTTGGTTTACACCCACCTGGAATATATTGGACTTTTTATGTCTTATTGGTTACAACAAGTAGACTTAAAAAATACAATTCCAAACTAATGTTTGAGTACAATTTATTCTATTTGAACTTGCTGAAACGATGTAGTATTTGATCAAAAAATATTCATATTGGTGTTCAATTCTATGGCAATATACTGTTTTGCGCATTTTTTTACCAGTAGGAGACTGTCATGTGCTGCTCTTTTATCAGCAGACCCTGAGTAGTGCCTGTCATTTTTATGGCAATGTGCGACTCTTTCTCACGTAGTATTTGCTATGGATTTAGAAATAAATCATGTCACGAGTCATAGGAAACAATGGAAGAGCCCGCCTCTGTTAAAGACTGATGGAGGCGGGTGCCTTAGACAGCCTGCCTCCGTTAATCGCCTAGCAACGGAGGCGGTTGTTGTATAACATCTGCTTCCATTAACGGTCTATTAATAACCAAGGTGGCTACCTAACAACATCCACCCCGGTTAATCAATTAATGGAGGTGGTCCCCTTACTGCGCCCGCCTACGTTAATAGACCATTAAAGGACGTGATCACTTGTCCCTAGGGTTGGGCAAACATTAACGGAGGAGGCACTCTATTATGCCCGGCTCCATTAATCCTTCGGCACTGTCTCGCAAAATCTTTTATTTAGTAGTGCTCATCATAAATGTTACCTATCTTACCACAACCTTGGACATTCTCTAAGCAACGAGGCAACCTCCATATGCCCCTCGTCTCAGTGACCTCTAGCCAAGTGTATATTCAGGGAAGAAAAGCAAAGTATGAGAGAAACCATAAGGTTGCAATAGTCTACAGGAATTGTCATGACTCAGATCGTAGCTATAAATAATGTTTTAACTTGAAGAGTGTGTACACATATACCCGCATGTCCTCCATCAATAATGCACGCCCATGTCTAGGTGACCACCGCTCTTCGATCCAGCTGACTAACACCAGACTGCACCTAAACCGTAGTAGCATGCGTCATGACAAATAAGACTAGGATCATGCCTAGAGCCATCTCCCCCCCCCACCCACCACCTCACACAATGTACCTAGGGCCCTCGAAATCCTATGAAAACTCATCTCCCATAGCACTGGTCCTAGACTAAACTAGTAAAAGGATCTAGATTGCTAGAGGATGATGAATAGCCTATAAAAATTGATTAGTACAACAAATGACCCTAATAGCCACTATTTGCTCTAGATCTGGTTCACCCAAGCACTGCCCTACACAATATTAACTCTAGTAGCAACAGGTTTCTAATCTAAATCACAACACCACTCGACAGCTACTAGCTATACTAGAGAGCTAAACAAGCTAAGCAACTAAAACAATCTACTTCACTAAACAACTAACTCTACTCTAGTGAGCTAAACAAGCAAGTACCACACCCAAGCTAGAAAAGATTGTAAAAACGAAGGTACTTGGCTACTGTCATCGAATGGCAAGGGTGTCTGTCCATGTCGCCAAGGTGGCCGGCGCGCAACTTTGCGATGTCATGCCAGGAAGTAAAAACAATATTCAACTGGTTGAAGACCAAGCAAACCCCGATATCGTAGGATAGCTCACGCACCTTGTTCCTCCGGTCTTTGGCGAGTGGATCGATCTGGTCGTCGTCCTTGTCTGCGAGCCTCTGCAGCACGGCGTCCATGGTGATCAGCTCGTCTTTCAGGAAGCAGATCCCACGCTCCATGTCTCTGGTGAGCTGGTACTTCTCGCCGAGCAAGGCGGCCAGCTTGCCGATGACGGAGCCCATCACGCCCGTCACTGCACCAGAAAGCAACAAAGGAGACGCGTCAATCAGAGACGGTAAGTCAGACATCGTCACTAAAGTAGTACTGACGGTGTCATAAAGAATCGTCTCTGAAATATTTGTCCACAGCCGCACAACCAATATAATCTCTGATGACATAATATCCGAGACGTGTCTTACTATAAGCAGTCTCTAATATATCAAAGACAGGCCCGTCTATTCTATAAAATATATCAGAGATGATTTATTATCCAGAGACGCGGATCTTTTGTTACCAGCCTGCTCTAAAATACATATCAGAGACGGCTAGAAATTCAGAGACAGTTTTGATTGTAGCCCGTCTATTTTCAATAAAATATCAGTGACGTGTGGAATATCCCCGTCTGTGTGCTAACTGTAGCTATCTGTGTGACGCGCATATTACACCCCATCTGTGTCGTATCAAAGATGGCTCTCTCCTTGCTAGATATCGATCTAAAGCTATAACACGGCCGGACGGCTTATTGTGTCCTCTCTCGCGAGCACTATTACTCTGACCTATTGCCGCTCGGTTGTGTCCGTCCAATTAGTCGACGCTCTAGCTATTAGATGGATCCCCTATCGACCTAGATCGCCTCTGGATATGTGTAGTGTGCTATCGTTTTGGCACATGGGGTGCCGGCGGCAGCGCGTGGAATTAGCTACCTAGCTTGCTAGGTCTCCCACCGGCAGCCGGCTATGGGTCGCCCGCACTGGCCGTCGATCGATCGAGCTTATAGGTATACCCCCTACTCAATCTCTGCTAGCTGCGCATGCCTCGGCTCTCTTGCAGATCGATATTATATTGTTCCCCTTCTTTAGTAGGTCTAATATCCTAATTAAGATTTTGCTGCTATCTATCTATCTATCTATATATATATATATATATATATATATATATATATCCACGTACGGTCATCCATCTACAACAAAATTAAATGTTCAATATATATACAAACCTGTGTCAGTATGCATACATATATATGTCTATGTGCATCTCACAGTTAATCAATCATTTGATTATATTATTAACTATACAAGTAGTTAATTATTGCTACAAACCTGAATAAGTACGTTGAAGATCGTCGATTGAGAGAGATCAGGTGTATCTCTCTCTCTCTCTCTCTCCCTATCTATCTCCCTATCTCTCTCTATATATATATATATATATTACACCCCATCAGCGTCGAATCAAAGATGGCTTTCTCCTTGCTAGATATCGATCTAAAGCTATAGCACGGCCGGCCGGCATATTGTGTCCTCTCTCGCGAGCACTATTACTCTGACCTATTGCCGCTCGGGTATGTCCGTCCAATTAGTCGACGCTCTAGCTATTAGATCGATCCCCTATCGACCTAGCTAGCCTCTGGATATGTGCAGTGTGCCATCGTTTTGGTGCGTGGGGTGCCGGCGGCGGCGCGCGGAATTAGCTAGCTAGCTTGCTAGGTCTCCCGCCGGCAGTCGGCTATGGGTCGCCCGCACCGGCCGTCGATCGATCGAGCTTATAGGTATACCCCTACTCAATCTCTGCTAGCTGCGCATGCCTCGGCTCTCTTGCAAATCGATATTATATTGTTCCCCTTCTTTAGTAGGTCTAATATCCTAATTAAGATTTTGCTGCTATATATATATATATATATGCTATATATATATATATATATATATATATATATATATATATATAGAGAGAGAGAGAGAGAGAGAGAGACACCTGATCTCTCTCGGTCGACACTCTTCAACGTGCTTATTCAGGTTTCTAGCAATAATTAACTACTTGTATAGTTAATAATATAATCAAATGATTGATTAATTGTGAGATGCACATAGATATATATGTATGCATACTGACACAGGTTTGTATATATATTGAACATTTAATTTTGTTGTAGATGGATGACCGTACGTGGATGTATCTGAAGAACCGTACCTGTGATCAGTATTTGCAGGGTCTCAAGTCATTCATTACAACAGCAGAGGTGGATATGTCGACTCACTGCAACTACTGCTATGTGGTGTCCATGCAAACATTGTAGGAATAACAAGAAATACTCCAGCTCATGTACGGTCCATGCACACCTGATCATTCGTGGTTTCATGGATGACTATCGTTGTTGGAACAAGCATGGCGAGGGAGGCGTTAACGATCGAGACGTGCAGGACAGCCATATGGACGAAATGAATGAGAAGGGGAAACTATTGGGAATCCGAGAAACTATTGCCTCATTCCTGATGTCGCGACTCTGAAGGCATGAATGAGAAGGGAAATTTACTTTGGACTTATGCGGGTTTGTAAACATTGATCTTGTGAGACATGTGTTGCAGTTGGTTACTTAATTAGCCAGTATGTTTATTTATCTGTGCACAATTATAACACTTTACTGATGAGAAATTCATGACCATCCTGTGATGAGTATATAAAGAGACATGGATTTGCATTCTAACACGTCTGTGATAAGCATCGTCAGAGACACGTTCTACAAGAAACCTGTCTCTAATGCAAGCATATTACAGCCGCGCCTGAACGTACTATATCAAAACTGAGACGGGCTCCATTAACGTTAATGTTTCTGTTTCAGAGACGGTGCCTGAGGCCTTGTTTAGTTGGGCGAAATTTGGGAATTTGGCTACTGTAGCACTTTCGTTTTTATTTGGCAATTAGTATTCAATCATGGACTAATTAGGCTCAAAACGTTCGTCTCGCGATTTCCAACAAAACTGTGCAATTAATTTTTTTCGTCTACATTTAATGCTCCATGCACATATCGCAAGATTCGATGTGATGGATACTGTAGCACTTTTTGGGAAAACTTTTTGGAACTGAACAAGGCCTGAGCAATATCTGTCAGTAGACTAAGCAGGCCAGAGACATTTGTGTTCGGTACCGTCACTAATTGTGAAAAATCAGAGACGGTTTCTTTTAGGCAACCGTCTGTATTATTCTTATGACAGACGGTAGTGCCTAGGAGCCTTTGCTATCTTTTACATATCACAGACTGTTTGTGGTTATTAACCGTCACTCTTATGTACTTATCAGAGACAGGTAATGCCTTAGGAGTCGTCTCTGTTTGTTACATATCAGAGACGGTTTCTGGTTTTCAACCGTCTCTTTTATGTACTTATCTGAGATGGTTGTGCACCCGTCACTAGTACTGTCCACAGCACAGCTTTGTTTCCGGTCACTAAGTGACATCTATGTGGGTTGCTAGCTAACTAGCATGCGCAGTGGTGTGGAGATGCCACCGAGGATATATGGTGGCACAAATCTTTGGGATTCTATTTCTGCGCGTGAGCACCGGGAACGACACGAAGTTTCCTACGAAGTTTCCTTCCACTTTCCTCCGTAACCACTTTCCCTTCACCAACTCTCCCTCGGTTTTTCTATTTCGGCTGGGCCACCTTTGTACGTAAGCCGTGTGACGAGTGGTGGTGGCCGGTGGGCAACTTGGCCATGCGATGCCAAGCCAGGAAGTAAAAACAATTTCAACTGGTTGAAGACTAATAATAAGTAAACCACGAACCGAGCTCTCGAGTCCTGAGTCCTGGCCATGCCCCGTCGTCGTCTAGTTCTAGTAGTAATTAACTGTCTGGTCCCTTCATTCTCACTAACGCGCAAACCAAAGTTGTGCTTGTCTGCGTATGGGAGAAGACACACAACACTACAACACAAATGAGCCATAGCCGGCCAATCTGGGTAGGATGGCCTGTGCGAACGACTTCTTAATAGAATTTGAGCATAACATACGGTATGATTGATTATATTATATTTGGATAATTATAGCTCAGATTATAAACAGGACTATTATAATCTATTTATGGGTTATTATAATCTAGGCCGTTTAGATTTAATTCAGATTATAAAAGTAGATGGAGAAATCAATAGATTTAAGCCAAAAAATTGGTCGATGATCGCTATAGAGAGTCTTTGCAGATAGATGGACATAGGACAAGTATAATCCAATAAATCAACAATACTACTTGTGAAATTGTTTTCAAATAGAAAACACCAAATGTTATAGTGAGAAACTAGCTACTTGTACAGGGTTCTGACTAAGAGCAACTCCAAAAGACTCTTTATTATATCATTTCCAATTTATAGAAATATAGATTTTAGTGGAAAAAATACCCTCTAACAGTCTCTTTAATTGAAAATGCAAATATAGAAATCCACTATTCTGGATTTCTCGCTAGCCAAAGATCGGGAGCATGGGTGGCTCTCTAGAGTGCGCACAAGATATAGAAAAGGTATTGGAGTGCGCACAAGATATAGAAAATGTATTGGACTATGAAACCGAATAAATCCGGTCATCTGACCGGTTTCAAAGATGGTTTTCTATTTTTTTAAAAATAAAATATAGTTTAATCTCAAAAAACAATTTATTTAAATCAAAAAAATATGCGGTTTTCCAGTAAAATGGTTATCTATCTGTTGGTGGTCTACGTGGTGATATTTGAATGTTATTTGTTTTAAATAAGTAATGAGCATGACCACAAGCAATAAAGGTATAGAAAAATAAATAATTCTTCAAATAAATCTGAATAGACCACAAACACATATAAAGTATTTTTTTTAAATCCTGCTACTTCCACATTTGTTTGAATTAAAAGAAATTAGTTATGAATTTTTAGGTATTAAACTAGTTATTATTATTATTATTATTATTATTATTATTATTATTATTATTATTATTATTATTATTATTATTATTATTATTATTATTATTACAGAATAGAAAACCACATTTGAAGCTAGCAAGAGTGCTAAAACCATGCGCCTCTGTCCCTTTTGTGATTTGTTCCACCTCAATCGTGAATGATTCCTTCTATCTAACATCTCCTATCCACCAATCCCATCCCCATCCCTCCCCTCGACCCCAAACCCATCCCTATGGTGGCAGCTCATGTGACCACAAGGAAGCAGAGATGCTTGGCTACTACAAAAGGAATTTTCAGATGATGTATTTTTATTTATTTATAGAGGCTTGCGGCCGACTGTCTTTGTCAAATGATATCTTTAAATTTAGAGAAACAACTTCATGGAGAATTGAGACATGTTCTTGCTTTGGCTTTTGTATGTCATGCATCAAATGTGGTCATTTATGTTTAGAAAGGTAGTGTCATGACATGTTTTTTGTTGCTTTATACAACCATTACCAAATGTATTTCAGTGTACTCCATTATGCACCTTTTCTCAATTTTGGCATGATGGTCTTGTCACTTTCATAACTCTTCCACTTTTGATATGTTTGATACATCATAAATTGATGTTTTACTATGGGTCTTGAGCCGACAAATCCACTTAAGGTTATTAACATGGTCTAACAGAATAGGAATTGAATAGTTTCCATCTTAGTGTCTATCATGTTTGATAAGAGCTTGTCTCTAATGCCCTTTCTGTTTACAAGGCAGTCAAAGATATCTAATCAACAAAGATGAAGGTCACATTGTTTTTCCTCTACCATTTGCAGCCAGCTGTTTATGTGTATATGTAATCTATTGGTGTGACCAATGGTTTTAGTGTATTCAATGGTTTGATTAAACAGAAGCATAAGGCTATAGTGGCCATCCAAACCATGCTATCAGTAATATTAGGACATTGATGATATGTGGTTGTCTCATAATTTGTAATATGTATTTGTTGGTGTGATATGCCACATGTTAGATGCTTGCACCGTGGTGATGCTGGCAGTGACTGCATATTTATAAATGTTTATGCTTAGGTCTTAGCGTTACTATCCAATTATAAAGCCATGCCGAGTTGTAAAGCAAATGTTTGCTGAGTAAATGGTTGTTTAAGTTATGTAATGAAGAAGGCATGTGGCAGGATTTGATAAAAAACAAATACCAGAAAAATCAAATGTTAAGGCCAAGTTGAAAAGAAAGCAGGGGACATTGGTGGGGATAAAATTAACATGGTGCGCAAAATGCAGGCAACGGTAGCTGAGGTTCTGCAATCTGATCCTCTAAATGTGTCTTTCAGAAGGGCATTGGTGGGGATAAAATTAATAGAATGGCATAGCCTAGTTGCTAATATTATGCATGTCACGTTGAACAATTTGCTGGATAAGTTTGTTTGGGGTTTACATAAAAATGGGTCCTTTTCTATGAATTCTATATATAAGTTCCTTGTCAGCAATGGTATCAAAGTCACGCAGGAGACATGGCAAATGAAAATACCCCTAAAAACAAAATCTTCTTGTGGTTCCTGAAAAAGGGGTTATTTTAACAAAAGATAATCTAACACGAAGGAATTGGAATGGTAGTAAAGTGTCACGGTCCCAAGTAGGGCCCCCCTCAGCGGGCATAGCAGGCCGACCGGAGCTCAAGACCCGGCGACGACCCAGTCCGGGGGCGCCCCACGCGCGCCAGAGTAGGGCGCGGCAACCGGGGGGGGGGGGGGGGGCTCCGCCTCCACGTTATCCCTAGTTTTAGGTGAATTAGGAGATTTAGGGAAAATAGGAATATTAAGTAGAGATTAATTTAGGAAAAGGAATTGTGATTTTTTAGGAAAGAAGGAAGTTTTGCTTTAAGAAAAAGGTGTCCAAATATATAAGGACTCCTTCATAGCTTTCTTGGTGTGCAAGTCCAATCGGGACTATAAATATAGGGGCATTATAACTATTTCAAGTCAAGAAGGAAATAGAGCATTGCTCTTTAAACAAATCTCTCTCCCTCTCTACCTCCTTCATGGGGAATTAATCACAGCTAGCTGGCATGATGAGGCAGTTACCATTCCAAGTTGACACCACACTCCCCACCCTCGAGGAGGAAGGCTCTACTAAAATTCTTTCAAGGGCTTCGACTGCTGAATCTGGCACCAATAGCACCATCTGCTATATCCATAGTCGGGAAGACTTTACGCTCCCACAACCTCCACAGCATCCAGATGTTAACTTAGATGATGAGCCACTGGAGGACATCTCCGATGATATTCCTGCCCTAGATGCAAAATCAGAGACAGACAAAGCTGTGCAACTCAAGAAGAATAGGCATAGGCAAGCTCGACATAATCGTGTCACCCATCGCAAGGAGGCCCTTGAGCGTTACGAGGCTGACCGCTAGTGCAGGGAAGAAGAAATTCATCGCAAGCGCCTTGAAGACGAAGCCAAACAGGAACGTATCCTCTAAGAGCAAGATAGAGATGCAGAGCGCAGGAATTGTGAAGGAAGACTTGCATCTGTGATGGTGAAGGGCAAACTACAGACTTGGGACATGATAGACTATTGAGGCGGTGAAGTGTGAGTAGAGGGCTTAGCGCCGATGGACCGAGGCAATGGTGAAGGGCAAGCTAGAGGCTCAAGACACTATGGACCATCGCGGTGGTTGAACCGCTAGGCCTAGGTGTCTATTGGGCCTTTTGACCGTTTGAAGAGAGCTATTGGTGGGCTGGGGCTGCCACGTGGGCCTCTGGCGGTTGGACCGCCAGCCACGCAGAGAGCCCATCAGCCCTCCCAAACGGCTAGTTCTTCTCACCTCTCTATAAATAGAGGCATGGCTAGTTGTGGGAGAGATCTTGTGTCAGGACCGTGATGCCTAAGAGGGGGTGAATTAGGCAACTTAAAATCTATTTTCTAACTATGGCCTCTAGTTTCAACCATAGCAAAACCTTTGCAATAAAGTAAGCTATCTAAATATGCAACTTCGGTTTTTCTAGGTGTGTTGCTATCTCTACCATAAAAGAGTTATGCAACCTAGGTCCCAATCTTATCAACCAGCCTATCGGAAAGGTAAAGCACACAACCAAGTTACACAATGTAAATGCAGAAGCTTAAGTGAGGTAGAGATGCAAACTCCCATCGATGACTCCGGTATTTTTACCTAGGTATCGAAAAGTGTGGAAACTTTCCCTAGTCCTCGTTGGAGCCCCTTGCAAGGGCCAAGCTCCTGATCAGGTATCTCTGTGGATAGCCTCGAGCCTTCCCAACATGCAAGTGGGTATCCGGTGTGCCTTCCGGCAAGCCTCTCCCGAACCGCTCCCCGCCGTCTTCATTATCAAGCTTTTGGCCGAAACACCATGGGCCTTATTCCCTCCGGTACATGGTGGCGGCCACACCACAAATGGGGTTGGTGTGGTCTCGCAAGACTACAAGCCCCGCCGAGTACAACAATGGTGCGCGCAAGCACCGAGTGGCAAGAGGTGTGCAAACTTCACTAAACACTATGTCTAAACCTAGAGCAAGCGCATATGAGCGTGGTCTAGCTAACCTAAGCACATCACAAAGCACCTATGCTAATCACCAAGTGATCTATTAAGCCCTATGCATATGGAGAGCTCCAATGTGGTGTATGAATACCCTAGCACCTTCCTTCGGCTCTTCCACCCCTCAACAACTTTCTGCGTAGGCACCAGACATGTCTAGTGCGGCACACCAGACATGTCCGGTGCCCTTTCCAAAACTAATCAGTAGGCTTCTGATAGCCAACCGTTGGAGCACAGTGTACGACTGGTGTACTAGACCTGTCGGTGCCTGGTGTCCGGTGCGACACCGGTGATGATTGGTGCCCTATGGACTGCTCCAACCTGATTGCAACCTCTCTGGATGCCGTGTCCAGTGCACCATAACCGGTGCACACCGGTCACACTAGTGGCCTCTGGTTGCTAAAGCCCGCGCTGCACGCTCTCGGGATGCCCCGTCCGGTGCAACACTAGACATGTCCGGTGCTGCTGATGTAGCAGCCCGTTGCTCCATTCTTCACGTATCTTCATCTTCATTTGTTTGGGCTTCTTCCTTCTTGCATCTTGGATTCTTCTTTTCTCTTCTATGTTGTCAACACATCTTCTAAGGTTCCCTTTTCGATGTTGATCAAACTCTTCTCGCTCCAACTAAATCCAAGTCCACCATGCAACCTATTGGACTACAAAATAAGCACTTGCAAACATATTAGTCCAACTTGGTCATGTTGATCATCAAATACCAAAATCCAAACTAAATGGGCCAAGGGTCCATTTTCCTTACAATCTTCCCCTTTTTTGTGCTTGATGATAACACGACCAAAGCAAGCAAATAATAATGAATACTAAATGAAAAACCTATCTACTTGCTAGTATGCAATGCAAAGGCAAGTTTATATGAAGCCAAAAGATACCAAATGAAAGGAACTTTTACAACTTATCTTGCCCTTGCCAATGTCCCTTTGTGGTATTATGGACTTAATCCTCCCCCTAACTCTATAATCCACTTTCCTCCCTTTCTTGGACCATTCCCATTTAGGGTTCTCCCACTTTGATCTTCTCAACATCTCATAACCAAAACCACTTGTGGCTTGACACCAATTGAATGTTACCACTTGTATCTTGGTACCATTTGAAATCTTCCAAATTTTTTGAATTTGTGGATTTTAGTATTATTATGGGTTGGGCTTGCTTTTGGTCCTACAACTTCTCCCCCTCTGGAATCAAACATCGAAAAGGAAGACATTAGTAGCACAAGAGAGGGTCAAATTTTGTGATCCTTTATATATGGCATGGAATTGATCACAAAACTTGACTCTCGCATTATATAGACTAAACTCCCCCTAAGTGTATGCATACATATGGCGGATGGCAAAGTATGTGCATAACCAGCAAATTAATGCACAAGGGAGTTTAATCTATATAATGAATGGAGAAAGCATATAAAGATACCAAATTGAAAATCAACATAATGATATCGGTTTAGAAATACCACATGTAGAGATCCAATTGGATGGATACCAAATGAAGGCAATTGAAAGCATGATGATTATTTATGGGGCTCCATTTTCCTTGCAATGAGACTACTACACACAAGATAAACATGAAGAAGGTGTTAGTCTCAAAGCTTCCAACTTGTAGAGTAACCTCCCCCTAAAAGTGTGCATACAAGTTTGGAATACTTGTAGGAGACATGCACATTGACTTTTAAAGTTAAAATACCACTTTTGAAAGTTGACACCACTTGGGTGATATTTGGGGTTAGTTATCTACAATTTGGACTTTGACACATATAAAATCAACCAATTGAAAACAAGCTATGTGCCGTGCTGTAGGGTCGAGATGGCAGACTAGAGGGGGGATGAATAGTCCTTTCTAAAAACTAATTGCGCTGGCTAACCGAAACAAATGCGGAATTAAAACTATCGGTCTAGCCAAGACTACACCCCTCTATCTAAGTTCACAAACACCTTACAAAGATCCTAATTAAGCAACTAAGGTGCCAATATAGGTAGAGCTCACCTAAACAATTCTAGCTTACAAGGTCACACAAACCTATGCAACTAGTACTTCAAGCAAACTGGGGAGCTCCTACACAAACTACTGATGCAAAGCGCGCAAAGCCTAATCTCACTAGCAATGCTCAATAGCAAGGCTACACAAGACAAACTAGAGAGCTCAAATTACTTAGCTACACAAACTAAGCAATGTAACTTGGAAGGCTACACAAGCCAACTAGTTATGCAAGGGAGCTACAACTATGCTACACAAGCAAGCTAGCTACACAAGAGCAACTACACAAGAACAATATATGAATGAATAAATACAAGCTTGTGTATGGATATTACAAACCAATGGGAAGATGTAGACAAGTTGACATGATTGATTTTTTCCCCGAGGTTCGGTGGTTTGCCAACCACTTAATCCCCATTGAGACAAGCTCAAGGTTGCTGCCGGTCCTCTTGCTAGTGGTGACCTGCAAGTCACACTCTCCCACGTGGAGTGCTTACCACAAGCTCTTGCACTCGACCCGGCCGGACCACTTGACACTCTTGACGTCTCGCTCAACTAGAGTTGCTTTTCACGATCCCCGCGGGGCGAGCACAATACCCCTCACAAAGCTCTTCTCCGGAGCCACGCACAAGCTTCTTGCGTGCTTCGACAGAGATCACAGCCACCAAGCTGTCTATGAGGTGCCAACCTCCAAGAGTAACAAGCACCACTGGCTTGCAACTCGATCACCTAGTGCCAACACTTGCAATCTCTTAACGCAACGCACTACAATCACTCACTCGCAATCGGATCGCACTCTTGCAAGCACAAGTGAGTTAGAGGGCTCCCAAGCACACCTACACAAAGCCACAAAGGCCCAAGGGTGCTCAGTAGCTGGCCAAAGGCTCCTTTTTACCCCCCAAGGGATAAAAGAGTTGTTGCTTGGAAAACCAGCCATGAGGGCTCTGGACCGAGGATCCAGACTGGGGGTCCAGACCATCAACACTGGGTCCGGACCACCAGATCACGCCACGTGTCGCTAGCTGTTTGGAACTAGCCGTTGGAATGCAATGGCTATTTTGCACGCGCTTAGGCCTGCTCCGGACGCAGCATCCGGACTTGCACAGTGCTCGGTCCGGACCAATGACGACCAGGGTCCGGAGCTCTCCAAAGAGTTCCCGAGAGCACCAAAACGCTACGGACCAACATCCAAAGAGTTGCAGCCACATGTAGTGGCTGCAATGATTCACGAGCAGAAGGAAATACCGCCGCCCGCCATGCGTGGCCAGCGTGATTGGCCAACAGAGGTCACCGTGGACGAGCTCGACGGCATTCGCCACGCGATACACGGCTGCCTTTGGAAACGACAGCCTCCTCTGCTTCCTGGCCAGGCAGCTGTCACATAGCTCGCCTGTGTGCTCGATGTGGGGTAGCCCTTGGACCATCTTCTCCAGCCGACCGAGCGCGTCGAAGCTGAGATGTCCGAACCAGCCATGTCACAACCACGACCCCTTGGTGTGCCGCGTCGCTAGGCACATCGGCTGCTCCACCTTCAAATCGAGTAAGTACAATCGATTACAGGAGCATTTTACCTTGGCAAGAAGATGCCGCTCTCGATCGTGGATCTTCAAGATCCCGCTGTCGATCTGCACCTCACACCCGCGCTCGTGTAGCTATCCGATGCTGACGATGGTCGAGCGCAGCTGTGGGATGTAGTACACATCCGTTAGCGCGCGATGCTCGCCGTTCTAACATCGGAAGATGACGGTGCCATGGCCTCGAATCTCCATCTTCGAGCCATCGTTGAACCGCACCGATCCCGTCATGCCGCCGTCGAGCTCGGAGAAAGCTGCCTTGCAGCCTATCATATGGTTGTTGGCGCTAGAGTCCAGGTACCACCTCTGCTCCACCTCACTGCCCACTCGTCCGAGATGGACTTGGGCACATGGCTCATCGAGGTCGATGGCCTAAGATGCAGTCCCCTGCTCCACAACCACCACCACGTCTACTTTCTCCTCTGCCTCAATGTCGTGCAACGCACAGGACGTCACCATCAGGAGAGTTGGCTCGTCGTCGTCCACCTGACCCAGGTGAGCCTCAGTCTTCTTCTCCTTCTTTTGATTCGGGCACTCCTTGGCCTAGTAGCTAGTCTTCCCACCCTAGCGGCAAGTATCCCTACCCAGGGGCTTGTCATCCTTCTTCCTCTGCTGCAGGGCCTTGCCACGGCACTTGCCATCGCCGCCGTGACTGGAGGAGGCTTCCCTAGACCGCTTCTCCCGCATGCGAGTAGTCCACTCCTCCTTGGTCATCAGCAGCTTGCTGCCAACCGATGTTGCAGTCGTCCCTATGTAGTCATCCACCACCCGCAGACACCATGTTAGATCCTCAATTCTGAGGGTTGATAGGTTCGGTATCGTCTCAATGGAGAGAGCGATCTGGGTGTATTTGGGCGGTACGACGCGCAGGTACTTGGAGACTACCTCCTTATCATCGATGACGATGCCGTGCGCCGCCAGTTGGCTGATGAGGGACTACAACCGGAGGGCGAAGTCCTCCACCACCTCCCCGTCGTAGAACACCAGGTCGTCGTACTCCCATCGTAGTTGCTGCGCCTTCGCCTTCTTTGCACGGTCGAATCCGACCCACATGGCCTTGAGGGCATCCTAAGCTTCCTTGGTGGAGTCCTTCGACCCCAATAGCTCCCGGTACTCTAGAGGCATGGCGGCTAGGAATGCCTCCAGCGCCAAGCAGTCCTCCTCTTCATCCTCGGTGCCCTGGTCAACCGCCTTCTAGAGCCGTCGGGCTTTGAGCTTGACCTTCATGGTCACCGACCACTCACCACAGTTAGTGTGAGTGAGGACCGGCCAGTTGGCTTCGCCAACATCCTGCACGGCCCTCTAGATGGCAACCTGGTGATGCACCGGCGACCAAGACTGCCGTCGCCCTCCATCATCGAAGGCGAACAGCCACCTCAACTCTGATACCACTTGTTGGCCTAAGATCTCTTGCACGGGTGAGCAATCCACTCACCGACACTCTCGCACACTCACACTAGGCTAGAGGTTGAAGAGGGGGTGAGAACAGCACACACACCGAACAAGCACCAGCGTTGGCCAAAACCCTGCTCGGGTGTTGTGAACTGAACTTCTGATTTCTATTGCTATTGTAACACCTTTGGTGTTATGATCTTGCTTAGTACTTAGATTAAGGCCTAAAAGAAATTTACAAAACAAGTTTTCGGGTGTTAAAAATTTTAAAACTCACAAGAAAGGATAATTAAATTGTAGATCTCATTTCTATGAGAAGAAAAGCGAACGGGATATTGCAAGTTAGTTCAATTAATGTGTAAACATGCTTATGAAATTCTAATAAGAAAAATAGGATAAGTTGTTTTAGATGATCGACATGAAAAACAATTTCTGTAAATAAAAATGTGACATAGCTTATAATTAGAAAGTGCCATTTTTGAAGAATTTTAATGTGCAAAATACTTAAAATAGTGATTTAATATTTTGTTCCCACGAGTTAGTACGAAGTATGGACTAGGTCATGACATGTTGTCTAGTTGAAATTGACAAAGTTCCAACCTTTTAAAAATTCAATCAAAGGTGTTGATGATTGTTTAGTTCAAGCGGGACTCCCATCCTTTCTAAGTCTATAACGATAATCGACGATGCTATTTCGACATTTAAATTCCAACAAAAATGATTAAGCAATTTTTATATGTTGGAGCACTTTTGGTTGTCCCAAGGTGAGCATAGTGTAGGTTATAATCACGTTAGTTGTTGCAATACTCTTGCATAAATTGTTCGAACTTCGCTAAGAACGCACAGCGAATTACAATTTGGTGCGCGTTAACGAACCAGTGTTCAGCGCTCGCTCTCAGTCGCTCATCTCACCTACCTCGCCCCTATCCGATGCGCATGTTAATGAGGTGTGGACCGAGCCACTGCTGCCCTCACGCTCGCCCCCTCTGCGCTCTCTCCCGCGTGCTCTCCTTCCCTCTCCTTGCCTCTGCCGAGCCGAGAGCACACCATGGCCGCCGCGAGGAGCTCCTGCTGCTGCCGGCTCCAGCCATTTCCACCGCTCCTATCCACCTCGCGCCGAGCCGCCTGGCCGCCACCGCCCCGACCTGCGTCCTCCTCCTCGTTGGCTCACCACCGCAGAGCGCCATGGCCGCCGCCCCTGCGAGTGGCCAGGCCACGCCTAGCCAGGCCGCTATCCGCCCGCGCCTGCGGCCAAGACGGTCGCAGCTCCACGTCGCCTCCGTGCTGCTCGTCCGCTGCCGTCGTTGCGCCCCAGCCGGCCACCAGCGCTCGTGGCTGGACCACCTCGGGACACCTCCAGCGAGGCCGCAGCCACCTACCGGTGCGGTGTGACCTCCCGCCGGTTCCCCCATGTGTCCTCCGGCAGACCTTGCCGGGCCGCGCCACCGCCGCCTAGCAGTCGCCCCGCGTGCGTGCGTGGCCAGGGTGCCTCGGGCTGCCCCTGGCCATGCCGCCAACGCCCACGGGAGCGGTAGACACCCTCGTTGCCCTTGCGCACCACCTCTGCCGACCACCCACCGTGCCGAATCGGCCGCCGGTCGGTTCCCTTGCCCCTGCTCTGCTCATGAGGAGGAAGAAGAAGGACGAGGGTGAGAATAGAAACTTTTCCAGGGTTCCCAATACAAATCTGTGACTCATATGAATAGAGTCGAATAGTGTATGCTATACTACAGGTTGATTAGGTAGAAGTGCGGGGGCTTTTTTGCAAAATGCGCGCCCCGCGGTGTCGCGCCCCCTTCTAGGCTCTGGCCGCGTGGGCCACAGCCGGTTGCGGGCCGCAACCGCGCGTGCTCAGTGGGCCACGGGCCTCAGCTGGGCCGCATGCGCGCGTTTCGTGCTGGGCCGAGGCCGAGCCTAGTGCGGCCCTTTTTCCTTTTTCTTATTTGCAGAAACTTCATAAATTCACCTAAAAGTGTAGAAAAATCATAAAAATGCCAAACCACTTTTGTTAAGTTTCTAAAATCACGATCTATCTGATACTGTATTTTGTTCGCATAGGTTTTGTATGTTTTTAGGGTTGCTCTAATTATTTTAACATGCTTAATATTGTTAAGACATAAACTTGTAGGAATTTCCATGCTAAATCGGTGATAGTGTTAGCTCTAAAAATTTTACAGTAGGTTAGAAGTGTTATCAGATGTTCTCTATAATTTTTTGTAGATGCAGAGTAATTAAATTGCTAAGATAGCAAATGAGCCCTAGTTTGAATATATAGTAAATCAAATAAATGAAATAAAGAAACACCTTGGAATTGTATAACTAAAACACTTGTTGGGAAATGACACCTTTCTCGACCATGTTGATACGTAGATTAGTACGTTAGTTATTAGAGCTAGCTTGTTTTAGTACGTTAGTCATTAGTAAGACTCATAGTATGTACTCGTTTTAAGAGTTGTTGTCTTGTTAATTAACTGTTGTATCATCTCTGCATGGCATTGCATACCATAATAGGGACATCGATGGATCGCAGAGTCATCAGAAGTTGCTGGTGAGATAGTACTTTTGGAGATCGTGTCGCCAAGATGGAATACTAACTTTTGGTTATATGTTACCCAGGCAAGCCCCGGTGCATAACCCCTATTATTCTGCACTTTAATTTATGCTTGTGCTTTAAGTTTTAAGGAGTTGAATGAAACCTACTTGCATATATATCTTTATCCTATGAGTCTTACTAATAAGACAAGATCGTGTAGATTGCTATGCTACAGGACTCTGGTAGAAGTCGAGTGATTGCCTGTCACTCGCGTGAGATTGGAAAGATATTATTATTGCTATTATATTATTATCATCTGGAAAATATATATGAATGATAATTGGAGACCGGATGGAATGGTGCTTTGGATCTAGACTTGGTTTGGCATTCGAGCCAGGCTCGAGATGCACATGTTCCACCTGTGTCGGTTAAGGACCGGCCGTTGTAATGGATGGTAGTCAGGTCACAGACTTATTATCCTGAACACATACTTGTGTATGGGCGCGGGAAGGCTCATTGCTCTCTTGTCATGAGTTTCGGCTCTTTTCGGACCGACTGATTGGAGGCGAGGATGGTGGAGGTCTAAGCACCGCACTGAGTCCGAGACTCAGGAGCGGGGGCTTGAATTCTAAGTGTAGACGGGGACCGGGACCTTGTGACAGGAGGGTAGTGGGCTGGTCTTGCTTGTGCCTGGGGTATAAGCGGGGTGTGTGTTTCAGGGTACCCAGCTGTGATACATTGGTTCGCGAATCGCAGGGTGATCTGGTACGACTTGTCTACAGTCTAGCATCATAGTAAGAACTGAAATATGAAATATGATAAAATGGTTCTGATTGCTTACCATCTACTTGAAGGTTGCATACGTGCTTACCTAGAATGGATAGTTAATGAACTAATGATGGCTGCTAATAAAATTAAATATAAGGATGCACGCTTAGTAATGACTCCTGCAGATGCAATAAATCCACAAGCCAGATAGTCTTGCATATTTCTTAGAGTCTTTTCTTTTCTCCTGATGGGTAAGTCTTGCGGAGTACAATTAAGTACTCAGGGTTTCATTTCCCCATGTTGTACGTGACAGACGGATGCTAGAGTTGACTCTTATGTGTGGATTCCTCCTGGTGGCTCAAAGGAAATTCCTTTACGCTGCGATCCTAGTTTTTATTTATAACTCTCACCAAATATTTTTATAAATAGAAATTTTATAATCTGTTGGCATAGCTTATATATCAATGCTTCATCATGCCATGAATAGATATTTATTTTCGCTGTAACTCTAATCACATGTTTATATTCCGCTGTTAAATCAAATTGTCCATAACTCTGATGTTGTATTAAAATTGATGTAAGAAATGGCTTAAGAATGTTGTAAGCTTTATTCTCTCATTTGTGATCCTAATAGAAAAATATGGATTTTTGGGTTCTCCCTCGGGTGTGCTCGACGGAACTGCGTAATTTAGTGTCCTCCCTTGAGTACTTAGTGCCTAAAAGGCATTAGATTAGACGATTCTGCCACAGCTATGCATGAGTATATGTACAACTCTAGTTGTACCTTGCCAGCTATGATGCGCGGATACTTCTAGAGGGAAGCGTATCACGTATCCAATACGTGTCGGATACGTCTTGGATACGTATCCCAGGCGTGTCTCAAAAATCAGATACGTATTGGCTCAGATACCTGTATCGGATACGGTTGGGCGGCATGGAATACGGCCCAATACGTCAAACAGACCTTCCCTCGCCGCAATCGGCAGTCACAGGCGCGCTGCCATGAGCTTGTACATCGGGACATCCCTCTCTCACGCGCCTATCTGGATGACTGGATCCAACGGCCGGTGGCCGGCGAGCTCCATCTCTGGCAGAATTCGACCGGCATGAAGCCTTGAATCTTCTGCTCCATTCTAATACTCTGATTTGGCTCCTTGATTTTCTCTGTATCATCCATCCCATCGCCGCCACGGGAGGTCGCCTGGTGCAGCATCAACAACGCCACCACTAGCGTTGGAAGAATCGCGCACTTCAGATGCAAATACTGTGTGGTCATCCTCGTATCCTACTGTACAATTAAATCAACATTTGCTTCCTATTCATAACGTGGAATCAATGTGTGCCCCAATGTGACAGAAGCAGTTCTTCAACAACTTCAAAACAAAATTGCAGAGGCTGGAGAATAAAATTGAGTAATAATTGAATTTTCTGGTAAGGTCTCTATGCTCCTTATTTCACCTTTTTAAATTAAATCGCTGCATTAGTTTGTTCTGTAATTTAAGTTGAACCCTAGATATCTATTTGTTGAACTCATGAAACTTACAATCGGTTTGTTATTTAGTTACTAAATATATTATTAAAGTATACTAGCCATATCCTGTGTCATCGCTTTTTCAAAAATGGTGTATCCGCGTATCCGATACGTATCGTATCCGATACTTGTATCCGTATCTGAGCTGCATAGCTTGCCAGGTATAAGGGTGGTTGGCAAGTACTCCAACCCCCAACTACTCCTATCTACTCCTAGTACGCAGACATATCCTATTGCCATGTCGCTATAGTGACTAGATGTGACAGCAGGGCTGACTTTAGTGCCATCCCCTACTACGCGGGTACAAAGGGAGCAGCATATTATTTCTAACAATCTGGACTAGATATCTTTAAGGCCCACATATCAAGGTCAAAGCCATTGTTTGCAAGTTTTTCTATATATATTAAGAGACCATATACAAGGCGGGACAAATTGAGGGTCACTGATGCATTTTGCTTTACTAGTTTAAAGCAACTAGTGAGCTACCATGAGAAAGAAATGCAATAATGACCCATGCGAAGAATAATCTCAACACATAAAAGAAAAAACAGACTTTTCTAAAACGAAACCAAGTAAAAACAAGATAAATCCTTGCAAACGTCTAAGCATTATTAGAACTAAAAGACACAGTACCCCTGACGAACTGAGATAAGTACAATCAGAGGTGCCGTGCAGATAACAACTGGAAATAGCATTCACTATGGGATGGGATGGTCAGATGGACGCCTGCTGCACCCCTGAGCCATGGAACTAAGGGCGCGTTTAGATCAATTTTTTTTTGGGTTTTGGCTACTGTAGCACTTTTGTTTGTATTTGGCAATTAGTGTCTAATTATGGACTAATTAGGTTCGAAAGTTTCGTCTCGCGATTTTTCACCCAACTGTGCAATTAGTTTTTTTTTCGTCTACATCTAGTACTCCATGCATGTGCCACAAGATTTGATGTGACGAGTACTGCGTAAAATTTTTTGGAATCTAAACAGGCTCTAAATATGTCTTGATCAAGTCTTCTTACCTGGAGCATGGGACTATTGGGATGGACGCCTGCTGCGTCCCTGATGTCATTCTCCAAAGCCTCCACCTCATCAGCAACAGCAGCAGAGCAATTAACATCGACGTCGACATGTTTGAGGCCTGCCAAATTCTGCAGACCAAGGACCAGGCCACCTTCCCACTTGAACTAGCACCGTGCCATCAGTTCCAGCTTGAGCCTTTGGAGCTTTGGCATGGCTCCTGGCTCACACCAATAACAGCGGAAATGAAACTTGAGCAAACGCGGAAATCCTTATGGGTTGATTGCGTTCCTCGGGGAGACGATGCCTGAATCTCCATCTTTGTCATTGCATAAGCCAACAGTAAGAGAGAGCAGCGTGGGTAAACTTGCTAGAATATTTATTCCTTCCTTGCCTGCTTCACCACGGACAAAAATGCGGAGGCGGGTCAGGTTGACTAGTGAGCTGATTTGAGGGCCCACCCTATTTAAGTTATGTGTATCAAGAAGAAGCATTTGAAGCGGTGGTGTAGGGACACACGAAGCTATGAATGAACCATCAGGATCACTCTGCCACACACGTAGTTCTCGCAGGTGCCTGAACAGCCTGGAGAGCGTTGACAAACATGCTTCCTTGTGATCCTTCATATCACGTACTTTAGTAGAGTACGGCCATTTAATTTGAAGTACCCTCAGATTGATCAGATCATCGAGTCCTTGGATAAACTTTATAGATTGAATACCCAAATCGATCATTGATAGCTCTTCCAACGCCTGCAGACTTTTGATTACATCAGGTTGTTGCAATAAATGAACACAAAGCTCTATAGCTGTACTAGGAAGTCTCAAACCTTTTTTTTGTCTTCCCATTGGCTGTCTGCAGCGGGCCGGGGTAACTAGCAGCAGTGGTCGGCGGCTCTAGGAGACACGGATAAGTAATAGCAGTTCCAAGTGCACAAGACCCTTCTTAACATTAAAGCACTTCTAGTTAGTCTCAACGGTTCATTAATGATCAAAGGGGGAGGAACCACAGTTTGCCCTCAAGCACCGTAACACATGTCACGAATAATTAACAGAAGAGTCACTGATGTATTTTACTCAAGCTTAAAATAACGTTCCACATGACACAAAAAATTTGGGGGTTACGTTACAAATACTGATCGATCTTAATTTGGAAACAAATACAATAATGAACCATGTGACGGATGAACTCAATGCATAAAAAAGAAGACTAGAATTTCTAAAATAAAGTGAAGTGTCGTACCTGTCAAAACTACGCAAGCAAACCTATCTAGGCATTGTCAGAACTAAAAGCCACATAGCAATTGGAACCACAAGTTGAAGCTCCCTGAAAGACTGAGATAGCTATCAACCAGCGGTGCCGCCTGCCATCCGAGAGGTCGAATTTGCCCGGTTCAATTCCTACATACTCCGGACGTACCTAAAAACGGAAAAACATATGATAATTGGTGGTCATACTTATTCTCCACATCATGTACTCACAATGGTCTTCATTAGGCTTCTACTATGGCATGGTCGGATGGACGCCTGCTGCACCCCTGAGCCATCCGAAGAAATCTTTGGATCTGGAGTATTGGACGGTTGGGATGGACGGCTGCTGCGCCCCTGATGTCATCCTCCAAAGCCTCCACCTCATCTGCAACAGCAGCGCTGCAGTTAATATCTATAGCCAGATGTTTGAGCCCTGCCAGGTTCTGCAGCCCAAGGACGAGGCCACCTTCCCCAAACTTGAACTGGCACCGTGCCATCAGTTCCAGCTTGAGCCTTTGGAGCTTTGGCATGGCTCCTGGCTCAAACTCCAATGCCACGTCACGCAAACAACAGCGGAAATGAAACTTGACCAAACGTTGGAATCCTTGTCTGCTGATTGCATGCCTTGCGTAGACGATGCAATTTAAGTCATTGAATAAGCCAACAGTAAGAGAGAGCAGCATGGGTAAACTTGCTAGGATATTTATTCCTTCCTTGCCTGCTTCACCACGGACAAAAATGCAGAGGCGGGTCAGGTTGACTAGTGAGCTAATTTGAGGGCCCACCCTATTTAAGTTATGTGTATCAAGAAGAAGCATTTGAAGCGGTGTTGGAGTAGGGACACACGAAGCCATGAATGAACATGTGGCATCAGGTTCACTCCCCCACACGCGCAGTTCTCGCAGGTGCCCGAACAGCCTGGAGAGCGTAGAGATACATGCTTCCTTGAGATCAATTTCAAGTATTCTCAGATTGGTCAGATCACTGAGTCCTTGGATAAACTTTACAGATTGAATACCCAAATCAATCCATGTTAGCTCTTCCAATGCCTGCAGACTTCCGATTCCATCGGGTAGGCGCACCGACCGATCGACATGAAGACGCACTAGCTTCTGCAACTGGATAATACTTGCTGGTAGCTTTTCAAGACATTGCCATCTCACATCTAGTGTCTCCAGATGTTGCAGCTTTTCTATATCTTGTGGAAGCTTGCCGACCGAAGCATGACCGTGTATCCTCAAGTACTTCAACTGACCTAAACTTTTGACATTTCCAAGAGAGCATTCACCAACCTCACAATATTCAACTTCAATATTCAACACTCGCAAGACTTGTCTGTTTAAGAACTCTGTGGCATGCTTAGTAACCAGAACTGAATTTGAGCCAAAGATATTGATGGATCGGATCTGAGCTCCATTTTTTATTGTCTTGGCAATCTCTTCCGCCCGGGAAGAAATGTCTTTTTGGATGGATAGACGGCGAATCTTGTTCAAAGAATAATTTTTAGAAAAACCATTACCATTCCATATAGTAACAAAGTTGTCCTCCACGGCCTTTGATACAATGAACTCAAGTATGACATCATGAACTCTGCACTGTTTCACTGTTGCGCCGTGTCCCCCAACCTTGGTTGGCTGCACCAAACTTCTATTGATGAGCTCATTCAAGTAACTTCTCCCTAGCTGCTCCATACTTTCCCTGTCCTGTCCAGGAATTAGTCCTTCGGCTACCCATAGCAATATCAACTGTCGGCAATCAATGGGATAATCCTCTGGAAACACACTCAGATATAGCAAACAGCTCTTTAGATGGTGAGGAAGGTCAACGTAACTCAGCAGCAGAATTCTTTTCATCTTATCAATGGGAGAATCTTTGTCAACTACAACAGCAATAGACCTCAATACATTGACCCAGACTTCCACTGCTTTGCTTCTGTTTGCTAATAAACCAGCTATACTGATTATGGCTAGTGGTAAGCCGCAACATTTCTTTAAAATATCATCGGATACTTTCCTCAAATCTGGGTGGCAATCATCACCGGACAAAAATAGCCTCTTAAAGAATAATCTTTGGGAGTCCTCATGACTAAGGGGCTTTGCTTGATACATTTGTGCAGCAATACCAGTACAACAAGATTTGGCTACTGCTTCAATGCGTGTTGTAGTAATAATTATGCTTCCATTGTCATTGACAGGTAAGGCAGACCGTACAAGCTCCCATGCTGATACACTCCAGATATCATCAATCAAGATGAAGTACCTGCATACGTTGGTTGTGGAATCACGTTATTAATTATGTAAGGCAAACCATGAATTGAAGCGTATTCCAGTGAAGTTAAAGATGTCGGAGAAATGTAAGATGGATCGTAGTGGCACACTTTTTTATCAGTAATTATTACACATGAGAAATGCAGTCTGTAAACTACCATTATTTAAAAAATATGTTACAACCTCCAAAATGGTAAGTGCCGCATTAGAACACCTAGAGACCCACTCAAAAGACATGATGCATTCAGTTCAAAAACTGAGTTCCAAAATGAGATTTTTATGGATATTTAGAATTCTGGTCATATTTTCCAAGAAGTAATTTTATTGAATATGGATTAGATGGTGTAAAGTAATTTTTTTACCAAAATGATGCACAGTTGACTTGAGTTTGTTCATTGTTGCAACATCTTTAATGATGACATTTGATAGATATGCTGAGCCATTGAAGTATCTGAGGTAATTTTATGCTGTCAAGTTCATTAGGCCAGGAAAAAATGAATCATTTTTTAAAATTCCCAGAAAATTTCATAAATGGCCTAATAATTAGGTGAGCTCATGTGATGAACAAATATTGCACGACATTATTCTAGCTAGATGAACTGGTTAACTATTAGAAAAAGAAATAATATTGATTACCTCTTGTCCTTTAAGCATTCTTTCACTGTGCGGATGAGCTGCTCAACTGTCTCTAACATCTGTGACTGGTCAAAATGGCTCTTGCTTATTTGAGACAACATATCTCTAAGAAGTTTCTTCATATCTGGAGTTTGTGATACAGACACAAAAGCCCGGCTATCAAAAGCAGCTTCAGTGATTTTGTGGTACACCTCCATGGCGAGAGTGGTCTTCCCCTGTCCACCTATCCCATAGATGGACACCACCTTGTGCTCCTTGTCTTCACATCTCAATAAGCTGATGATCTCCTCACGAGGAGCATCGATTCCAACAAGATCCCTGGCCTCCTGAAAGAGTGCAGGTGCTCGAGGATCCAACGGCACTGGCTGAGATGAGGAGGCGAGGAGACACTGATTGATGTCGTAGTAGCATTTCCCCCGCTCGCTCTGCTCGCTCACGAGCCTCTTGAGTCGTCGGATCTCCTCTGCTATTCCTCTGTCCTTGAACAACGTTTTCACCATTTGAATGGCCTTGTGCACGAAGTTGGCCGTGGAACCTCCATCTCCATGGCTGTGATTGAGCACAAAACGGTCGATGCAATCCTCAATTTCGTAGGACAGCTCACGCACCTTGCTCCTCCAGTCTTTGGCGAGTGGATCGATCTGGTCGTCGTCCTTGTCTTCGAGCATCAGCAGCATGGCTTCCATGGTGCGCAGCTCGTCTTGCAGGGACTCGATCCCTTGCTTGACGTCTCTGGCGAGGTTGTACTTGTCGGTGAGCATGGCGGCCAGCTTGTCGATGACAGAGCCCAACACACCCGTGGCGGCGCTCGAGATCATTTCAGCCATCTTGACTCGCGACTACTGGCTGAGTGAAATGCTAGCTAGCTTGTGCGGTGGTATGAGAGAGGATAGGTGATTCAGTTCTCAGGTTAAAGTGGGGCAAACAACAACGCATCTCATTTCTACGGCTGAGCACTGGGAACGACACGAAGTTTCCTTCCACTTTCCTCCGTAACCACTTTCTTCCACCAACTCTCTCTCTCTCTCAGTTTTTCTATTTCGGCCAGGCCATCTCAATCCGCAAGCCATGTGACGATAAGTGCTGCTGTGCTGGCCGACGTGCAACTTGCGATGTCACGCCAGGAAGTAAAAACAATATTCAACTGGTTGAAGACCAAGCAAACCCCGATATCGTAGGATAGCTCACGATATCCGAGGTGCTCAGCTCGTGTCGCAGGAAGCAGATCCCGCTCTCGACTTTTTTGGCGAGCTGGTATTCTCGGTGAGCATGGCGGCCAGCTTGGCGATGACGGAGCCGAACACGCTCGTGGCGGCGTTCGCCATCACTTCGGCCATCTGGACTCGCAGAGGCAGAGCACTCGCTCTCAGTGAAATGCTAGCTACCTTGTGTGGGGTGATGTGGTGGTGAAATGCAAGCAACGCGGGTTGGCCGTGCCTCACTCTCAAGTCAAGTCAAGGTGTCCCCGCGTTGTCGTCCACCGAGATCCAGCAGCAGGGAGCACAGCTGGGCAACGGCGCAAGAGATCAGTGCTTGCCCGTGGGACACTATCATCTGTGGAGGCGGGGAGAGCCGGAGAGGGATCAAAGATGTGGACCCACATGCCCTGCGCCAGGAGACTCTTTGCCACGTCATCCGTCAGTGTCCCCGGTCTTTGCCACGTTATTCTTCTACCGTGTCACCATGCATGGTGCAGCATAGGCTTTCGTCGCGCCATGGCAATAGGCGCGGCCAAAAGTGTTAGTTTTGAAAATAAAAAAACAAATAGTGTTAGATTTAAAATTAGTTTACAAAAGTGTTAAAAAAAAAAATCACAGTGGCCGGCGCGCAACTTGTGATGTCATGCGAGGAAGTAAAAACAATATTCAATTGGTTGAAGACCAAGCAAACCCCGATATCGTAGGATAGCTCACGCACCTTGTTCCTCCGGTCTTTGGTGAGTGGATCGATCTGGCCGTCGTCCTTGTCTGCGAGCCTTTGCAGCACGGCGTCCATGGCGCTCAGCCCGTCTTTCAGGAAGCAGATCCCGCGCTCCACGTCTCTGGTGAGCTGGTACTTCTCGCCGAGCAAGGCGGCCAGCTTGCCGATGATGGAGCCCATCACGCCCGTCAATGCACCAGAAAGCAACAAAGGAGCCGCGTCAATCAGAGATGGTAAGTCAGCCACCGTCGCTAAAGTAGTACTGACGGGTGACATAAAGAATCATCTCTGAAATATTAGTCTACAGCCGCACAACCAATATAATCTCTGATGACATAATATCCGAGATGCGTCTTACTATAAGCCGTCTCTAATATATCAAAGACACGCGTCCTTCAGGCCCGTTTGTTCTATAAAATATATCAGAGACGGTTTATTATTCAGAGATGCAGATCTTTTGTTACTAGTCTGCTCTAAAATACATATTAGAGACGGCTAGAAATTCAGAGACGGTTTTAATTGTAGCCCGTCTATTTTCAATAAAATATCAGTGTCGTAAGGAATATCCCCGTCTGTGTGCTACTGTAGCAGTGACGCGCGCATATTACACCCCATCAGTGTCGAATCAAAGATGGCTTTCTCCTTGCTAGATATCGATCTAAAGCTATAGCACGGCCGGCCGGCTTATTGTGTCCTCTCTCGCGAGCACTATTACTCTGACCTATTGCCGCTCGGGTATGTCCGTCCAATTAGTCGACGCTCTAGCTATTAGATCGATCCCCTATCGACCTAGCTAGCCTCTGGATATGTGCAGTGTGCCATGGTTTTGGTGCGTGGGGTGCCGGCGGAACCGCGCGGATTTAGCTAGCTAGCTTGCTAGGTCTCCCGCCGGCAGTCGGCTATGGGTCGCCCGCACCGGCCGTCGATCGATCGAGCTTATAGGTATACCCCTACTCAATCTCTGCTAGCTGCGCATGCTTCGGCTCTCTTGCAAATCGATATTATATTGTTCCCCTTCTTTAGTAGGTCTAATATCCTAATTAAGATTTTGCTGCTATATATATGTATATATATATATGTATATATATGTATATATATATATATGTATATATATGTATATATATGTATATATATATATATATATATAGAGAGAGAGAGAGAGAGACCTGATCTCTCTCGGTCGACGCTCTTCAACGTGCTTATTCAGGTTTCTAGCAATAATTAACTACTTGTATAGTTAATAATATAATCAAATGATTGATTAATTGTGAGATGCACATAGATATATATGTATGCATACTGACACAGGTTTGTATATATATTGAACATTTAATTTTGTTGTAGATGGATGACCGTACGTGGATGTATCTGAAGAACCGTACCTGTGATCAGTATTTGCAGGGTCTCAAGTCATTCATTACAACAGCAGAGGTGGATATGTCGACTCACTGCAACTACTGCTATGTGGTGTCCATGCAAACATTGTAGGAATAACAAGAAATACTCCAGCTCATGTACGGTCCATGCACACCTGATCATTCGTGGTTTCATGGATGACTATCGTTGTTGGAACAAGCATGGCGAGGGAGGCGTTAACGATCGAGACGTGCAGGACAGCCATATGGACGACATGAATGAGAAGGGGAAACTATTGGGAATCCGAGAAACTATTGCCTCATTCCTGATGTCGCGACTCTGAAGGCATGAATGAGAAGGGAAATTTACTTTGGACTTATGCGGGTTTGTAAACATTGATCTTGTGAGACATGTGTTGCAGTTGGTTACTTAATTAGCCAGTATGTTTATTTATCTGTGCACAATTATAACTACTTTACTGATGAGAAATTCATGACCATCCTGTGATGAGTATATAAAGAGACATGGATTTGCATTCTAACACGTCTGTGATAAGCATCGTCAGAGACACGTTCTACAAGAAACCTGTCTCTAATGCAAGCATATTACAGCCGCGCCTGAACGTACTATATCAAAACTGAGACGGGCTCCATTAACGTTAATGTTTCTGTTTCAGAGACGGTGCCTGAGGCCTTGTTTAGTTGGGCGAAATTTGGGAATTTGGCTACTGTAGCACTTTCGTTTTTATTTGGCAATTAGTATTCAATCATGGACTAATTAGGCTCAAAACGTTCGTCTCGCGATTTCCAACAAAACTGTGCAATTAATTTTTTTCGTCTACATTTAATGCTCCATGCACATATCGCAAGATTCGATGTGATGGATACTGTAGCACTTTTTGGGAAAACTTTTTGGAACTAAACAAGGCCTGAGCAATATCTGTCAGTAGACTAAGCAGGCCAGAGACATTTGTGTTCGGTACCGTCACTAATTGTGAAAAATCAGAGACGGTTTCTTTTAGGCAACCGTCTGTATTATTCTTATGACAGACGGTAGTGCCTAGGAGCCTTTGCTATCTTTTACATATCACAGACTGTTTGTGGTTATTAACCGTCACTCTTATGTACTTATCAGAGACAGGTAATGCCTTAGGAGTCGTCTCTGTTTGTTACATATCAGAGACGGTTTCTGGTTTTCAACCGTCTCTTTTATGTACTTATCTGAGATGGTTGTGCACCCGTCACTAGTACTGTCCACAGCACAGCTTTGTTTCCGGTCACTAAGTGACATCTATGTGGGTTGCTAGCTAACTAGCATGCGCAGTGGTGTGGAGATGCCACCGAGGATATATGGTGGCACAAATCTTTGGGATTCTATTTCTGCGCGTGAGCACCGGGAACGACACGAAGTTTCCTACGAAGTTTCCTTCCACTTTCCTCCGTAACCACTTTCCTTTCACCAACTCTCCCTCCGTTTTTCTATTTCGGCTGGGCCACCTTTGTCCGTGTGACGAGTGGTGGTGGCCAGCGGGCAACTTGGCCATGCGATGCCACGCCAGGAAGTTAAAACAATTTCAACTGGTTGAAGACTAATAATAAGTAAAGCACGAACCGAGCTCTCGAGTCCTGAGTCATGACCATGCCCCGTCGTCGTCTAGTTCTAGTAGTAATTAACTATTTGGTCCCTTCATTCTCACTAACGCGCAAACCAAAGTTGTGCTTGTCTGCGTATGGGAGAAGACACACAACACTACAACAGAGATGAGCCATAACCGGCCAATCTGGGAAGGATGGCCTGTGCGAACGACTTCTTAATAGAATTTGAGCATAACATACGGCATGATTGATTATATTTGGATAATTATAACTCAGATTATAAACAGGACTATTATAATCTATTTATGGGTTATTATAATCTAGGTCGTTTAGATTTAATTCAGATTATAAAAGTAGATGGAGAAATCAATAGATTTAAGCAAAAAATGGGTCGATGATCGCTATAGAGAGTTTCTGCAGATAGATGCACTGAAAGCGCATGGACATAGAACAAGTATAATCCAATAAATCAACAATACTACTTGTGAAATTGTTTTCAAATAGAAAACACCAAATGTTATAGTGAGAAACTAGCTACTTGTGCAGGGTTAGCAACTCCAAAAGAGTCTTTATTATATCATTTCCAATTTATAGAAATAGAGATTTTAGTGGAAAAAATACCCTCTAACAGTCTCTTTAATTGAACATGCAAATATAGAAATCCACTATTCTGGATTTCTCGCTAGCCAAAGATCGGGAGCATGGGTGGCTCTCTAGAGTGCACACAAGATATAGAAAAGGTATTAGAGGGTACAAAGATATAGAAAGCGATTTTATTCAAATGACGAGTTAGAGAGTAAATTTTAGAAACTCTTGGAGATGCTCTAAGGGTGAAAATCGGATGGTTATTTCCTGATATCCATGTCTTTGAAGGGTTTAGATACTAAATGGATAAGTCATATATCTAATATTCATGCCATATTTGAATCTAAATACTCAGAGTTAGATATTTGATACACATGTAGGGTGAAAATCAATATTCGATACATTTGACACTATCCTTATCATTTTGAATTTAATATAAAAAAATAAATACAAGTACTCATAGCGATATCATATCCACTTGTATTCTATCAGTTTTCATCTTACCTTTATACTTTACTTTGATCTTCTTGTTTTATAAATGTACATGTGAGCGACAGTCTAATTTTCAACCTGGACTATGAAACCGAATAAATCCGGTCATCTGACCGGTTTCAAAGATGGTTTTCTATTTTTTAAAAATAAAAATATAGTTTAATCTCAAAAAACAATTTATTTAAATCAGAAAAATATGAAACTAGTACCGGTTTTCCTGTAAAATGGTTATCTATCTGTTGGTGGTCTATGTGGTGATATTTGAATGTTATTTGTTTTAAATAAGTAATGAGCACGACCACAAGCAATAAAGGAATAGAAAAAGAAATAATTCTTCAAATAAATCTGAATGGATCACAAACATATATAAAGTATTTTTTTAAAAATGCTGCTACTTCCACATTTGTTTGAATTAAAAGAAATTAGTTACGAATTTTTAGGTATTAAACTAGTTATTATTATTATTATTATTATTATTATTATTATTATTATTATTATTATTATTATTATTATTATTATTATTATTGTCGACACAGAATTTTCGTCTCCGTGCCGAGGACATACGCAGCAAGCCGGAAGAGTCCGCTCGATGGAGCAGATCCGCCTAGCTTTAGCACAAGGGTGGTCGATCCTATGCAATCCTCCCGAGACGTGCCAGTCAATTTGACCATGCAATTGACAAGGAGAGAAGTCATCAGTAATTAAAGGCAGAACGTGCCGGTGTTGCCAGACAGTCCCGAATGTGCGGCTCTGAGAGCCAATATGAGGGGAGATCGACTAAATAGTCGATTTCAGCATATTCATAAGAGTAAATCGATTAAAGCTCATGGGGTTGTATAAGAAGAATCGGTTATCATTCATGATAAATATTATTTAAGCAAATATTAATCAATGGCAATAAGATATCAATGATGATCGGTTTATACTGAGCCAATGATTATAAGTACCCGAACTCCTTTTGTATAAAGAAACAATTCAACATCACTTGACCATTTAATAAAGATAAATCTAATAAACATGTTAGATCTCATCTATCGCCATGACCAGTAGGGCATGAGGCAGAATCATGCAGGCCATAGAAACAACAATAGACTCGACGACCCTAACTCATTACTGATATCAGTGGGGCATGAGGCAGAATCATACAGGCCATAATACAATAACAAGATCATGGGGCTAACATATCTTTCAACTTATCTCTACTTCAATGATCTCGTAATGTGAACTGTTCGTGAAAGCATTCGATATCGGCTAAACAGCCGATTCAGGCATAGCGCATAGTTAAGGTCATGCCTTCTCAGGAACGGGTTTACCAACTAACGATCCCCACTCCACGGTACCAATAGTGGGGTGAGAGGTAGAACCCCACAGGCCGTGATGATGGACCATGGAATGGTTTTCATTAACTAATAGATCTGCTCAAGATCGGACATGCCTTAACCACACGCTATGCACGATTAAGATTGACGTAAAACAGCCGATAAAAACATAACTCATCGCTTAAGATGTAGATTAGATCAATTTTAGATTAGCAAACAATGAGTTAAACAAGATATAAGGCCGATCTAGATCAATCTCAATCGGGCAGAGTGATATTGCTGTAATTGGATAAACAATGAAAGCAATAAGCAATATCGGTAACTTAATGAATCTACCAAAGACTGCCATACCAAGGTAGAGCAGATAACTTGACCTTGATCTAATTCAAGCAGTGGGGTATGAGGCAGAATCACACATGCCATACTTGAATTAGACAAGAGTCGATAACTAGCCTATACCAGAGTTGCAGTGGGGGTCGACCGGATCGATGCAGCCATACGAACAGAGGTATAAACCATGATGGTACTTACAGACAAGCAGTGGAGGTCGACCGGATCGATGCAACCGTACCTGCTAAAGAACTCGTCGAGATCTACTCTACTCCTACTCCTAAGGGGTGGCCGGAGACAAAAAAAGTAATTGACTTGTATTTGATTAATTGTTGTCTTTTACAATAGCCAGGGTTTGGTATTTATACCCGGAGCCTAAAAATGAACCTTACTCGAGTACGACTCAATACAATCTTTGGCATAATGAAAACATTCCTAATTTAAGATAACTTAGACTCTAATCTTTCCCTTTTTGTAGAGTCCAGCATGTCTCATCCCAGCGCCGATCATAGCCTCTGTCGTTATCTGCTGGCGCTATCTGAAGAAAGTCGATTCTAGTGTTGCATCTGAATCAGCTGGTTTCGATCTGCACGCAATTGATCCCTTGCTGACATGATTTTGGGAGCGCTCGAGCTTCTGAGATCCTTCTTCCAAATTCTGGTGTAAACACATACCCCCCAATTTTGGGATAAAAGTAATTTTATTCCAAAATTATCATGTCTGCATCCCTGATTGGTCCACAGTCACGGGTAGAGAACCTTGATCTGGGCGCACTGTTTGTCGCCGCTTGCATCCATTTGCGAGCCTATGCCTCAAAACTTCTTACAAGAACATCACTGTTTCACGGGCATTTGGATCCATCTTCCCGGGCCGGCTATAAAACACTTATCTGACCCTGGCGAGAGCAACTCACCACTTCAGCCATGTTTCTCTTCCATCCGTCTTTTCGAGTGCTCCCAACTCCGCTGGACCCTCCATGGCCTATCTCTTTGCGATAAAGATCTTGAGCGGTTAGAAGAATTCTTGTGCGTAGGGTGATTGTGTCGCTCATTCTAGCACCTTGTCGAGCAAGAGAATCAGCTGCTGCGGCTAGAAGAAGTCTTGTGATATCGCCTGCGTCTTCTCACCAGGCTCACAGAGCTGTTCTAATGTTTGTAAGGGCTAGAATGTGTGGACACTTTTTCCTTGTTTGTTCCATCAAATGCCTATCGGGAAAACCACAAGCTTCTTTCCAGCGGTTTCCCAATCACAGAGAAATCAGCTGGGTATCTGCTAGTCAAGCGGCTTTTCCCTTTCTTTGGCATAATCTTATTAATGGGCCGATGTAACTTGGTTTATGATGATCCTCAGCCTTGTGGGGATCCAGACTCCCTTCAATCCAAAAGAAGCCTTGGTGGGTTGATCTCTGATCCATGCAAATTCTTTGTATCCGTCCCACGATGCTTCATAACTTAGGGAAGCGATAAGTTCGAATATGTTACCTCTCCGTTATCCGTCCCCTGAATTCCTGGAGTGTCGATCCGTTTCCGTCTCTAATTTTAGTTCCATACCTCTGGCGAAACCGATTTTGCCTCCCCAGGCTATATATACGGGCTACGGCTGAGGGTCGAGCAACAACCCGCTTCGTCTCAATCCCTCGGCATCCTCAGTATAGTCCCTGTTTTTTCCATAAGCTTGAGATCATGGAGAACAGCAAAAGGTCTGCTGAGGGGGCTCTCGACGGATCTGCATCATAGCGCTAGCGCCTTCATCGTCAAGAGGGTGCAGCCCGTGATGTGCCCACTGCTTCAGGTTATAGGGCTGACTCCGTTCAGCCTCTGGGGTCTTCCTTGTCGACAGCTTATCGCCAGCTTCCTTGCTACCCAAGGCGGCAGATTGGCAATGATGACTTGCTCGCCACCATCGACAATCACGGCCAGGGTCTTGCCGAATGTCTCTCTCTCGCAGAATCAACCCTGGCCATGGTTCGATGTCGATCGCCTCCCGTGGCTGATTCAGTGGATGACAAATTGGCCAAAGCCAAGGCCAGAATCATGGGTGAGATATCATAACCTTCGTTTCCTTTCAATTTCACCTTTAGGATTCTGATCATCTCTCTTTTGAACCTTTTAGATTTGTCCGTCTAACCGAAGAGTCTTCAACTAGCTACGGAGTACGCGGTAGGATTTGTCAACGCTAGAGGTGCCATCCCAATAGTTTGCCTGTATGACATCCCAAATCATGTCAGGGAGGTCGCTCTTCATGGCGTCCGTCATGGTGCTGCCACAGCGTTGGCTGCCGCACAGGCTCTTTCTGGCCACAATCTTCGGCTTCTTCCTCATGGTTTCCTGGATGCGGTGCACCCTAGGGATCATGAGCGTCTGACTGAAGATTTCCTTAGCGCCGCCGACTCTGTGGCCTTCAACACCCTGGCCGATGACATAGTAGGCAAAGTGTTTTCCGACCCATAACTTGTAATAGGCGGTATTTAGCAAACAAGGGCTTTGGCCTCAAACGCATCTCTATTTGCAACTGTTCCTTCGCTCTCTTCCGCCTGCCAAAACCCTACAGCGGTTTTCTTCCTTTTTTCGTAGATCCAATCATTTGTCATGGCCGACGAATATAACCAAGGTAAACGCGCTACAGAGGAGATCCTGGCAGAAAATTTGTCGAGGAACTAGCATCTCCGATGCATGAGGTGAGATTGGCAATCCCAGTTCACGATGATGACCCATTCTGATTTGCCTATATGTTCACTGTGAATGACAGTTTTCATCCTTTTTCTCCAGGACTGGCAAACCTACTGATGTTGCGTCTTCTAGGCCGGCCTCATCATCAGGTTCTTCCAACTCATATGACGGCGATGATGTCCGGAGCTTCTTTCGAGAATGGAGAGCGGCCGAGGACCGCTATTCTGAAGCGATTCGGAATAATGGCCAGCTTGAGATCCGTCTAGGGGTCTTCCAAGCGGCCCTTAATGCAGCTAAAGAGGAGGCCAGCGCCGTTCGGGCGCGACTAGCTGAGTCTGACGCCGTGGTAGCAGGTAAGATGAGGTCCATGAATGTTCTATTCTGGTTTACATTGCCTTTGTCTTGATATTCTTCTACAATCGCCAGCCCAAACGGTGCAATTGGAGTATCTTCAATTGGTGGCGAATGTGGCCGTGGACGCCATCAACGCCAGGGGTTCCCTCATTGATGCTCGTCTCCAAGACATCCCGGTCCGTGTCTAGGAGATTGCCCTTCACGACATTCGTCGTGACGCGTCGGTGGCGCTAACTGTAGCGCAGGTCCAAACCGGGTATGATCTCCACACCATGGAGGCTGGCTTCCTGACTGACGATGGCCCTGAGGGACATGAAGATCTAATAGAAGATTTTACCGTGGTGGCAGAGGCCATCGTGGACATTACACCCGCTCAAGATGTGGTGAACAAGGTCTTCAATTAGTTTGTATTTAGGATGAACCGATGAATGAAGACTCCTGTTCTCTTATGATTATGTTTCAATGCAATGCCTTCGCGCATGACTGTGAATGTTTCTTGCTCTTTTTGTTTTTTGCTCTATAGGTGATACATACCGTATTGGCTTTTACTATCTTTGAAGATTTTTACCTTTTTTGAACTAGAGGCGATACCCTCCTGGTACCGACTATTGGAGCCGAGAACGAATCGGCTATCAAATTCAGATGTTAGGATAACATTTCTTCAAGCATTTTCATTCCAAGGATCAAACGATCGATCAATCCAAGTCAAGCATCCTATTAAGCGAAATAGAACTTCTCTTAAGAAATCCATTAATTCTGAATCGCACTTCAACTCAGCATTCACATACGTCGGACTGAACCCATTTCCAAGACTCAATGCCTATTTTTCCTTAACTCAATGGCCGATGTGACGCCATGATCATTGATCAAAACAAACTTTCAGAGCCGATTGCTTGAACCAGCTGTTGGCCTTCATTATTAATCCTGATGAAGCCTCCTTCCCAAGTTTTGCCAGAAAGGCACTCAAAATCTCCTAGCTCCCAAAACACTGGATCGGCTGTTGCAATGCTCACGGACTCATCAGCGCGAACCAGTTTGACATCATCTCCATACCATTGAATCAAACACTAATGCATGGTCGATGGTACGAAGCAGTTTGCATGAATCCAATCACGACCGAGGAGTAAACTATATGATCCTTTTCCAATGATGACAAAGAATGTGGTGAGCAGAGTCTTACTCCCGATTGTTAGTTCGACGTTTATTGCCCCCCGGGTCTTGGATGTATTTCCTCCAAAGTCTCTAAGCATCATGTCGGTTTCAAGCAAATGTCCTGGTCCTTTGCCAAGCTTATGGAAAGTGGTGTAAGGCATAAGATTGATAGAAGCACCTTCGTCCACCAACATCTTGTTCATCGGCTTCCCATCAACAAAACTTTTCATACATAAAGCCTTTAAGTGCCGATGCTTGACTGGCTTATCAAATATTGCTTGCTGCACAACTATTAACTTGGCAACCATCTCTTCATACTCTGATTCATCGAAGTTTGAATAAACTTCCTGATCTGCCGGAGCTCTGAATTCTGATGGTAACAGAAAAGCCATTTGGATATTAGCTGATGGTCGCTTCTTATTAGCTATTTGCTTGGTACGCCACACTTGAGTTTTACCAGATGGCTAAGCCTGTTCCATCTCTTTATTGCTTAGGCGCTGCACCCTTCTTTTCTGGCTTCTTGTCAATCCTTCAGGGCACCATTGGCCTTCCTGCCAGATATGTTCCCTCTGGCTGCTTCCTTCTTCATGATCAGCCCAATCTTGGTCAACAACTCTTTTTCCCAGCCGATCATGAATACTTTTATTTTTTAAGCGCCGATCCATGTTATTATGATGATATGTATCCTAGGCATGGATAGACCGGTGGTTCGTTTGAGATTGCCTAAACTCCCAATATTGATTGCTGCATTCTGGACAGTTATGTCTGGTAGGCAATTTTAAACCTTCATTCCAGCAGTATCTGAAGAAAGGACAATTCCAGTGCGATTTGGCTTGCTTCCTTTCATACCTTTCTTCTTCCAGTTGATGCTGGTATTTTTTATCCTCTAACCATTGCTGATAATCTTTTTCCTTCTGTCGCTGCCACTTATTCAATAGGATCCGAGATGTGACTCACGGCTTTGTCGCTCCATCCTTTGACGTTTCCCCCTACTCATATCGGCTCCTCTGCTGATCACGACGTTCTCTAATCTCTCTATATTCATTAGCCGATATTTGCATCTTGGGATCGACTGTTTCATCTTTTCTTGATTTGGCTGATGTTAGGACCTTAGTTTTTCCTTTGAATAACCCAACATCAACCATATTTTAATCTCCTAGGAAAGGATTATCATCCACCTTCATCTTCTGAGGTGTATCAAACTTGAGCCTCCCTTGCTGAATAGCCCTCTGTATATGCTGTCGGAAAATTCTGCACTCATTAGTGGAATGAGAAGTAGCATTATGGAACTTGCAGAACTTCTTATTTTTCAACTATTCAAGGGGCAACATAACATGATTGTCCGGCAATTTGATCTGGCCCTTCTCAAGTAAGAAGTCAAAGAGCTTGTCCGATTTTGTGACATCAAAGTCATAGCTCTCCTCGACTCCTCTTCCCCAAGGATTTGGCACCATTACTGTCTTCTTGCCCCAATTCCATTCAGCTACAGCAACCTCCTTTTCTTCATCTTCATAGTCATCATCTGCTGAGTATGGATCGTAAGCTTCGGCTACGGTGGTACTCTTCTGGAATTGGGTATCTCTGCGCATACTCTGGAATTAGCTATTGAGCGCTGCTACTCATTGAGCCAATTGATCCAAGTTGTTAAATTCTTGTCCTAGCAGCTTTTCTTTCCACATTGGCAACATTCCTTGGACAGCTAAAGTAGCTAGCTGATCATCGGCCAAGTTCAATGAGAAGCACAAGTTCCTAGTCTCTCGGAATCTTTAAAGAAACTCAATGCTCGATTCATTAGTCCTCTCTCTCATGGTTGTCAAATCAGTTATCTTCTTTTCTCTAGTCCTAGTGTAAAAATATGTATGAAACTTCTTTTCTAGGTCAGCCCAATTGGCAATGGAGTTGACTGGTAGTGATGAAAACCAAGTAAAGGCTGGCCCTGATAGGGATAAGGAGAAGAAATGAACTCGATGGGCATCCTCAACTGATGCTTCGCCCAATTGTGTAAGATACCGACTGACATGTTCTATCGTGCTTGTACTGTCTTGACCAGTGAACTTGGCAAACTCTGGGAGCCTGTAATTTGTAGGAAGAGCGACCAAATCATACCATTCTGGATATGGGTGTTTATATAAAAAAGTCATTCCTTTTGGCTTCAGAGCGAACTGATTCTTCATCATCTCAGTCACCTTGAGCAGCAATTCGTCAACTTGCAGATTTGGATTTCTCGGTACTTGCTAACCCATCTGTGGATTGAAATCCCACGTGCCTTGATACCCTGGATTTGGCATCATGTGGAGGGTGTTATAATCCGTGGCATAGTGATAGCCTTGTGGAATCTCAATCTGTTGGGTCCTTTGCTGGCTTGCTGCTTGAGGTCTCTGATTATAGACGTAAGGATCTATATCTCTACGGATCCTTTGAATTGATGGTGCTATTTTTTGAGACGATGATGGTATGTGGCCTGATGTGCCAAAATTGATCACCTAATTCTGACCTTGCCCCGCCGGCTGTTGCACATGCTGTATTGACGGTCTAGGATTGTACTATATCTGATTCGTAGTAGTACCTGGAGTTTGTTCAGATAAACCTTGAAGTGTCTGGACGTCACCATTACCAGCTGGTGCTACTTCTTGATGGCTGGTACCGACTTGATTAGTCCCTTGAGTCGACGGATCTAGAATGTTGTAACAAGTCGATCCAACCTGACAAACTGGAATTCCATGAATCGCCTCTTTCATGGCGTTGTGAAATGCATTAACAAAAGTTTCATTGCGGCTTGATATGGCATCATGAACAGATTTGTCTATGGCTTCCGTAAAGAAATGCCTGTCTTCATCTTCGACTGTGTCTGTCTATCCGTGTAGTAGAACTCTTGGTAGTGGAAATTTCTGAATAATTGTGCCGTCACGTGTTTTGGTGTAGGAAAACAAACACTTCTTCTGAAATTCTTTTGTAGCTTTGTTGATGGTATCCTTATCTTCATCAGGTAGGTCTTCATAATGTATCATAAGGATGTTGTCATTGTTGTGAGCCGCCATGACAATTGTGGTGTCCCACCGGGCGTGCCAGAAACGTGTGTCGACACAGAATTTTCGTCTCTATGCTGAGGACACACGCAGCAAGCCGGAAGGGTCCACTCGATGGAGTAGATCTACCTAGCTTCAGCACAAGGGTGGTCGATCTAGCGCAATCCTCCCCAGACGTGGCAGTCAATTTGACCCTGCAATTGACAAGGAGAGAAAACTCATCAATAATTAAGGGTGGAACGTGTCGGTGTTGCCAGACAGTCCCGAATGTGCGGCTCTGGGAGCAAATATGTGAGGAGATCGACTAAATAGTCGATTCCAGCATATTCATAAGAGTAAATCGATTAAAGCTCATGGGGTTGTATAAGAAGAATTGGTTATCATTCAGGATAAATATTATTTAAGCAAATATTAATCAATGGCAATAAGATATCAATGATGATCAGTTTATACTGAGCCAATGATTATAAGTAACCGAACTCCTTTTGTACAAAGAAACAATTCAACATCACTTGACCATTTAATAAAGATAAATCTAATGAACATGTTAGATCTCATCTATCACCATGACCAATGGGGCATGAGGCAGAATCTTGTAGGCCGTAGAAACAACAATAGACTCAACGACCCTAACTCATTACTGATATCAGTGGGGCATGAGGTAGAATCATGCAGGCCGTAATATAATAACAAGATCATGGGGCTAACATATCTTTCAACTTATCTCTACTTCAATGATCTCGTAATGTGAACTATTCGTGAAAGCATACGATATCGGCTAAACAGCCGATTCAGGCATAGTGCACAGTTAAGGTCATACCTTCTCAGGAACGGGTCTACCAACTAACAATCCCCACTCCACGGTGCCAACAGTGGGGTGAGAGGTAGAATCCCACAGGCCGTGATGACGGGCCATGGAACGGTTTTCATTAACTAATAGATCTGCTCAAGATCGGACATGCCTTAAACGCACGCTATGCACAATTAAGATTGATGCAAAACAACCGATAAAAATATAACTCATCGCTTAAGATGTAGATTAGATCAATTTTAGATTAGCAAACGATGAGTTAAACAAGATATAAGGCTGATCTAGATCAATCTCAATCGGGCAGAGTGATATTGCTGTAATTAGATAAACAATGAAAGCAATAAGCAATATCGGTAACTTAATGAATCTACCAAAGACTGCCATACCAAGGTAGAGCCGATAACTTGACCTTGATCTAATTCAAGCAGTGGGGTGTAAGGCAGAATCACATAGGACATACTTGAATTAGACAAGAGTCGATAACTAGCCTATACCAGAGTCGCAGTGGGGGTCGACCAGATCGATGCAGCCATATGAACAGAGGTATAAACCATGACGGTACTTACAGACAAGCAGTGGAGGTTGACTAGATCGATGCAGCCGTACTTGCTGAAGAACTCATCGAGATCTACTCTACTCCTACTCCTAAGGGGTGGCCGGAGCCGAAAAAAGTAATTGACTTGTATTTGATTGATTGTTGTCTTTTACAATAGCCGGAGTTTGATATTTATACCCGGAGCCTAAAAACGAACCTTACTCGAGTATGACTCAATACAATCTTTGGCATAATGAAAACATTCCTAATTTAAGATAACTTGGACTCTAATCTTTCCCTTTTTGTAGAGTCCAGCATGTCTCGTCCTAGCGCCGATCATGGCCTCTGTCGTTATCTGCTGACGCTATCTGAAGAAAGCCGATTCTAGTGCTACATCCGAATCAGCTGGTTTTGATCTGCACGCAATTGATCCCTTGATGACATGATTTTGGGAGCGCTCGAGCTTCTGAGATCCTTCTTCCAAATTCTGGTGTAAACAATTATTATTATTATTATTTATTATTATTATTACATAATAGAAAACCACATTTGAAGCTAGCAAGAGTGCTAAAACCATGCGCCTCTGTCCCTTTTGTGATTTGTTCCACCTCAATCGTGAATGATTCCTTCTATCTACCCTCGACCCCGAACCCATCCCTATGGTGGCAGCCCATGTGACCACAAGGAAGCAGAGAAACTTGGCTACTACAAAAGGAATTTTCAGATGATGTATTTTATTTATTTATAGAGGCTTGCGGCCAACTGTCTTTGTCAAATGATATCTTTAAATTTAGAGAAACAACTTCATGGAGAATTGAGACATGTTCTTGCTTTGGCTTTTGTATGTCATGCATCAAATGAGGCCATTTATGTTTAGAAAGGTAGTGTCATGACATGTTTTTGTTGGTTTATACAACAATTACCAAATGTATTTCAGTGTACTGCATTATGCACCTTTTCTCACTTTCATAACTCTTCCACTTTTGATATGTTTGATACATCATAAATTGATGTTTTACTGTGGGTATTGAGCCGACAAATCCACTTAAGGTATTAACATGGTCTAACAGAATAGGAATTGAATAGTTTCCATCTTAGTGTCTGTCATGTTTGATAAGAGCTTGTCTCTAATGCCCTTTCTGTTTACAAGGCAGTCAAAGATATCTAATCAACAAAGATGAAGGTCACATTGTTTTTCCTCTACCATTTGCAGCCAGTTGTTTATGTGTATATGTAATATATTGGTGTGACCAATGGCTTTAGTGTATTCAATGGTTTGTTTAAACAGAAGCATAAGGCTATAGTGGCCATCCAAACCATGCTATCAGTAATATTAGGACATTGATGATATGTGGTTGTCTCATAATTTGTAATATGTATTTGTTGGTCTGATATGCCAATGTTAGATGCTTGCACCATGGTGATGCTGGCAGTGACTGCATATTTATAAATGTCTATGCTTAGGTCTTAGCGTTACTATCCAATTATAAAGCCATGTCGAGTTGTAAAGCAAATGTTTGCTGAGTAAATGGTTGTTTAAGTTATGTAATGAAGAAGGCATGTGTCAGGATTTGATAAAAAACAAATACATGAAAAATAAAATGTTAAGCCAAGTTGAAAAGAAAGCAGGGGATTGCCATTTTTGGGTAGGCCTTATGAGTGTCAAAGATCAGTTCATAAACCTGGGTTGGTTTAGATTAAATAACGAAACTCAAATCATATTTTGGAAAAGACAAATGGATGGGGCATCAGGCTTTTAAAACCTGTTATCCAAACCTATACAATATGGTGCGCAAAATGCAGGCAATGGTAGCTGAGGTTCTGCAATGTGGTCCTCTAAATGTGTCTTTCAGAAGGGCTTTGGTGGGGATAAAATTAATAGAATGGCATAGCCTAGTTGCTAATATAATGCATGTCACGTTGAACAATTTGCTGGATAAGTTTGTTTGGGGTTTACATAAAAATGGGTCCTTTTCTATGAATTCTATATATAAGTTCCTTGTCAGCAATGGTATCAAAGTCACGCAGGAGATATGGCAAATGAAAATACCCCTAAAAACAAAATCTTCATGTGGTTCCTGAAAAAAGGGGTTATTTTAACAAAAGATAATCTAACACGAAGGAATTTTAATGGTAGTAAAGTGTCACGGTCCCAAGTAGGGCCCCCCTCAGCGGGCTTAGCAGGCCGACCGGAGCCCAAGACCCGGCGAAAACCTAGGCCGGGGGTGCCCCACGCACACGAGAGGAGGGTGCGGCAACCAGGGGGGTGCCCCTCCGCCTCCACGTTATCCCAAGGTTTAGGTGAATTAGGAAATTTAGGAGATTTATGGGAAAAATAGGAATATTAAGTAGAGATTTGTTTAGGAAAAGGAATTGTGATTTTTTAGGAAAGAAGGAAGTTTTGCTTTAAGAAAAAGGTGTCCAAATGTATAAGGACTCCTTCGTAGCTTTCTTGGTGTGCAAGTCCAATCGGGACTATAAATATAGGGGCATTATAACTATTTCAAGTCAAGAAGGAAATAGAGCATTGCTCTTTAAACAAATCTCTCTCTCTCTCTCTCTGCCTCCTTCATGGAGAATTCATCACAGCTAGCTGGCATGATGAGGCAATTACCATTCCAAGTCGACACCACACTCCCCACCCTCAAGGAGGAAGGCTCTACTGAAATTCTTTCAAGGGCCTTGACTGCTGAATCTGGCACCAATAGCACCATCTGCTATATCCATAGTCGAGAAGTCTTTACGCTCCCGCAACCTCCACAACATCTAGATGTTAACTCAGACGATGAGCCACTGGAGGACATCTCCGATGATATTCCTGCCCTAGATGCAAAATCAGAGACAGACAAAATTGTGCAACTCAAGAAGAATAGGCATAGGCAAGCCCGACGTAATCGTGCCACCCATCGCAAGGAGGTCCTCGAGCGTTACGAGGCTGACCGCTAGCGCTAGGAAGAAGAAATTCGTCGCAAGTGCCTTGAAGACAAAGCCAAATAGGAACATATCCTCTGGAAGCAAGATAGAGATGCGGAGCGCAGGAATCGTGAAGGAAGACTTGGTCTTGTTCCCTCCGGTACATGGTGGCAGCCACACCACAAATGGGGTTGGTGTGGTCTCGCAAGATTACAAGCCATGCCGAGTACAACAATGGTGCGCACAAGCACCGAGTGGCAAGAGGTGTGCAAACCTCACTAAACACTAGGTCTAAACCTAGAGCAAGCGCATATGAGCATGGTCTAGCTAACATAAGCACATCACAAAGCACCTATGCTAATCACCAAGTGATCTATTAAGCCCTATGCATATGGAGAGCTCCAATGTGGTGTATGAATACCCTAGCACCTTCCCTCGGTTCTTCCACCCCTCAACAACTTTCTGCGCAGGCACCAGACATGTCCAGTGCGGCACACCAGACATGTCCGGTGCCCTTTCCAAAACTAGTCATTAGGGTTCTGACAGTCGACTGTTGGAGCACAGTGTACGACTGGTGTACCAGACCTATCGGTGTCTGGTGTCTGGTGCGACACCGGTGATGACTGGTGCCCTATGGACTGCTCCAACCTGATTGCAACCTCTCTGGATGCCGTGTCCAGTGCACCAGAATGGGTGCACATCTGTCACGCTAGTGGCGTCTGGTTGCTAAAGCCCGCGCTGCATGCTCTCGGGATGCCCCGTCCAGTGGGGTGTCCGGTGCAACACCAGACATGTCCAGTGCTGCTGATGCAGCAGCCCATTGCTCCATTCTTCATGTATCTTCATCTTCATTTGTTTGGGCTTCTTCCTTCTTGCATCTTGGATTCTTCTTTTCTCTTCTAAGTTGTCAACACATCTTCTAAGGTTCTCTTTTCGATGTTGATCAAACTCTTCTCGCTCCAAATAAATCCAAGTCCTCCATGCAACCTATTGGACTACAAAATAAACACTTGCAAACATATTAGTCCAACTTGGTCATGTTGATCATCAAACACCAAAATCCAAACTAAATGGGCCAAGGGTCCATTTTCCTTACAATCTTCCCCTTTTTTATGCTTGATGACAACACGACTAAAGCAAGCAAATAATAATGAATACTAAATGAAAAACCTATCTACTTGCTAGGATGCAATGCAAAGGCAAGTTTATATGATGCCAAAAGATACCAAATGAAAGGAACTTTTACAACTTATCTTGCCCTTGCCAATGTCCCCTTGTGGTATTATGGACTTAAGCCTCCCCCTAACTCCATAATCACTTTCCTCCCTTTCTCGGATCATTCCCATTTAGGGTTCTCCCCCTTTAATCTGCTCAACATCTCATAACCAAAACCACTTGTGGCTTGACACCAATTGAATATTACCACTTGTATCTTGGTACCATTTGAAATCTTCCAAAATTTTTGAATTTGTGGATTTTGGTATTATTATGGGTTGGGCTTGCTTTTGGTCCTACAACTTCTCCCCCTTTGGAATCAAACATCGAAAAGGAAGACATTAGTAGCACAAGGGAGGGTCAAATTTTGTGATCCTTTATATATGGCATGGAATTGATCACAAAACTTGACTCTCACATTATATAGACTAAACTCCCCCTAAGTGTATGCATACATATGGTGGATGGCAAAGTATGTGCATAACCGGCAAATTAATGCACAAGGGAGTTTAATCTATATAATGCATGGAGAAAGCATATAAAGATACCAAATTGAAAATCAACATAATGATATCGGTTTAGAAATACCACATGTAGAGATCCAATTGGATGGATACCAAATGAAGGCAATTGAAAGCATGATGATTATCTACGGGGACTCCATTTTTCTTGTAATGAGACTACTACACACAAGATAAACTTGAAGAAGGTGTTAGTCTCAAAGCTTCCAACTTGTAGAGTAACCTCCCCCTAAAAGTGTGCATACAAGTTTGGAATACTGGTAGGAGACATGCACATTGACTTTTAAGGTTAAAATACCTCTTTTGAAAGTTGACACCACTTGGGTGATATTTGGGGTTAGTTATCTACAATTTGGACTTTGGCACATATAAAATCAACCAATTGAAAACGAGCTATGTGCCACGCTGTAGGGTCGAGATCACGGACTAGAGGGGGGATGAATAGTCCTTTCTAAAAACTAATCGTGCCGGCTAACCAAAACAAATATGGAATTAAAACTATCGGTCTAGCCAAGACTACACCCCTCTATCTAAGTTCACAAACACCTTACAAATATCCTAATTAAGCAACTAAGGTGCTAGGCTACGTAGAGATCACCTAAACAATTCTAGCTTGCAAGGTCACACAAACCTATGCGTGGTGTCCGACCAGTTTTAGTGAAGATTGCTCCGAAGCTCAATAGTCTGCATGAAGCTAAAGATCCCGTGCAAAACTGTACCATTTTACAATAATTCGTGGTGCATAGCATACATGGTTGGAAAGATGATGAAGTTAGCTTTCCAACGCATCCAACGGTTCGTCATTTGGACTTCCCAGGAAGGAGTTATGACCAAAATATTAAAGACTGCACAGAAGCCCAGAAGACGCGTGGAAACTGAAGACCACCTCGTGAATGCTCTAGGCCGTTGACCTTCCACCTCCCAACCTAGCTTCTTCAGTTCACATCTATCTTATAGACTTCTCATAGTATAAATATTCCCTCTAGGCTACTAGAAAAGTACTTTTGATGATTTGATAATTCAAGTGATATTGCAGCCGAGCTGCCGAGTGCTTACTCAAACCCTTGTTCTTCCTTGTTCTTCCTGGACTTGTGAAGAGATTCCTCTGGGATCCACTAGTTCGTGCTTTGCGGGTTCCAATACGGCTGCCTCGCCTTGTGTGGATTAGCTCCGATTGTGGTTCTGCGGTCGTTCGGAGATCGAGTCGAAGTCTTCGTAGTTTCGGTGTTTCTCTCCCCGTCGCTTGGTCGCCTCCAACCTTGGCCAGGTATAAAGCTAGTTATTCCGCTGTTCTTCAGCAAGTTACGCTTTATCCTCGCTGCCTTGTTGCAAGTTATCTTGATCGGGACCTACTGTCGTGAAGATCGGGCCAATTTTCGTACTGAAATAGTTCAGTACCTATCATCTGGTATCAGAGCTTCAGATTGACACAGTAGGTCTTGCTGTCATCCACATCGTTATCCTTGATTAATCTACTTCATATATTTGTGTTTATTCATATCCTATAGTCCAAAGCCACACAAAAAAATACCTATAACCATTTCGCGGTACTGTTACGTTGTGTATTGTGTTCATCGAGTTGCTAGTCACCACCGTTTATATATAAATTGAGTTGTTTTGTTCGTTACCGCTGTCAGTGTTATTAAAAAAAATATAGATAAAAAAAGGAAAGATTAGTTTAAAAAAAAGAGAAGTGAAAAGAAGTTGAAGGATCTGTGTTGCGATGTACTGCTGAAAATTTCAGTTTACATATTTTGAGTTGGTGGTAATCTTGTTAGCAGTAACGTCGTATCTTTGAGCACATCAAACCACTCGGTTGGCAGTACCGTAGCCCTCCTTGTTAGCCACCTATAGCTCCACCAAAAACCTGAACCGGGACGTTCGATTCGTAATCCTTATGACCTCTCTACCACCTACGTTGAAGCTGCCACACCAGCACCGTCACGGTCTTTGAGATCAGGAAAGAACTTGGGTAAGTAAGAGGTGAGATTGTGTGTTTCCACAAATTTACCTATTCCACTTTTTTCTTGCAACTGGTCTAACATGGTAGGATCCAATTCGAGTGTTCATGGTGGGAACCACGGAGATGAAGAACCCCCTGTTGCACGGGCGGAGCTATGCCAAATGGCCAACTCGCTCTTGGAAGCGATGGAGAGGATGTTCAATGAACGTCTCCCTACAGCGGGTGGTCGAGGTCCACAACATCAACATGAAGACAATCACCGTGAAGAATTTGGTGATGAAAATTCTGGTTTGGGTGCTGTATTTCATGGCCGTGATGACAATGGTCAAGGTGGTCAGGGTGGAAGGCGTCGTGCTGATTTTGATCAGCGTGGTGGTGGACGGCGTGCTGAATTTGATCATCAGCGTGGAGGAGGATGTGGACGTGATCGTTGTGTACATTTTGATGATGAAGATGAGGTTCATGATGAGTATGAGGAGGGATTTGATGATAATGAAAATCCTTTTGGTTACCATGGGCATTTTGGACAGCCACATGAACATCGTCGTGGTGCTGGTCATGATGGGGAAAATTATCATGGTCGTCGCAATAGAGATGATCCGGATAGCATTGCTCGTGTAAAGTTAAGTGTCCCAAAATTTCCAGGGAAAGAAAATGCTGATGCTTATCTTGAATGGGAGGAGCAATGTGATCAGATTTTTAGAGTGCATAATCTTTCTGATCAGAGGCATGTCAACCTTGCTTCTGTTGAGTTTTCGGGTTACGCTCTCACATGGTGGAACCAAGTTCAAGAAAATCAACGTGTGTTGGGACGTGATCATATCAACACATGGGCTGAGATGAAGAGAGTGATGAGAAGATGCTTTGTGCCATCAAGCTATCAGCGTGACCTCCGCAATAGGTTACAAACATTGAGACAAGGATCAAAATCTGTTGATGGCTACTTCAAGGAGATGGAGTTACTCTTGGTGAGATCTGGAATTAGAGAAGATGAAGAGTAAAAAATGGCAAGATTTTTGAATGGCCTCAATGAAGAAATTTCAGGTTTTGTTGAGATGTTTCCATATCATAATTTGCAAGACCTTGTTGATCAATCTATGCGCACCGAGAGGAAAATTCAACAAGAGGGACGAAGAAGGTCTTATGGGAGCCAATCAATTTCAGCTCCATGGCGTCGGCAGCAGCCCGGTACCTCTGTTGGTGGGGGAAGATCACAAGGAGTTGCTACTAGGCCTTCTCCATCCATTGGTGCTACAAAGACAACGGTTTCTACTGCTTCTTCACCTGCAATTCAGCAAGAACAGCGACGTCCTGCTGCAAGCACAGCAACCCCTTCTGTTGCATCAGCTGCTGCTTCTTCTTCCCATACCCAAGGCATTGTTTGTCATAAGTGCCAAGGTCAAGGACATATTGCTGCTCAATGTCTTAGTCGAAGGACCATGATTATAAATGAGCAAGGTGAATGGGAATCTAAAAGCAAACCTGAGAAAGAAGCTCCAATATATGATGAAGAAATTATGCAAGATGAAGGTGATGAAATTCAACCTGATGATGGAGACAATAATTGCTTTCTTTTCTCGCCAAGTGGTTAATGTTACTGCTGTCCAAGAAGAGAATAACCAGTGGCACAATCTTTTTCACACCTGGGGCATGATCAAGGACAAGTTGTGCCGAATCATTGTTGACAATGGCAGCTGCAATAATATTGCAAGTCGAGAATTAGTTGAAAGATTGGGACTGAAACAGCGGCGCCACCCTTCTCCATACAAGATGCAATGGTTAAATGATTGTGGTGCGCTGCGTGTAACAAACATTGTGACCGTTCCCTTCACCATTGGGCGGTACAATGATCATGTGGAATGTGATGTGGTGCCTATGCAAGCATGCCAGCTGCTGCTAGGGAGGCCATGGTTATTTGATCATGATGTTCAGATCTTTGGAAGAACCAATAAGTTGTCTTTCATGTACAAAGGAGAGCGAATTTCTTTGCTTCCTTTAACACCGGAGGAAATTTTTAACGATGATCTTAAGAAGAAACCGCGAGAGAGCGAGAACCACCTACGAGTGACCCACAAAAATAGTGAGGGAGAGATTCCAAAGCCAAATAAAACCCCACAGCCTCAAAGAACCAAGACACCGGGAAAAGAGGGTTTAGTTATGATGGCTAGGAAAGGGGATTTAAAAGAATTGAGTGAACCCAATGCTGTGTTCTATGTACTCTTGTACAAGGACAATTTTCTTGTCACTAACGACTTACCCTCTACTTTGCCTAGTGTTGTTTTTAATGTGTTACAGGAATATGAGGATGTCTTTCCGGATGAAGTGCCACCAGGACTACCACCTAAGAGAGGAATCGAACATCAAATTGATCTTGTGACTGGTGCTTCACTCCCAAACTGTGCTGCCTACCGCACCAACCCGAAAGAAACCAAGGAGATTCAGCGACAAGTGGAAGAATTGATGAGAAAAGGGTACGTACAAGAAAGTCTATCACCTTGTGCTGTTCCTGTCCTTTTAGTTCCTAAGAAAGATGGGTCTTGGCGGATGTGTGTGGATTGCCGAGCAATAAATAACATTACCATAAGGTATAGACACCCCATCCCTCGGCTGGATGATATGCTTGATGAACTTAGTGGTGCTATCATATTCACTAAAATTGATTTAAGAAGTGGATACCACCAGATTCGTATGAAAGAAGGAGATGAATGGAAAACAACTTTTTAAAAAAAATTTGGGTTGTATGAATGGTTGGTAATGCCTTTCGGGTTAACCAATGCACCAAGTACATTTATGAGATTGATGAATCATGTGCTTAGAGCTTTCATTGGCAAGTTTGTTGTCGTTTACTTTGATGACTTTATAATTTATAGCAAGTCTCTTGATGAACATGTTGAACATATCCAATGTGTGCTTGTTGTCCTACGTGAACAGAAATTATATGCTAACCTTGAGAAGTGCACCTTTTGCACCGACAAGGTAGTCTTTCTTGGATTTGTTGTTACAGGACAAGGAGTGGAGGTAGATGAAGAAAAGATCAAGGTTGTACGGGACTGGGCGCCTCCATAGAACGTGAGCCAAGTAAGAAGCTTCCTTGGACTTGTTGGTTTCTATCGGCGGTTCGTGAAGGATTTTAGCACTATTGCTGCACCAATCAATGAGCTGACAAAGAAAGAAGTGCTTTTCAAGTGGGGAGAAGCACAACAGAAGGCATTTGAAGAATTGAAGATGAAGTTAACAACAGCCCCAGTCCTTGCACTCCCAGATTTTGGTAAGTCATTTGAAATAGAATGTGATGCAAGTGGAGTTGGGATTGGAGGTGTGCTCATGCAAGGACGAAGGCCAATTGCATACTTTAGTGAAAAGCTAAGTGGTCCAACTCTAAATTATTCAGTTTATGATAAAGAATTATATGCTCTTGTTTGGAGTTTGGAAACTTGGCAACATTACCTTTTTCCTAAAGAATTTGTGATACATTCAGATCATGAATCATTGAAACACCTTAAAGGACAACTAAAACTGAATAGAAGGCATGCAAAATGGTGTGAATTCATTGAATCATTTCCCTATATTGTCAAGTACAAGAAAGGAAAAGAGAATGTTGTAGCAGATGCTTTGTCTCGACGTCACACTTTGCTAACCCAACTTGACGCTAAAATTCTTGGATTAGAAAGCATAAAAGATTTATATACAACTGATTCATATTTTGCTGAACCATATTCCAAGTGCCGAGATGGCAAAGGATGGAAAAAATTTCATGTGCATAATGGGTTTTTGTTTCGAGCTAACAAACTTTGTATTCCAGATTGCTCTGTTCGAATTTTACTTGTGTAGGAAGCCCACGTAGGAGGACTCATGGGCCATTTCGGCGCCAAGAAGATAGAACAAGTCCTTACCGACCACTTCTTTTGGCCAAAGATGAGAAGAGATGTGGAGAGACATGTTCTTCGCTGCGAATCATGCCACAAAGCTAAGTCTCGTGTGAACCCTCATGGATTATACACTCATCTGCCTATCCCTACTGTGCCTTGGGAAGATATCTCCATGGATTTTGTTCTTGGTTTACCTCGAACCAAGCGGGGAAGGGATTCCATCTTTGTTGTGGTTGATCGTTTTAGCAAAATGGCACATTTTATCCCATGCCACAAGAGCGATGATGCTTCACATATCGCTGAATTGTTTTTCAAAGAAATTGTGCGACTACATGGAGTGCCACGAACCATTGTTTCTGATCGTGACACCAAATTTTTAAGTTACTTTTGGAAAACTTTGTGGGGAAAACTTGGAACACGGTTGTTGTTCTCTACGACGTGTCATCCACAAACAGATGGACAAACTGAAGTTGTGAACCGTACTCTATCAATGCTACTACGAGCTATCCTCAAGAAGAACTTGAAACTTTGGGAAGAAAGTTTGCCACATGTTAAGTTTGCATACAATAGGGCAGTACACTCGACCACTAAAATTTGTCCATTTGAAATTGTATATGGGTTTAAACCCGCTGCTCCCATAGATCTTTTGCCTTTACCTATGCAGGAACGTGTAAACTTCGATGCAAGCAACCGAGCCGAGTTTGTCAAGAACCTTCATGATAGAGCTCGGACAAACATTGAAAAGATGACAAAGATGTATGAGAAGCACGACAATAAAGGTCGAAGGAAGGTGTTATTTGAACCAGGAGACTTGGTTCGGGTGCATCTACGCAAGGACAGATTTCCTGAACAACGCAAAAGCAAGTTGCAAGCCTGAGCTGATGGTCCATTCAAAGTGCTACGCAAGATCAACGACAACGCTTACGAAATTGATCTGCCTAGTACTTATGGTGTGAGTACCAGTTTTAATGTGGCCGACCTATCTCCATTCTTTGGATTGGAAGAGTCGAGGACGACTCTTTTTCAAGGGGGGGAGGATGATGTGACCACGCCAGCGTCGGGGACCTCTCCGACCACCTCGACGATCTCTCCAACCACCTCGGCGACCTCTCCGACCACCTCGGCGACCTCTCTGACCACCTCGGCGACCTCTCCGACCACTTCACTGACCTCGGCGACCTCTCCGACCACCTCACCAACTGATACACCACTCCAAGCCCTACTGGACCAATCACCTGTAGCCGCGCCCAAAAGATACAGCAAGAGGTGCATGCGCTACTTTGTGAATTTGAATTAAACATTGATGGTAATTTCGAGCTACCTAAGTCGTGCATGTTGTTATTACTCAGGGTCTCTGAGAAGGAAGACAAGGATACATCAATGATGGATCAGAGAGAAGAGCTATGTTCGAGTCAACCTAGCATGATAGAACCATCCAGAAGAAACAGTCATATCTTTTGTCTCCCAAAGGCTATGAAGGTGAATGAGTACTTGTTGGAGAGATCTTGAAGCCTACTTTCCAATGCTGTCATGCCGACCAGTTTGGAGTGTCCAGTGTGGTGTCCGACCAGTTTTAGTGAAGACTGCTCCGAAGCTCAATAGTCTGCATGAAGCTAAAGATCCCATGCAAAACTGTACCATTTTACAATAATTCGTGGTGCATAGCATACATGGTTGGAAAGATGATGAAGTTAGTTTTCCAACGCATCCAACGGTTCGTCATTTGGACTTCCCAGGAAGGAGTTATGACCAAAACATTAAAGACTGCACAAAAGCCCAGAAGATGCGCAGAAACTAAAGACCACCTTGTGAATGCTCTAGGCCGTTGACCTTCCACCTCCCAACCTAGCTTCTTCAGTTCACATCTATCTTAGAGACTTCTCATAGTATAAATATTACCTCTAGGCTACTAGAAAAATACTTTTGATGATTTGATAATTCAAGTGATATTGCAGCCGAGCTGCCGAGTGCTTACTTAAACCCTTGTTCTTCCTTGTTCTTCCTAGACTTGTGAAGAGATTCCTCTGGGATCCACTAGTTCGTGCTTTGCGGGTTCCAGTACGGCTGCCCTGCCTTGTGTGGATTAGCTCCGGTTGTGGTTTTGCGGTCGTTCGGAGATCGAGTCGAAGTCTTCGTGGTTTCGGTGTTTCTCTCCCCGTCGCTTGGTCGCCTCCAACCTTGGCCAGGTATAAAGCTAGTTATTCCGCTGTTCTTCAGCAAGTTACCCTTTATCCTCGCTGCCTTGTTGCAAGTTATCTTGATCGGGACCTACTGTCGTGAAGATCGGGCCAATTTCCGTACTGAAATAGTTCAGTACCTATCATCCTCCGTCGTCGCCGGCCACCCACCGTGACGAATCAGCCGCCGGCCGGTTCCCCTACCCCTACTCTGCTCGTGAGGAGAAAGAAGAAGGACAAGGGTGAGAATAGAAACTTTTCTAGGGTTCCAATGCAAATCTATGACTCATATGAATAGTGTCGAATAGTGTATGTTGTACTGCGGGTTGATTAGGTAGAAGTGCAGGGGCTTTTGTGCAAAATGCGGGCCCCGCCTGGGCCTGGTGTCGCGCCACCTTCTGGGGCCCTGGCCGCGTGGGCCCAACCGACTGTGGGCCGCCGGCCTCCGCTGTGCCGCGTGCGCGCGTTTCGTGCTGGGCCGAGGTCGAGCCCAGTGCGGCCCCTTTTCCTTTTTCTTATTTGCAGAAACTTCATAAATCCGCCAAAAAGTGTAGAAAAATCACAAAAATACCAAACCAATTTTGGTAAGTTTTTTAAATCGTGATCTATCTGATAGTGTATTTCGTTCGCATAGGTTCTGTATGTTTTTAGGGTTGCTCTAATTATTTGAACATGCTTAATATTGTTAAGACATAAACTTGTAGGAAATTCCATCAGGCAAGCCTCGGTGCATAACCCATATTATTCTGCACTTTAATTTATGCTTGTGCATTAAGTTTTAAGGAGTTGAATGAAACCAACTTGCATATATATATCCTATGAGTCTTACTAGTATGACAGGATCGTGTAGATTGTTATGCTACATGACTCCAGTAGAAGTCGAGTGATTGCCTATCACTCACGAGAGATAGTAAATATGTTATTATTGCTATTATATTATTATCATCTAGAAAATATATATGAATGATAGTTGAAGACCAGGCGGAATGGTGCTTTGGATCTAGACTTGGTTTGGCATTCGAGCAAGGCTCGGGATGCACTTGTTCTGCCTGTGTCGGTTAAGGACCGACCGTTGCAATGGATGGTAGTCAGGTCACAGACTTATTATCCTGAACACATACTTGTGTATGGGCGCGGAAAGGCTCATTGCTCTCTTGTCATGGGTTTTAGCTCTTTTCGAACAGACTGATTGGAGGCGGGGATGGTGGAGGTCTAAGCACCACACTGAGTCCGGGACTCAAGAGCGGGGGCTTGAAGTCCAAGTTTGGACGGGGACCTAGACCCCGTGACAGGAGGGTAGTGGGTTGGTCTTGCTTGTACCTAGGGTACAAGCGGGGCGTGTATTTCAGGGTACTTAGCTGAGATACATTTGTTCGCGAATCGTCGGGTGATCCGGTACGACTTGTCTACAGTCTAGCATCGTAGTAAGAACTGTAATATAAAATATGGTAAAATGATTCTGATTGCTTACCATCTGCTTGAAGGTAGCTCAGGTGCTTACCTAGAATGGATAGTTAATGAACTAATGATGACTACTAATAAAATTGAATATAATGATGCACACTTAGTAATGACTCCTGCAGATGCAATAAATCCACAAACCGGATAGCCTTGCATATTCCTTAGAGTCTTTTCTTTCCTCCTGACCGGTAAATCTTGCGGAGTACAATTGAGTACTCAGGGTTTTTTTTGCCCCTGTTGCAGGTGACAGGCGGATGCTAGAGCTGACTCTTGTGTGTGGATTCTTCCTGGTGGCTCAGAGGGGATTCCTTTACGCTGCGATCCTAGTTTTTATTTATAACTCTCACCAAAGATTTTTATAAATAGAAATTTTATAATTTGTTGTCATAATTTATATATCAATGCTTTATCATGCCATGAATAGATATTTATTTCCGCTGTAACTCTGATCACATATTTATATTCCGCTGTTAAATCCAATTTGTTCATAACTCTGACGTTGTATTAAAAGTGATGTAAGAAATGGCTTAAAAATGTTGTAAGCTCCATTCTCTCATTTGTGATCCTGATGGAAAAATATGGATTTTGGGGTTATCTCTTGGGGTGTGCTCGACGGAACTACGTAATTTAGTGTCCTCCCTTGAGTACTTAATGTTTAATAGAAGACAAGTACTTCTGAGAGGCATTAGATTAGGCGGTTCTGCCACAGCTATGCATGAGTATATGTACAACTCTAGCTGTACCTTGTCAGCTATGATGCGCGGATACTTCTAGAGGGTAGCGTATCGCGTATCCGATATGTATTGGATATGGATACGCCTCGGATACGTATCCGAGGCGTGTCTCAAAAATCAGATACGTATTGGCTCGGATACTTGTATCGGATATGGTTGGGCGGCATGGGATATGGCTAGGGATGAAAACAGTACGGATATTTTCCGACCGTATTCGAAACCGAATCCGTTTAGAGGGGTTGAGATCTGTCCGTATCCGAGTCCGGATATCCAACATCTGATACCGTATCCGTATCCAAATACTCAAATCGCATATTTATGATGTCGATATCCAATTGTATCTTATCCGACATAGTTGACACTATCCGTATTCGAATCTGAATCCGGACAGATATATAAAAACAAATGTAATATCGGTGATATCCGTCCGTATCCTATCCGTTTTCATCCCTGGATATGGCCCAATACGTCAAACAGACCTCCAGCCCGATCGTTCCGTGTGACCTTCGATCCCCTCGCCGCAATCGGCAGTCACAGGCGCGCTGCCATGAGCTAGTACATCGGGACATCCCTCTCTCATGCGCCTATCTGGATGACTGGATCCAGCGGCCGGTGGCCGGCGAGCTCCATCTCTGGCAGAATTCGACCGGCATGAAGCCTTGAATCTTCTGCTCCATTCTAATACTCTGATTTGGCTCCTTGATTTTCTCTGTATCATCCATCCCATCGCCGTCACAGGAGGTCGCCTTGTGCAGCATCAACAACGCTACCACTAGCGTTGGAAGAATCGCGCACTTCAGATGCAAATACTGTGTGGTCATCCTCGTATCCTACTGTACAATTAAATCAACATTTGCTTCCTATTCATAACGTGGAATCAATGTGTGCCCCAATGTGACATAAGCCGTTCTTCAACAACTTCAAAACAAAATTGCAGAGGCTGGAGAAGAAAATTGAGTAAGGTCTCTCTCCTTATTTCACCTTTTTAAATTAAATCGCTGCATTAGTTTGTTCTGTAATTTAAGTTGAACCCTAGATATCTATTTGTTCAACTCATGAAACTTACAATTGGTTTGTTATTTAGTTACTAAATATATTATTAAAGTATACCAGCCGTATCCCCGTGTCATTGCTTTTTCAAAAATGGTGTATCTGCGTATCCGATACGTATCGTATCCGATACTCGTATCCGTATCTGAGCTGCATAGCTTGTCAGGTACAAGGGTGGTAGGCAAGTACTCCAACCCCCAACTACTCATATATAATCCTAGTACACAGACATGTCCTATTGACATGCTGCTACAGTGACTAGATGTGACAGCAGACCTGACTTTTGTGCCATCCCCTACTGCGCGGGTACAAAGGGAGCAGCAGGTTATTTCTAACAATCTGGAGTAGATATCTTTAAGGCCCACATATCAAGGTCAAAGCCATTGTTTGCAAGTTTTTCTATATATATTAAGATATACAAGGCGGGACAAATTGAGGGTCACTGATGCATTTTGCTTTACTAGTTTAAAGCAACTAGTGAGCAACCATGAGAAAGAAATGCAATAATGACCCATGCGAAGAATAATCTCAACACATAAAAGAAACAAACAGACTTTTCTAAAACGAAACCAAGTAAACACAAGATAAGGGCCTGTTTAGTTCCCAAAATTTTTTGCGCAGTACCTATCACATCGAATCTTGCGGCACATGCATGGAGTACTAAATGTAGACGAAAAAAAATTAATTGCATAGTTGGGTAAGAAATCACGAGACGAAACTTTCAAACCTAATTAGTCCATAATTAGACACTAATTGCCAAATACAAACGAAAGTGCTACAGTAGCCAAAACCCAAAAAAATTGCATCTAAACGCGCCCTAAATCCTTGCAAACGTCTAAGCATTATTAGAACTAAAGACACAGTACCCCTGACGAACTGAGATAAGTAGGTGCCGTGCAGTGCATGAGGATAAGTGGATAACAACTCGAAATAGCATTCACTTGGTCATCTGGCTTCTAGTATGGGATGGGATGGTTAGATGGACGCCTGCTGCACCCCTGAGCCATGGAACTAAAGCCCTCTTTAGCACGGCTCATCCAAAACAGCTTCACCGGTGAAGCCAAAGCCGGTGAAACAGAAAAACTGGTTTTTTCTGGCTTCTAGTTCATTTTAATCCTGGCTTATAAAACGGCTTCACGCTATAGTACATCGATTTACGCAAAATAGATGAAGCCGAAGCCGGCATAAGCCGTGCCAAAGAGGCCATAAATATGTCTTGATCAAGTCTTCTTACCTGGAGCATGGGACTATTGGGATGGACGCCTGCTGCGTCCCTGATGTCATTCTCCAAAGCCTCCACCTCATCAGCAACAGCAGCAGAGCAGTCAACATCGACGTCGACATGTTTGAGGCCTGCCAAATTCTGCAGACCAAGGACCAGGCCACCTTCCCACTTGAACTGGCACCGTGCAGTCAGGTGCAGTTTGAGCCTTTCGAGCTTTGGCATGGCTCCCGGCTCAAACTCCAATGCCGCGTCACACCAATAACAGCGGAAATGAAACTTGAGCAAACGCTGAAATCCTCATGGGTTGATTGCGTTCCTTGGGTAGACGATGCCTGAATCTCCATTTTTGTCATTGAATAGTATGGGTAAACTTGCTAGAATATTTATTCCTTCCTTGCCTGCTTCACCATGGATAAAAATGCGGAGGCGGGTCAGGTTGACTAGTGAGCTGATTTGAGGGCCCATGCAATTTAAGTCACGTGTATTAAGAATAAGCTTTCGAAGTGGTGGTAAAGTAGGGACACACGAAGACATGAATGGACGTGTGGCATCAGCATCACTCCCCCACACGTGCAGTTCTCGCAGGCTCGTGAACAGCTTGGAGAGCAATGAGATGCATGCTTTCTTGTGGCCCTCCATATCATGAAATTCAGTTCAGTACGGCCAATCAATTTTAAGTAATTTCAGATTAATGAGATCACTGAGTCCTTGGATAAACTTTACAAATTGAATACCCAAATTGATCCTTGATAGCTCTTCCAACGCCTGCAGACTTCCGATTACATCAGGTTGTTGCAATAAATGAACACAAAGCTCTATAGCTGTACTACGAAGTCTCAAACCTTTTTTGTCTTCCCATTGGCTGTCTGCAGCGGGCCGGGGTAAGCAGCAGCAGTGGTCGGCGGCTCTAGGAGACACGGATAAGTAATAGCAGTTCCAAGTGCACAAGACCCTTCTTAACATTAAAGCACTTCTAGTTAGTCTCAACGGTTCATTAATGATCAAAGGGGAGGAACCACAGTTTGCCCTCAAGCACCGTAACACATGTCACTAATAATTAACAGAAGAGTCACTGATGTATTCTACTCAAGCTTAAAATAACGTTCCACATGACACAAAAAATTTGGGAGTTACGTTACAAATACTGATCGATCTTAATTTGGAAACAAATACAATAATGAACCATGTGACGGATGAACTCAATGCATAAAAAAGAAGACTAGAATTTCTAAAATAAAATGAAGTGTCGTACCAGACAAAACTACGCAAACAAACCTATCTAGGCATTGTCAGAACTAAAAGCCACATAGCAATTGGAACCACCAGTTTAAGCTCCCTGAAAGACTGAGATAGCTATCAACCAGCGGTGCCGCCTGCCATCCGAGAGGTCGAATTTGCCTTGTTCAATTCCTACATACTCCGTACGTACCTAAAAATGGAAAAACAAATATGATAATTGGTGGTCATACTTATTCTCCACATCATGTATGGCATGGTCGGATGGACGCCTGCCTGCTGCACCCCTGAGCCATGCAATCTTGATGAATTCTTTGGATCTGGAGTATGGGACGGTTAGGATGGACTGCTGCTGCGCCCCTGATGTCATCCTCCAAAGCCTCCACCTCGTCAGCAACAGCAGCGCCGCAGGCAACCTCGACAGCCACATGTTTGAGGCCTAGTCCCAGATTCTGCAGCCCAAGGACGAGGCCACCTTCCCCAAACTTGAACTGGCACCGTGCCTGCAGTTCCAGCTTGAGCCTTTGGAGCTTTGGCATGGCTCCTGGCTCAAACTCCAATGCCGCGTCACGCAAACAACAGCGGAAATGAAACTTGACCAAACGTTGGAATCCTTGTCTGCTGATTGCATGCCTTGCGTAGACGATGCAATTTAAGTCATTGAATAAGCCAACAGTAAGAGAGAGCAGCATGGGTAAACTTGCTAGGATATTTATTCCTTCCTTGCCTGCTTCACCACGGACAAAAATGCAGAGGCGGGTCAGGTTGACTAGTGAGCTAATTTGAGGGCCCACCCTATTTAAGTTATGTGTATCAAGAAGAAGCATTTGAAGCGGTGGTGGAGTAGGGACACACGAAGCCATGAATGAACATGTGGCATCAGGTTCACTCTCCCCACACGCGCAGTTCTCGCAGGTGCCCGAACAGCCTGGAGAGCGTAGAGATACATGCTTCCTTGTAGATCAATTTCAAGTATTCTCAGATTGGTCAGATCACTGAGTCCTTGGATAAACTTTACAGATTGAATACCCAAATCAATCCATGATTAGCTCTTCCAACGCCTGCAGACTTCCGATTCCATCGGGTAGGCGCACCGACCGATCGACATGAAGACGCACTAGCTTCTGCAATGGATAATACTTGCTGGTAGCTTTTCAAGACATTGCCATCTCACATCTAGTGTCTCCAGATGTTGCAGCTTTTCTATATCTTCTGGAAGCTTGATGACCGAATATTTGGTGAGTAACCTCAAGTACTTCAACTGACCTAAACTTTTGACATGTCCAAGAGGGCATTCACAATATTGAACTTCAATATTCAGCACTCGCAAGACTTGGCTGTTTAAGAACTCTGTGGCATGCTTATTAAGCAGAACTGAATTTGAGCCAAAGATATTGATGGATCGGATCTGAGCTCCATTTTTTATTGTCTTGGCAATCTCTTCCGCCCGGGAAGAAATGTCTTTTTGGATGGATAGACGGCGAATCTTGTTCGAAGAATAATTTTTAGAAAAACCATTACCATTCCATATAGTAACAAAGTTGTCCTCCACGGCCTTTGATACAATAAACTCAAGTATGACATCATGAACTCTGCACTGTTTCACTGTTGCGCCGTGTCCCCCAACCTTGGTTGGCTGCACCAAACTTCTATTGATGAGCTCATTCAAGTAACTTCTCCCTAGCTGCTCCATACTTTCCCTGTCCTGTCCAGGAATCAGTCCTTCGGCTACCCATAGCAATATCAACTGTCGGCAATCAATGGGCATAATCCTCTGGAAACACACTCAGATATAACAAACAGCTCTTTAGATGGTGAGGAAGGTCAACATAACTCAGCAGCAGAATTCTTTTCATCTTATCAATGGGAGAATCTTTGTCAACTGCAGCAGCAATAGACCTCAATACATTGACCCAGACTTCCACTGCTTTGCTTCTATTTGCTAATAAACCAGCTATACTGATTATGGCTAGTGGTAAGCCGCAACATTTCTTTAAAATATCATCGGATACTTTCCTCAAATCTGGGTGGCAATCATCACTGGACAAAAATAGCCTCTTAAAGAATAATCTTTGGGAGTCCTCATGACTAAGGGGCTTTGCTTGATACATTTGTGCAGCAATACCAGTACAACAAGATTTGGCTACTGCTTCAATGCGTGTTGTAGTAATAATTCTGCTTCCATTGTCATTGCGAGGTAAGGCAGATCGTACAAGCTCCCATGCCCATACATTCCAGATATCATCAATCAAGATGAAGTACCTGCATACATTGGTTGTGGAATCATGTTATTAATTATGTAAGGCAACCATGAATTGAAGCGTATTCCAGTGAAGTTAAAGATGTCGGAGAAATGTAAGATGGATCGTAGTGGCACACTTTTTTATCAGTAATTATTACACATGAGAAATACAGTCTGTAAACTACCATTATTTAAAAAATATGTTACAACCTCCAAAATGGTAAGTTCCGCATTAGAACACCTAGAGACCCACTCAAAAGACATGACGCATTCAGTTCAAAAACTGAGTTCCAAAATGAGATTTTTATGGATATTTAGAATTCTGGTCATATTTTTCAAGAAGTAATTTTACTGAATATGGATTAGATGGTGTAAAGTAAAATTTTACCAAAATGATGCACAGTTGACTTGAGTTTGTTCATTGTTGCAACATCTTTAATGATAACATTTGATAGATATGCTGAGCCATTGAAGTATCTGAGGTAATTTTATGCTGTCAAGTTCATTAGGCCAGGAAAAAAATGAATCATTTTTTAAAATTCCCAGAAAATTTCATAAATGGCCTAATAATTAGGTGAGCTCATGTGATGAACAAATATTGCACGACATTATTCTAGCTAGATGAACTGGTTAACTATTAGAAATAAGAAATAATATTGATTACCTCTTGTCCTTTAAGCATTCTTTCACTGTGCGGATGAGCTGCTCAACTGTCTCTAACATCTGTGACTGGTCAAAATGGCTCTTGCTTATTTGAGACAATATATCTCTAAGAAGTTTCTTCATATCTGGAGTTTGTGATACAGACACAAAAGCCCGGCTATCAAAAGCAGCTTCAGTGATTTTGTTGTACACCTCCATGGCGAGAGTGGTCTTCCCCTGTCCACCTATCCCATAGATGGACACCACCTTGTGCTCCTTGTCTTCACATCTCAATAAGCTGATGATCTCCTCACGAGGAGCATCGATTCCAACAAGATCCCTGGCCTCCTGAAAGAGTGCAGGTGCTCGAAGATCCAATGGCACTGGCTGAGTTGGGGAGGACAAGGAGACACTGATTGATGTCGTAGTAGCGTTTCCCCCGCTCGCTCTGCTCGCTCACGAGCCTCTTGAGTCGTCGGATCTCCTCTGCTATTCCTCTGTCCTTGAACAACGTTTTCACCATTTGAATGGCCTTGTGCACAAAGTTGGCCGTGGAACCTCCATCTCCATGGCTGTGATTGAGCACAAAACGGTCGATGCAATCCTCAATATCGTATGACAGCTCACGCACCTTGCTCCTCCAGTCTTTGGCGAGTGGATCGATCTGGTCGTCGTCCTTGTCTTCGAGCCTCAGCAGCATGGCTTCCATGGTGCGCAGCTCGTCTTGGAGGGACCGGATCCCTTGCTTGACGTCTCTGGCGAGGTTGTACTTGTCGGTGAGCATGTCGGCCAGCTTGCCGATGACGGAGCCCATCACGCTCGTGGCGGCGTTCGCCATCACTTCGGCCATCTGGACTCGCAGAGGCAGAGCACTCGCTCTCAGTGAAATGCTAGCTAGCTACCTTGTGTGGGGTGGTGTGGTGGTGAAATGCAAGCAACACGGGTTGGCCGTGCCTCACACTCAGACAGATGAGGTAGTCAAGTCAAGTCAAGTCAAGGTGTCCCCGTGTTGTCGTCCAAATAATTGTCGACCGCCGAGTTCCACCAGCAGGGAGCACAGCTGGGCAACGGCGCAAGAGATCAGTGCTTGCCCGTGGGACACTTTCAAAGGTGTGGACCACATGCCCTGCGCCAGGAGAGACTGAGACAGAACGGAGAATGTGGACGCACATGATAGCCTCTGCCAGACCGCCCAGGCGCAAGTTACTGTACGTACACTACACCTGTCCTGTAAATTCGACTGCCGTTTTTGAACAGTGATTTCCGCTACCGCTGCTTCGGGCTCTCACAAAATCTCTGTGCCAACAGCCAGCAGCAGCCGTGAGGGAGGAATGCCGCATCAATTCGTAGCTCATGGTGGCGCAAATAGTGGGATTCCTTTTCCACGAAGTCTCCTACACTTTATTTTATCTTTATTTATTCCTAAAGACACGATGTCCACTTTCCCTGTCCCATTCTCGTCTTTCTGCGATAGACCAATTTTTCTTTGTCGGCCATCTCGACTTGCAAGCAAAATTCTAGTTGCACTACAAACACACGCGTGGAGCCCTTGTCCGAGGTTACCAGCCTTCGCGATTGTTTTTATTTTTACTGGCCCAGAGCGTGAATGAAGATAAACACCGTATATGAATTCAAAGTATACAGAGTTACAGACCGGTCTCAATTGTGCTACGGCTTTTGTCAAAACAATCACTACCGCATAAAAATTTTGCGAGACAGTGCCCAAGAATTAACGGAGATGGACACACTAGAGTGTCAGCCTCCGTTAGTGCTTGCCCACCCAGGGATAAGCAACCTGCCTCTGATAATGTTTAACAGAGACGGATGACTTAAGCAGGACCGCCTCAGTTAAGGTCTATGAACGGATGCGAGTGGTGCATCCGGAGGAGCATCATCATCAGAGCATGCATACCATGGAGGAGGAGGGAGGTACGGCGTTGTTGGCAAGGATGATTTTATCATGGTGGATAATTTTGTCCAAGACATGGTCAACGACTGGGGTGATGATGATGATGATGAGGATAATGGTGAGGCGGTTTTGGAGGACCCCAAGGATGCGAAGTTCTTTGAGGATTTCATTAACCACCTCGACGGTGATGACCTGCTGTATGAGAACCCCTAGGTGGCCAGACAATTTCAAAGAGATGAAGAAGGCGGCAAATGTTCCGATCTATAAGGATTGTCCGAAGGAATGGACAGTGCTACGTTTCAATCTGTAGATGCTGATGTTGAAGGCTTATTTCGGATGGTGTGACGCTAGCTTCAACGAGTTGTTACGTCTCCTTGGTTCCCTGCTTCCAAAGGATAACAAAGTGCTAATACGTATCGGGCACGGGGTTGCAGGGCGCTAGGCCCAAGCGGGCTCGGCCTAGGCCAACCTAGTCGGAAAATGGAGGAGCAAGAAAGCTGGTCATGGTGGAAGCTCACCTGGAGAAGAAGAAAGGACAGGGACGTGATGAAACTGGTGATAGATTTGCAAAAACAAGTATACCACGGCATAGAGAACGATAAGATCTACCTCATGGTGGTGGTGGTTGACGCCGAAACGCGAGGGTTTAGCTGGAAAAGCTCGCTAGAGAGTTCACCGAAAACCTAGCTTTTCGGAACATCGGCTTTAGATCAGGGACGATAGGAGTGATAGCTGGAGAAAAGGATTGTACTTCTAGGAAAACTCAGCGTCGAGGAGAACACCAGGCATATATATGTCTTCGGTTTAGAAAAGTTTCAGCATTTCTTAATTTCAAGATTTATTTCCTGTTTTAATATAATTCTAGGAAATATCTGAAATCGTATTTAAGCCACGAAAAATGACCGAAACTAGAGAAAATTCTGAGAAAATTCCCAAGAAAAAACTGCTGAAAGCCTTTTAAATCTTAGAAATTCTAGAAAAACTATAAAATCATTATTTATTTAGTTTAACCTATTCACAACCTAAAATAGAAATTTTGGTGTGTGACACTGGCTCGCTCGTGCCTGCGCGCTGCCAGGTGGCCGGGTGTCTACTGATGGCGACCGGCTTGCACGCCTGCACGTCCGGCGCGGCGGCGGCACTCGTGGTGGCTTGGGGGTGACAGGATCCGTGCCCCAAGGCACGACAACGGCTTGGGGTGGCCGGGCCCGAGCCGTGCGACGGTGGCCGAGTGCTCGCTCCCGAGCGCCGGCGGGGCCTAGCAACGGTTGTGGTGTCTAGGCCAACGCTAGCCCCTCCCTACTGGTTGCTGCGGGTGGCGCGCTCGCCTATGGCAGTGGCGGCCGGCAGGCCCTGGCTTGGAGTGGGCCCAGATATGCACAGTCCGCAGGTGTTGCCCTTGTGTTCATGGCTGCACAACACTTTAGGGCTGGCGAGGTGGTTCGGTTCATCTCCGACACTTGGACGGAACCTGCGTCAGAGGCGTCTTCGTGTTGTCAGGCATTGTCGAAACATCGGCGAACTAGTTATTCGGCGCTTTAGGGCCAATGTTTGGTTGCTGAAAGGATCAAGATGCCCAAGAGGGGGTTGAATTGGGCTTTTCTAAAAATTCTTACAATAATTAAGTCCTATACTTAGCTCACTTCACCCCTAGTGCCTAATTGTGTATCCTATTGTTCTATCGTACAAAGAGTTTAGCAACCTAGGTTCCAATCCTACTCTAGCATGACAATTCTAGGAATGTAAAGACAAGAATTGAATTGCTCAAAGTAAAGAGAGGGAAGGAACACGGCGTCGTTTTGCCAAGGTAACGGAGAGTCAGCACTCTCCACTAGACCTCGTTGGAGCACCCGCGCAAGGGTATCGCCCCCCCCCCCCTTGATCCGTGCAAGGATCAAGTGCTCTCTATGGGCTGGTTCTTCGCCACTCCGGCATGGTGAATCGCCCACAACCACTCACAAGATGAGTTGGGTCATCTACAAGCTCCGCCGAATGATCACCAAGCTCCCAATCACCACCAAGCCATCTAGGTGATGCCGATCACCAAGAGTAACAAGCACAAACTCTCACTTGACCCAAATAAGGCTAATGAGGAAGGTGGATGCACACTTGCTACTCCCTAGACACTAATGAGGTCCTTAATCTTGGATTATCAAATCTCAATCACCTCACTAGACACTTGCTCTCACTTGAATTCCAAATGGTTCGCTCAACTGAACAAATGAGCAAGAGAGGTCTGTTGGATGAGTAGGAGATGTATATATAGCCCCCACTTTCAAACATACTCGTTGAGGTCCAACTCAGCATTTTCAGTGGTGACCGGACGCGCCTGTCGAGGTGACTGGACGCGTCCGGTCAGTAGCCAATGGCTACGTGATGCATCCGGTCAAGAATTTCCCTCTCTGGAACCCCTCTGTCTTTGATCGGACGCGCTAGCCTCCAGCGTTCGGTCCGACGGGCACAGCGTCTGGTCCTCTCAGAGGACCAAACCCTAGGCACAGTCGCGTCCGGTGCATACACTGTGTCAGAGTCCAATCTACTGCAGGGCTTCCTCTACGCTGTCTTACACTGACCGAATACGTCGGTCCCACGGGGACCAGTGTCCGGTCCCTCTATCACACCTCCAAACACTCCAAATTCAAGGCACTTTGTGAATGGGGTTGACTTCAAATGATCTTTGGGCTAACTCTGAGCTACCTAGTGCTAAGTTTGACAAGTGTGCACCACACCTAACACATTAGACTCATTTAGGTCAAGCTACTAGTTCATACCCCCTTAATAGTATGGCCAAAGGAAAAACAAAACCCTAAACTAATCTGAGTGTCTCTCCAACTCCAAACGACACTTAGAACTAGCCGTCCTTAGCCTTGTTGTCCATCCTTTGAAAACCAAAACGATTTCCATCAACAGGGGTGTGAATACCATTGATTGCACAAACAATCACTATTATCGTGACCTAACTCAAATTGTTTTTGCAAAACACACGTTAGTCATAATAATCTTACGTTGTCATTAATCATCGAAACCCACTAGGGGCCTAGATGCTTTCAGTTGCTTCATGGCAACCTGTGAGCTATGGCTTCAGGCCATGCTTCAACTACCATGGTGCTTACATGCACATACATAGGTGATGAGCTTGTGATGTGTTTGTTCATCGCATTTGTGTGTAGGAGTACTAATTTCTCACCTTCTTACCCTTGAAGTGAGAGCTATTTCTATATTGTTTTCTTTTTTGTGATTACACAGTATAACTCAGACACTCACAATGCACTGCACACTCACCCCTATGAACGCATGCACACAAACCCTACCCCTATGAGCATCTTCGAAGACTGGGCCTACAAATCCTCAAGATTGACGAAGCCTACCACATGCACCTTGCTGTCGATAGGAAACGTCGCCTACCACTGAAAGCACAATGCCATTAAATCCTAAAATATTCGCTCCCACGGGGAGTCAAACCTAGAACCTGAGGTGCTACTAAGACTCTTGTAACCACTAGGCTAGAGACCCTTTCGCTTGCTAGTTACAAAGGTCAAAGTGACCTCCTATTTGTAGGAAAAGGATGTTGTATGAACTCAGGTTTTATAGTGTGAACTCTTAGACTTTTCTTCTCTTCCTCATTAATTTGACTACTCTCAAAGTCTCCTTTTTGATACATGTATTTTGACTTCGATTTCATAACACATGGCACTCTTTCTATCAAAACACACATGGATCCTTCCATGGGTAAGATCATAGCACGAACGTTATAGCTCCTCGGGAGAGGCCTCATGATCTGGCGGCCAATCTTGGTTCACCACATGGCCGATGGTGTGGTGCATCTGCGCATGTTGGCGGTGGGCATTGTGGGCCTCCATGTGTCGAATTCTTTAATGAGTCTCGAGCTTTGTTTGTTTGAGCCGTAGTTTTAGGCTTTTGATTCAAAATTGACTTTCCAAATTTTTGGTTCTCTAGCGTGCTTTTTAGCTTTTAGTTTATTTTTTTATAAGCAGCTTCTTAAAAACCAACTCAACAACTGGACTATTTGTTTTAGCTTCAAACATCTGACTGGCAGTGCCTCAGTGTGAGCTGTTTCTTCGCCTCCTACTACAAAAAAGACATGTAGTGTCTGTTCAATACTAGATACTTTGCACTATTTGTTGTATGATTTTTTTGTAGGAGGATTATTCATGAACTGATAAGGTTTAAAGACGACTTTCACATGTCTCTTTTATATTTTTCCCATATATTCAACTGTGAAGAATGGATAATCAAATGAAATTACGTTTGTGATAGCTGCATAGAATGGATTCACTGTTTATAGGTTGTTATATTCAAGGGACCTTAATAATAAAGTGGAACAAACTTGTTAACGTCAGAAGGTGATCCGGATCACACACCAACAAGGGTTAGCACACCCGCGGGCGACAAATGACCTTGAACGCAGCAAGAACGCAGTGAATGGACGAAACCGATCTTGAAACTGGCGGGTTAAGCCGATGTTGAGCCCGTTCTTCGCTTGATAGACTCCCGAACTTCTCCCGGGAAGACCCATCAGGGAGGAGCACGTGGAGAGTGTCCTACGACTAGCAAGGCCGCCTAGAATGTTGCCGAATCTCGTCGAGAGACGCGATGAACAATGGGATAGAGAGGAAAAGGGGTAAAAGGGGTGTAGTAGATTGATTTTGACGATTGGAAATTGGGATTCTCAATCAGGCCGTAATCCTCTCATATATATAGAAGGGGTGGTCTTATCCCAGTAGGAAACAAGTCCAAAATGCGTTCTCCAAGTTTTCCACGTCTAAAATAGGTCCAAAACTGATTTGGAAACCAAACCGACTTGGAACAACAGAGGCGGGAGTCGGCTTAGCCGACTTGGGAGTCAACTAAGCCAATTTCCATGGGCCTGAACACTGCAGCTCGGTTGGCACAGGGGAGCCACCTCTAGCAGTCGGCTAAGCCAACTGCTAGAGTCGGCTAAGCCGACTTAGTCTGGGCTCACGCGGCTCGCCTTCTTCTTCACGTGTTTCTCTCACCTTCTTCTTCACGTGTTTCTCTCGTTATTTGATGCGCCAATTAACTTTCAACACGTCCAGGATGCATGTTAGGAACTTGCTGAAGTTGCCCTATATTCTATGTCGGGACACTATCGGTGCGGGACCCACGGGATACCCTCGCAAGGAAGGGAGAAGATCTAGTCTAACTAGGATTCTTCCCCTGTAATCTTAGTAGCAGTATTATTCTGTAATCCTACTAGGAACTCTCATTGTAAACCGACTAGGACTCTGGCCTCCTGACTATATAAAGGAGGGCAGGGCTCCTTGGATCGGGAGTTCAGATAAAGATTGTACGACATAACACTTTACGATCAATCCAACGCAAAGGCTAATGCCGACTGGACTGTAGGGCTATTACTCGATCAAAGATCGAGGGTCCGAACCAGGATAAATCGACTGTCTCTTGCGTTTACTGTTGAGTTCTACATACGCTGAAGCCCGAACATACTGCCCTAGGGACCCCCATTGTAGGCTATCGGTGGTCAAACATCGACAGCTGGCGCGCCAGGTAAGGGCTTTCGGCGAATTTGCATCCGAGAGCTCGACGGACCTCGACAACATGATCTTCCCGACGGGATCAACCTTCATATTCGGTTCGTGGATCTGCGAGGTGGGCGACGATGGCAAGCTCCAAGGCCTTCTCCTCGAAGATTCTGATCATCATCAAGACCTTTCCATTTCGGCGACAACGACAGAACAACTTGCTGGAAGATTCGCGTAGATCGCGATGTCCGATCCGACTCAGATTTCACGGTTTCACGTATTCGATTCAAACTCAAGTTCTGCTTCCGAGACGGAGTCTTATCCGAGTTCTTTCGGAAAATTGAGTTCTTTTCCGACAAGGCTCCGAGGCATGATGTCAACCTATCAAGGATACAACTCGGAGTACACTCAGAGCACTTTAAAAAAGTCGTGTCCTCTTCCATTCAGACTCCACAACATGGCAACATCTTATCAGACATGGCCCGAAGGATCCACCAATCCCGTGCTTAGAATGCCACTGAAAGGAGCCCAGGAAGGTCTCGTCTTAACTATAACATCTCAAGACTGCAGTACAGAAACCAATGCTAATGATAGAGCAACTCACGCCCGAGAAGTGTTCATGATTCGCCATCCTCAATCACCATTGGTCCCCCAGAAGCACCCGATGTCAGGTCTTTAGATGAATCTGAGTCCAACATATCACCATTTACCCAGGGGCACGATGGTGAGACCGAGAGTCAGAGGCAAGCCAGAGAAAGAAAGAACAAATTGAAACAAGGGCGTCAATGCCGTGCTAAGCAGCGCAACGAAGCTTGGATCAAATATGAGTCAGACCTAGCCGAGTACAATAGAAGAAAATCAGAGCGAGAGGTCGAAGAAGGACAAGCAGTGAATACACCCTACGATAAGATCCGAGAAGCACTAGAAGAACTCAAGGCGACTTCATATCCCAATGAAAAACAAGAACAGCTCCGGGACTTCCTCCGTTCAACAGTCCTTAGGACGCACGATGGAAGGGCAACATCTCATGAGCAGGAAGATCAAAATCAAAGGAAGTCCGCCTTCGAGAGACTTGGACCAAGCGGAAGTCAAAACAGAGAAAGTAAAAGAAACCATAGTCAAAACGACCGAGTCGAACAACCAAGAAAGGCCAGAAGCAAAGCACCTACTCGGACAACCATGCAAAACTACTCTCACCAAGACAACAGCTGGCAAGAAGGGGACGCTAAATCAGAATACACAGAAGCTAGAACGCACGATAGATTCCCCTATTTTGCAAACAGACTTGCTTCAATATGACTGCCTCACAAGTTCAAGCCGTCCAACCATTCCAAGTATGATGGCAAGACCGAACCAAAGCAATGGCTCAGGATTTACTCGCAATCGATTGAATTGGCTGGAGGAGACGATGACATCAAGACCTTGTTCTTTCCCATGGCCCTAGAAACCATGTCACTTCAATGGTTTGACAAATTGAATCTTAGGATCAATTAGAAATTGGGAGGACTTGCAAAGAGCTTTCTGTGAAAATTTCATGGGTATCATTACACACCCAATCACCCACACAGAGCTAAAAGGACTCAAGCAGAAAGGAGGTGAAAGTCTCAGAAATTACTATCGACGATTTGGCAAACTATGAGCTCAAGTACACGACATCACCCAACGAGAAGTAGTCGAGGCTTTCTCTCACAGAATCATGGCTAGGTGGACAATTTCAAGATTTCTGCAAAGAAAACCCAAGAAACAATGAAGAATTCAGACGAAATAGTGGAAAAGATGATTACCGCAGAGGAAAAGACACGAGAAAGATTCCCGGATAGAAACAACAGAGACAACCCGGACAGGCAAAATCCTCGAAACAACATATATCAGGAAAGAAAACGTGGACTAGACAACACCGTAGCAGTGACTGACAAATCAAGGAAGTTTTCAAAGCCCAGAAGGTATGACGACATTGAAAACATGCGTTGCCCCTTGCACCCCAAAGGAAATCACACCATCGAAGATTGCTACACCTTCAGAGATCGATACATAAGAAAGGATAGTAAGGAAAATACCAAAGAAGGCAATCAAAAAAAGAAGAAGACAACCACGAAGACAAGGGATTCCAAAAATCCAGGGGGACAGTAGCAGTAATCTTTGCTGGGGTCTCAGCTTCCAGAAGCAAACATCAAGAAAAGCTAGCGCTGCGAACCATCATGGCAGCAGAACCGGCTACCCCAAGATATCTCAACTGGTCATAGTATCCAATCCAATTCTCAAGAGAAGACCAATGGACTAGCGTAGGAAACGCAGGCCATTACCCACTGGTTCTAGATCCAACTATTGCCGGTATGACTATCACAAAAGTACTAATCGATGGGGGAGCCGGACTCAACATCATTTTCTCAAAAACTCTAAGGAAGATGGGACTACAACTCACCGAGATGATTACACCAGCAAGCACACCTTTTTATGACATAGTACCCGGCAAGGCAGCAATGCCACTTGGACAAATCACTCTACCAGTTACTTTTGGGACTCCCTCGAACTACCGTACATAGTTCATCAAGTTCGAAGGTGCGCACTTTGATTCATCATATCACGCAATCCTCGGGTGCCCAGCACTAGCAAAATTCATGGCAATACTGCATTATCCGTACCTGTTGCTTAAGATGCCAGGGCCTAACGGTGTCCTCTCTCTTCGGAGTGATTTGAAGCGCGCTTTTGACTGCGATGTTTAGGCAATTCAATTTGCAGCAAAAGCACAGGCCAACGATGGAAGAAAAGAAATAGCCACTGTTGCAGCATAAATGAGCCCAGAAGAGCTAGAGATATCGGCTAAAAAACCAGCATCCTAGCACCACCAAAAGAAGCCGACGTCAAGCAAATCGACCTGGGCACCGGTGATCCCTCAAAAACGGCAACCATCAGCGCCCACCTATCGACAAAATAAGAACTCGCGCTCACCAACTTTCTTCGGGACAACAAAAATATCTTCGCTTGGAAGCCGGCTGACATGCCAGGGGTCCCAAGGGAGTTGGCTGAGCACAGAATTGATATCAATGAAGGCTCCAAGCCTGTGAAGCAACGACTACGACGATTCTCACCCGACAAGAAGGCAGCAATTAAAAGAGAAATCACAAAACTAATGGCAGCCGGATTCATCAGAGAAATCCTCCATCCAGATTGGCTAGCAAACCTAGTTCTAGTACAGAAAAAGAATAAGGACGAGTGGCGCATGTGTGTCGACTACACAGATCTCAACAAACACTGCCCAAAAGATCCGTTTGGGCTACCACGCATTTATCAAATAGTTGATTCAACAGCAGGATCTGCCCTATTATCCTTCCTTGATTGCTATTCAGGATATCACCAGATCGCTTTAAAGGAACAAGTCCAGAGCAAGACATATTTCATCACTCCATTCGGTGCCTACTGCTACAAAACCATGTCATTTGGACTCAAGAATGCTGGTGCCACTTACCAAAGAGCTATCCAAACATGCCTCGGTGATCAGATCGGCAAAAACGTAGAAGCATATGTGGATGACGTAGTAGTAAAAACAAAGAACACGGATACACTCATTGAAGACTTAAAGCAAACCTTCGAAAACCTGAAAAGATGGAGGTGGAAATTGAATCCAAACAAGTGCATATTCGGAGTTCCTTCAGGACAACTACTCGGGTTCTTGGTCAGTTATCGCAGAATCGAAGCAAGCGCCAAGCAGATTTGAGCCATAATAGAGATGGGCCCTCCTCGAAGTGTCAAAGATGTGCAGAAACTAACAGGCTACATGGCGGCCCTCAATCGTTTCATATCAAGACTGGACGAAAAGGGTTACCTTTCTTTAAATTGCTAAAGAAGACAGACAAGTTCGAGTGGACAGAAGAAGCCAACGAAGCTTTCAAGAAGCTCAAGGCATACCTCACCTCCTCACCCGTTCTCACACCTACGAAGAAATACGAAGACATGATGTTGTACATTGCGGCAACTTCTACTGTGATCAGCACTGCGATTGTCATAGAAAGAGAAGAAGAAGGACGTGTATATAAAGTACAACGCCCCATATACTACATCAGCGAAGTACTGTCGGAATCAAAAATCCGATACCCGCATGTGCAAAAACTACTCTACGCCCTCATGATCACTTCACACAAGCTTCGCCACTATTTTGAAAGCCACAAGATTACCGTGGTGATAGATTTCCCACTCGGAGACATCCTACGCAACAGGGCGCATATCTAAGTGGGCAGTTGAACTTGGTGCTCTCAGTATCGATTTCAACCCACGGAAGGCAATTAAATCTCAAGCCCTAGCTGATTTTGTTGCTGAGTGGACAGAAATTCAACAACCTATGTCAAATACCATCCTTGATCACTGGAAGATGTACTTTGATGGATCACTCAAGCTAAGCGGAGCCGGTGCAGGCGTTCTCCTCATTTCTCCAAATGGAAAACAACTCAAGTATGTCCTTCAGATACTATGGCAAGCTACAAACAATGAAGCAGAATACGAAGCCCTCATCCACGGGCTACGAGTGGCAATTACCCTCGGAATCAAGTGTTTACTCGTATACGACGATTCAGCAGTTGTCATCAATCAAGTCAACAAAGATTGGGATTGCACCAAAGAAAACATGGGCGCTTACTGTGTAGAAATACGAAAGCTCAAAAAACATTTTCAAGGACTAGAAATTCTACACGTCCTGCGCGATTCTAATATTGCGGCAGACGTCCTCGCCAAGCTTGGGTCAGACAGGGCGAAGGTCCCACCCGGTGTATTCATAGAGGAGTTATCAGCTCCCTCTATCAAACAACCCGGTGAGATAACCCCTGAAATCTCAGCTAAAGGCGCCCAGATTTTGGTAATCACCACTTCATGGACCCAGGTTTTTATTGATTACATCAAGGAGAATAAGTTGCCAGCAGAAAAAGAAGAAGCTACCCGAGTTGTTCGCAGAAGCAAGAATTACGTCCTAGTAGGGGACAAGCTCTACAGAAGAGCCGCATCATCAGGAGTACTCCTAAAATGCGTCTCATTTGAAGAGGGCAAAGAGATCCTAGACGAAATACACTCAGGTTGCTGTGGAAATCATGCCGCTTCAAGAACACTAGTCGGCAAAGCATTCCGCACGGGTTTCTACTGGCCAACTGCTTTGAAAGACGCAGAAGAACTCATCAGAAGATGCAAAGGTTGTCAAATGTTCACAAGACAAGCTCATGTGCCAGCTCACAACCTCATCTGCATCCCACCTGCTTGGCCTTTCTCCTGCTGGGGGCTAGATCAAGTAGGACCTCTCAAGAAAGCAAAAGGCGGCTTCGAGTACATCTTCATAGCAATTGACAAGTTCACCAAGTGGATTGAATTCAAACCACTCGCAAAATACAGTGCAGCCAAAGCAGTCGAGTTCATCCAAGACATTATGCACCGCTTCGGCATGCCCAATCGAATCATCACGGATTTGGGTTCTCCCTTCACAGCCACAGAATTCCAAAGTTGGGCATAGGACTGTGGCTTTAGAATAGATTACGCATCAGTCGCACATCTAGAGGCCAACGGACAGGTCGAAAGGGCAAACTGACTCATACTAGCTGGATTAAAACCAAGATTGTATGAAGAACTAGTAGACTATGGATCAAAATGGATTGAAGAATTACCCAAGGTCGTATGGGGGCTATGGACTCAAATAAGCAGAGCCACCGGATACTCACCCTTCTTCCTGGTTTACGGATCAGAAGCCGTACTACCTGCCAACTTGATCTGGTGGTCACCAAGGATAGAACAATATGACGAAGGAGAAGCAGAACAAACCCGAAGATTAGAGCTCGATAGTACAGAAGAAGTCAGAGTAAACGCTACCCTTCAATCAGCAAGATACCTCCAAGGATTAAGATGCCACTACAACAAGAATACCCAGTCTTGATCATTACAAGTCGGAGACCTAGTACTAAGAAGAATACAAAAAACCGACGGACGCCATAAACTACTCAGTCCATGGGAAGGTCCTTTTATCGTCACAAAAGTCACCGGACCGGGCACATACAAGTTGATAACTAAAGACAGAAAAGAAGTCAACAATACATGGCACATCAGCCAGCTACGAAGATTCTATGCATGAAAACAACTCAAGGGAAAATATATATACAAGACACAAGAGATCAATGTTCATGATCAATAAAGATAGCGCTCATCAACAACATATGTACTATTATGACCTATCAATATTCATGATCAATAAAGATGGTTCTTTCTCAACAAACATATGTCTTATTATGGCTTTCCCCGAGTTGTTTCCAATCCGAACCAAAAAGCAAAATGGCTGAAAAGATGCCTGAGCATACCGGCCGAGAGCAAAAGAGCTGAAAACATGCTTGAGCCCGCCGATGAGGGTAGCTAATAAGCTAACACCCGAACCAAAAAGCAAAATGGCTGAAAAGACGCCTGAGCATACCGGCTGAGAGCAAAAGAGCTAAAAACATGCTTGAGCCCGCCGATGAGGGTAGCTAATAAGCTAACACCCGAACCAAAAAGCAAAATGGCTAAAAAGACGCCTGAGCATACCGGCCGAGAGCAAAAGAGCTAAAAACATGCTTGAGCCCGCCGATGAGGGTAGCTAATAAGCTAACACCCGAACCAAAAAGCAAAATGGCTGAAAAGACGTATGAGCATACCGGCCGAGAGCAAAAGAGCTAAAAACATGCTTGAGCCCGCCGATGAGGGTAGCTAATAAGCTAACACCCGAACCAAAAAGTAAAATGGCTAAAAAGACGCCTGAGCATACCGGCCGAGAGCAAAAGAGCTGAAAACATGCTTGAGCCCGCTGATGAGGGTAGCTAATAAGCTAACACCCGAACCAAAAAGCAAAACAACTAAAACTAAGCCTGAACATAAATCAGAGCAACTTCAAGACAAGACCCTCCAGCTCCTTGTTCCAAATAGCAAGAGGCTCGGGGGCTACACTTAGAAGATCCCAAGAAGCGCTACACGGTTTCGCTCAAGAAAGCACTCGTACAACGCTTGTTCCTACTCAACAAGACTTGAAGAAAACAAGACGAGGCTTCTAGAGCTCTACCATGAAGTGCTTAGGGGGCTTGCCGGCCCTAGGATATTTTTGCAACCAGAGATAGGACCAGATGCTGACCACACTCCAAGCTAAGCCGAGAAGAAGAAGCTGGAGATATCCTAAGTCTTTTTAGTACTAACAAGAACACAAAGTTTGTCAAGACAACGGTCTATACCGAGTTGTTTACAAGTCACAGATGAAAGCCAGAAAAGCACTCGACAGATCAAGAAAGTTTGTCAAGACAATGATTTACCTAAGCCGAGTTGTTTACGAGACAAAGAAATACAGACAAAGAAGACATCAACAAAAAATAAAGATTCTCCATTCAGTTTTCAAGTATATTGTTTTGTTACAGAAGCTAGAATACAAAGGTCGATTACATCAGGCATTATCATCAGGAAAAGAAACATCAATATTAAGATTATCTACAATCTTCCTGGCTAAGTCATCGACCTCAGGCTCCAACCTCTCAACAGCATCCAGATACTCTTGGCTCTCAGATTCATCGGCAACCTTAGACAAAGGAAAGTCCAGAGAAAGAACCCGAACCTGGGCAAGAACCTTCCTGGTGCAAAGATGAGCACACCTCTTCACGAACTCCTGGAAACGGGTCGGCACTTGGGGAATGAACTGGGCCCAAGAATGACCGTTGTCTGCTGGAGTCCGGAGAAGGTCGGCTACTGACCGAAAAGACTTCCACAAAGCTTTCCACTTCTCAGTAGCCATTGCCAACTTGCCAGTCAAGTCCTCAACGGTCTTTTGGGCCTGCACAAGATCTCTGTCAGCTCCACGCCTAATCAACTTAGCAAGCGCGAGTTCTTCTTCAGCTTGAGTAATTACCTCCTCAGCCTTATTGTGTCTAGTACGAGCGAGTGTCTTCATCTCCTCGATACCCTCCGAGAGCTTCTGCTTTTCAACTCAGAGAGCTAGACCAAGCAACAAAAGACAAGTCAACAGAAAGGCAAATTTGAATACAAAGGAAAGCGAAAAAGAACTCACGATACCATGGCACTCTTTCTTCATGGCCTCCATGTTTTTTAAGGCCTCCTAGGCAGCTGCACCCCTCTGCTTTTCCACCTCAACTACCCAGGCACGGAGAGCCTTCTCCTCATTCTGATGCGTCTAGCGCTCAGTCTCCAACTCGGTCTGACAGAGGTCAAGCTCTGCCTTCAGGGTACTCACCTTAGAAGACAACATTTTCTTGTTTTCAGATGAGAAAAAGAAGCCGGTATGATCATGAGAAAAAGACTGAGCAAAAAGAAAGAGAGAAAAACAAGAAATAAGGACAAGAGAAAAACGAACATCCAAAGAAAGAACTGTAGAAAACTTACCTAGAGCCTTTCCCCAAAAGAAGTCGCAAGGGTCGACAAGCTTCCCCAGGTGGCGGTTAGCTCCGACAATCGATGAGTGGCATCAAACTGCTGCACCACGTCATCAGCCAAAGGCGGACCACCGGAGGCAAGAAGAGGAGAAGGAGAAGTCAGCCGAGGCGAAGAAGGCATGACCAGGGCAATCTCCTAGGAAGCCATGGCCAATCCCTCAGATGAACCTACCGCAATGGCCACGGTCACCTTGGGAGCCGGCAAATTAGCAGCTACGGACTTCGTCCCCCTCACAGCCACCTCGGCGACCGTGCATTTCGAGTCCTGAGACTCAGTACACAAGGGCGCACCAGAGGTTTGACAAGAAGTCAACTGGAGGCTCAGGGAAGACGAAGACCTGAAAGTTGACAAGGAAACTCGCCAAAAAGAATAAGAAAAAAGAGGAACAGAAGCAAAGAAATAAAACTAGAATGCACTCACTCAGCTATCTTCTTCTTCATGAAACCAAAAGAAGACCTCGCAGGGGGAACCACAGCGGCAAAAACATCACCGCCACCCTGTGACAAGAGCGATGCAGCCAGTACTGGAGCCCCAGAAGAACTCGAATCCGATGACCGCTTACTACAAGAGAACAAGACCAAAGTCAGAACAAAAAGAAGGGTTCAACAACAGGGAAACAAGAAAAGAACTCACCGACGAGTAACGAGGGCAGCATCATCATCCTCTTCCTCCTCACTCTTGACCAAGGCCACCATGGCTCCAGCTAAAAAAGGACAAAAGTACTCGGTCAAAGATAAAAACAAACAGCAAAAGGACAGAGCGTATTAATATGCTCACCTAAGAGCATGCTAGCTACAACTAGAGTACCTGGATGAGTACTCGACTGGTGAGACTTCTTGGCAGCAGATGAAGCAGAAGAAGAACTATCCGCTCGCCCCCTCTTTCCAAAAGTACGAGGAGCTCGAGGAACTAGACGAGGAACATACTCTTCATATACGTCAGAAAATGTGGAAGAAACACCAGGAAGCATCATGGTAGTTTGAAACTTACTGGTCAAGGACGCCCCATCAAGACTACCCCCAGCCTCCACATTTGCAGGGAGATCATCAAGGGTAATTGGATCAGCGAAATTACGCCCCAATTCCTATAAAAGAGTAAAACAACAAGACAAGGAAGATTAAGCAAAAGTAGATACAACGAAAGAGAATCAAAAGTACCCATATAAAGAAAAGAACAACTCACAGCAGGGGGCGGGTTCTTTGCGCTGTACTCAAGGACAGCAAGCGGAACAACGCTTACTCCTTTCAGCATCTTCTAGAGACGCTCGAGCACCTCCTCATCGGTCAACTCAAGGGCAGGACCATATGAGAAGGGTCCTCCGCCCTAGAGTACTCGAAACCGTAATGTTCGCGCTCCTTCAAAGGTTGAACTCGGCGACGAAGAAAACTTGAAATAACCCCGAAGCCGGTCAAGCCTTGCTATTTCAGAGTGCAAATCCTATCGAGAAAAAGCTTGATCGTCTGGAGTTCAACAGTCGTCACAGGGTTCTTTTCTCATCGGTCATTAACCAAGGGACCAGAGCCGAAGTGAACGGAAAGAGGAGGAATCAAGTTGGCAGCATAAAACCAGTTAGCACACCAATCCCTTATAGAATCAACCAGGTCATAGTCAAAGAACTTGCTCTTAAGACCCTAGCGAAACTGAATTCCGCAGCCACCAAGAACATTGGTGTCATCACGGTGGGGTTGGGGCTTCAGGCGGAAAAAGTAACGAAAGAGGGAAAGAGAAGGAGGAATTCCAAGGAAGGTTTCACAAAGATGAACGAAAACAGAAAGATGAAGGACAACATTGGGGGCAAGGTGATTCAGGCTAATCCCAAAATAGCCGAGAAACCAATGAAGAAAAGCAGAAGTCAAGAGGAAAAGTCCAGCACGGATAAAGGAAACGAAGAGAATAATCTCACCAGGACCTAGAGCAGGGACCCGATGCTCGCCCGGAGCCCTCCATTCAGCAATGTCCTTGCTCTGGATCAGACCATCGCCAACAAGCTCATGAAGCTGGTCTTCAGTCGTTGTTGGAGCCGGCCAAACCTTCTGGGCAGCCCTCATGGCCATGAACTCTTGGTTCTCGATCACGGAAAGTGATGATTCCTCGTCCACAAAGTCTACCTAGGACTTGCTCGCGGCTTTCTTCCTACCCATGTACTAGCGGAAGCAAAAAGGCACTAGGGAAAGAGAAGGCTCGGACGGCAGTGCTCAGAAGACGACGGCAATGGCGACAGCAGAGTTGCGAAGGCTAGGGTTTGAAGGAAAATTGAGGGTACCAAAGAAAACGTGGCCCACCAGGCCTGTTTTACCATGGCATGAGGATGCAACGGTCCATTTACCGACGCAGCTAAAATGATGGACGACTCAAATCCACACAACGGTACAGTTCAATAGGCAGATTTCAGACTTATCCATCCAGCACCACGGCGGAGTTATCATATTACCACAAAAAGAACTCATCAACAATAAAGCAAAGAAGGGTTATCTCACAAGGAGCGCAACAACCCGGTCCTTACAGAAAGAACTCGGAAATCTCATCAACAACCGGGACATCAGGAAAATAAAGAATTACAACTCAAAAGACAAGATTCTTTCCATTATAACTGGTTTCAAAAAATAGAAGATTACACATCTTACAAGACCCAACGAACTCGGTACCACGAAAAGCAAAGTAGCAAAGAGGAACCCGGACACGGCTAGGCTCTAGAACGACTACGTGTTCCAAATTGCTACTCAGAAGGACAAACCGCCCTTGGCTACACTGTTTTCTTCAAAGGACGGACGCAGTGCATCCAAGGCAGAAATCAGCAGCACGGTGGGACAACATGGAGCAGAGAAGGCCGGTAGGCATCTGTCTACCCAAGTCTGATGTGATGCTGGATATGATGCTGATCTGCACCGGATAGTCTCAGGGCAGGCGACGAGGATCAACCTAGAACTGTCAGATGAAGGATCTCATCCCACATCACAAGACTCCCTCCAACTACCGCCACGTACTTCCAAGTACAATGCTACTGCAGGATTAGCCTACCTCTAATCCCTATCACAAGACTCCCTTCAGCTACGGCAAGATACACAAGAACTACAAAATTCGCCCGGGGGCTGCTCTACTTCACAAACCAACATATTCATGACTATGGAGATTTTAGACCACACAACAAAGTACTCGATGAATCAAGATAGCACAACAGAAGGGTATTTATAGACCAAAGAAGCGGTGCACATAGACCGGCGGCACCAACAGAACAAGCCTAACAAAGGACAGAGTGAAAAGACAGAATTCAATGAAGGAGGACTCATGCATGAAGGAATAGTACTCAAGGACAAGCATATTCGAAAGGATATACCAACACTGTATAACTCGTGAACAAACAGCATTTACACTCAACCACCACCATACAACTACATCTGACAACAGCAGACTACCATAGAATATGCCAAGACCCTGCATCCGAGTTCTTTCTGAACATATGAACCCGAATATATGCTCGAGGGCTGCAACAGCAGAGATTTTTAGTTCTTTTGAACAACTCAGATTCAAGACCATCCAACTTTTTGTTCCAAATAGCAAGAGGCTTGGGGGCTACACTCAGTGAGTGCACTTTTTTCTTCAAAAAAGCGCACGTCACCAAGAGGACTACTTCAAGACAATAGTTTTTCAAACGACATAAAGATTCAAGACCCTCCAACTTTTTGTTTCAAATAGCAAGAGGCTCGGGGGCTACACTCAGTGAGTGCACTTTTTCCTTTAAAAAGCGCACATCACTCAGAAGACTTCTTCAAGACAGACGACTTCAAGGCCACATGACAAAAAGAACCCGGGTATATGCTCGGGAGCCCTTCGACAAAGAATAAGGACGATTTCAAGAATAGATCCTCAAGCTCCTTGTGCTAAACAGCAAGAGGCTCGGGGGCTACATCCAAATGGGAGTACTTTTTTCTTCAAAAAGATACACACCATGCGAAGATCTCACGAAGCGCTACACGATTTCGCTCAAGAAAGCACTCGGACGACGCTTGTTCCTGCTCGACAAGACTTGAAGGAACAAGACGAGGCTTCCAGAACTCAACCATGAAGTGCTTGGGGACTTGTCGGTGCGGGACCCATGGGATACCCCGCAAGGAAGGGAGAAGATCTAGTCTAACTAGGATTCTTCCCCTATAATCTTTGTAGCAGTATTATTCTGTAATCCTACTAGGAACTCTCATTGTAAACCGACTAGGACTCTGGCCTTCTGACTATATAAAGGAGGGCAGGGCTCCTTGGATCGGGAGTTTAGATAAAGATTGTATGACATAACACTTTATGATCAATCCAACGCAAAGGCTAATGCCGACTGGACGTAGGGCTATTACTCGATCAAAGATCGAGGGTCCGAACCAGGATAAATCGACTGTCTCTTGCATTTACCGTCGAGTTCTGCATACGCTGAAGCCCAAACATACTGCCCCGGGGACCCCCGTGGCAGGCTATCGGTGGTCAAACATCGACAGACACTTTTGAGTGTCGACAAAACTAAGAGAACTTTTACTATGCACGGAAATAATATGGTCATTCGTTTGTCAAAATCTAATGGCTAAAAACTGAGACGTACCTATTACAACGAACCTAGGTTGTGTGGCCAGTAGTTAAATTTTGTGGGACAAAAATAATTTAGAAATTAAGCGAAAGGGTATATTAGTATTTCCATGCGCGGGTGGTTTGGGAGTTGGGACTTCGGGTCGACCAATTTGTCCATCGAACCGATCCGCAGGAGCAAAATATTGTTCTTCATGTTCTCTTAATTAACAAGTTAACATGCGGAGGCTTGATTCGACCCGACACTCGCAGCACCGCCCCAATCTGGTCATCTCACCAAGGTGGCACTGACGATTTTTTTTTTAATTTCAACCCTTTTTTGAATATAATTTTAAATCTAACACTGTTAGTTTTTTTTAAACTAACACTTTTGGTCGCGCCTATTACCCTGGCGCGGCCAAATGCCTATGCCGCGCCATGCATGGGCGCCGCACAGGGCTGACGTGGCGTGGGCCGGCCTGGGGGGCGATGACGTGGCTGGTCCTGCCGCGCCACCGACCTTGGCGCGGCAGTGCCGCGCCCTGATCCATGGCGTGGCTGGACCAGATATACCGCGTGCGAGCCCGCCCGCCCGCACGCACCCCTGGCCTGCCCGCCCGCCCGAACGCCGCCGCCGCCACCGCCAGCCGAACGCGCCCTGCCGCCAGCGCCCTGCCTGCGCTCGCACGGCCCGGCCTTGGCCGCTCGCCCACACCGCGCCCGGCCACTCCCGCCGCACAGCGCCCTAGCCAGCCGCGCCACGAACGCCGACGCGTCAAGGCCGCCCGCTCCTAAGGTACCTCCCTCTCGATTTCATATTTTTTTATTATTATCTAGTATAGTTAGTATTTTTTTGTATCCCTACGGTTCCCCCACGTGCCCTCGCAATCCTCGAGCGGCCGGCGCAGAAGCAAAAGAGTTGATGATGGTCTGCTAGTGCTAGCATTTCTAGGAGCATGTAGGGGCATCGAGGTTATTTTCATTGAGTATTAGTGTCTTTGCGATATCTTAGAACGACTATTGTTATGTGACGGAGGAAGTACCTCTTCCCTCCTAAATAAATGCACATCTCGCTTCTGAAGTTAATTTTTTTAAAAAATTGATCAAATTTATATAATAGCGTACTAATATTTATGATACATAATAGGTACTATTACATTAAGCATGGAGTATACTTTCAGTAATAAGCTTATTAGGAGATACAAATATTGATACCGTTTTTTTAGTTTTGATCAAACTTAAACATATTTGACTACTCGAGAAGCAAGATGTGTATTTATTTTGAGACGGAGAGATTACTTGTAATTTTAGAACCAAAGTTTTATATGGATTGATTATGTATTTATTATCTAGTATAGTTAGGATTTTGGGTTTAGGGATTTAGGCTAGTTAGGTTAGTGAATTTGTTTGTGATTTGTTTGTGAACTTACTAATGTTAACTTGAATTTTGTTAATTTGAATACTCTAACGCTTTGTTTATCAATTTATAACAGGATGGCCCCTCCCACGCAGCACCCGTTATACCCCATTCTTGAGGTGGAGTACGACGACCAGCACCGAGCACACATCTTGAGTGACAACGACGCAGAGGTGTCCTTGCCTCCTTTGAGGCCCCGCACTCACACCAGGGCGCATCAGTGGGACGAGCGTTATACGCCGTACATACGGCGTGCCGGCTTCCTCGAAGCTTATCCGTGTTGTCAACCACGGTCTTCCGCCCCTTGACCCAGCACTACTTACTGCAGCTATAGACAGGTGCGAGTGCATTCTTTGTACGTAAACTTTCTTGTAACAAATTGGAGGCAACTAACAGTCGTTCTATTCTTATAACAGGTGGAGGCCTGAGACCCACACGTTCCACCTACCTTGTGGCGAGATGACCTTGACGTTGCAGGACGTGAAGGCTATTTTAGGCCTTCGGTTGGAGGGACTTCCAGTGACAGGGATAGTTGACAACGATCACTGGAGGGAGCTGGTGGCTCAGTTTACTGGTTTTCTTCCACCGGACGACGATGCTTCCAAGAAAAATAAGTGAGTAATTCAAGCCTATTTAATACTTGCATTGCTTTACAGCTGGCATCGGGTCTTATTTTCTTTGATCAATTACAGGAAAAGTTTTGGTGTTTCGTCGTCCTGGATCACAGAGCGCTTTGAGTACTTGGACCCACAAGCTGAGGAGGCACAGATCGACAGGTTCGCTCGAGTGTGGCTCTGGCACTTTCTTGGTGCTTTCCTCTTCCTAGACGCCTCGGGCAACACCATCAGCTGGATCTTCCTTGACATACTTCGCTAGCCGTGGGAGAACATAGCGGGGTACAGCTGGGGTAGCGCAGTCCTGGCATGGACGTATCGATAGCTATGCGTTGCCTGCCGTCGCACCTCAGGACATGCGAACCTTGGGGGTTGCTCCTACCTACTCCAGGTTTGGTGTTGGGAACGATTGCCCGTTGGGAGGCCCCTTAATAATGGTTTACCGGTAAGTACTTCGGTTCATTATATTCTTCCAAGTAGTTAGATATGATGAGATTATTTGTTGCTAATTCATTATCATGTTCAATGTAGCGATGGAACGGGCATGATACACTCCCTACAGCTTTGTATAGTCTGGACGGAAGCACAGTTAGTTAGAGGGAATGCGTGGCGCAAGTACATGGAGTATACAGACGGTCTCGACGTCCTGACACAGCACCAGGTTACGCTCTCTATACTATCGTAGTAGTGTCTTCTTCGATGTACACTATATCACAACCTAACACAATTACGAAATTTCAGGTGTTTTGGTGTCCTTGGGATTCTCCGGAGCTCCAGGGCTATCTGAGTCCTGTCACTAGGGACGAGTCACACGAGTATCGCTGCGACGTCCCTCTTATTTTCTTCCATGTGGTCGAGATTCACTTGCTCGTCCGGGTCTACAGACAGTTTGGAAGAATGACAGGCTGCCCACCACCGCTTTACTCCACCAATCAAGCATTGCACGGGTGCGTTATCGATTAATAACAATGCTACAATTTAGAGGTGTGTTTGGTACAACTAACATCGTTTTGTTGCAGGTTTGACCGCAGAAAGAGGTACAAGACCAAGGATTGGCGCGTGACACACAGCTCGTACATCCATTTGTGACAGACCAGGGTACCACTTGCGGTCCTTGTGGGTCCTCCACACGACCAGCACACCTTCGATGAGTACCTGCGGTGGCTTCACGGGTCTACGAGGACACATATCAAGCCCCCGTACATTGACGTGGCGATTGACGAGGACTCAGAGAAAGATGTCATCGAAGATGTGTACGATGTTACCACTAGGGAGGACACACAGCTACAGAGAGCCCCGCTTCAAAGATATGTGGTAAGATACTTGAATGGTACAATTTGTTATCCTTTTGGTATTAAGTATGTGTATTAAAACTATCCAACCGCGTTTCTATACCCAGGCGACACAATTGTCAAGGCTGTCCAACGAAGCAGCGTTCCGGCTTCACGAGTCTAGAGGGCAGGGGCCAGGCGTTCTCGCGGCTTTTGTGGAGGTAAACATAAACTTGTCTGTTTCGAAAATATTTCTTTAGTGTATATGCGTTTGGGTAATGAACTAACTTTAACGTCTATTTATGCCGAAGGTGAAGAAGAGGTGCAGGAAGCTAGCTCAGAAGTTGAGCTACATGGACACTCCTTATGAGGCACCGCCACTCCCCACGCGGTCGGGTGGCACGTCTTCAGCCTCTTTGAGGACACCAGCCGGCTCTTCTCAGTCGATGACGCAGGGCGCCACTACCACGGTGCGTACACCACCACATCATAGCGCTGGGAAGGACCCTGCAACCGAGGACGAGGTGGAGGACGACGACGACGACGACGAAACCACGGGCTTCCGCAGACAGCACAGCCAGTGGGACGAATGGTCGCAGCACGAGATCGGCATGTCTCAGCTAGGTGGTGCCCCGCTTGATACCCAAGGAGCCTCACAGGTACTATCAAAGATAGTTTATTTAAATACGTAGGCTACATGAACTAACGATCATAAAGAATTACAAGTAATCGTGCGTATCATATACCTGCAGGGTACGAGCTGTATGCACCGTCGATGCGACCATACCGACGTTGGCTACACTCCCAATGTGTTGCCAACAAATCTGAAGAGACAGAGGCGTCCGAGGGATCCTTACACTCCTGGGTCTTAGTTTGTTAGGTCAAACGAATATTGGCATCCGAAACTTGCAGGGTTATTTGGTTATGTTATCTCAAACTTATGTCAAAACAATGAATTTGTTATGTGGCAGCTTGTCAACTTGCTTCTTATTCGTTTCTTTGAGTCGCGGCAGCACTGCTGGCGAGATTAAGTACCCTGCGTTCGGGAACCGACAGTCCGGCGTATCTGGACGCCGGTGGCAATTTTTTGTAATTGATTAGTTAAAATGGTGCATAACCGTATTATGAAAGACGAAAAATTAATCATTGGCTTATCAAATTCTCTATTCGGCCGTGAAAAAAAACTCAACAAAATACAGGCGCGACGCGTTTCGATTCTACCATCCAGGTAGCCCGGGCCGGCGGCAGGCGCAGCGGCTAGGTGGTTTGGCTGCTCGTGAGGTATATTTGGTCCAGCCGCGCCATGTAACAGGGCGCGGCACTGCCGCGCCAGGGTCGGTGGCGCGGCAGGACCTGCCACGTCATCGGTCCCCCAAGCCGGCCCACGCCACGCCAGCCCTCTCCCACGCCACCATGCATGACGCGGCACATACATTTGGCCATGCCAAGGCAATAGGCGCGGCCAAAAGTGTTAGTTTTAAAAAAAAACCGACAGTGTTAAATTTAAAATTATATTAAAAAAAGGTTAAAATAAAAAAAAAATTGCGCTGGCAACCCCCCCCCCCCCCCCCCGCCGCATACCCCTTGATGCTGATAACACGTACCCTCTTGATGCAGACAATGTCCCGTTCTTCTGTTGCTTGCACAAATCGAATTGCTTATCCAATAAAAAAAATATGGGATTTGCTATATTTTAGATGCCTGAAATATAGACTTTTTTCAGGCGACGGCTACAGGCCACTAGATCTCTATCTAAAACTCAGGATCTGTCCCAGTTGTTTTTTACGCTTGCATCCTAAAATACCCGATAAAAACTGCTATCCCTTAACGGGCCCACCAAAAATAAACCCGTTAACCATGGGGCTCTGTTCTCAAACTCGTTTGGGTTTTGCACACTGAGCCCAAAACACAGATAAAGCAATTTGGCCCATTATAAGAGAACAACATCTATAGCTTTGTGCGTTAAATTAACGAATCTGCCACTGCACCCTGCTCCAAGAAAGAAATAGATCCTGATGAACTTGAGATCCAGAGAAGCACGTAACAACAGAAAGCGACGAACAAAAAGTAAAAGAAGATCAAGAAAATGGAAGAATTAGATGATCCGTCCAAGAAAAATTTGAAGTTCGTGCTCTTGTGGGGCCTTCAGCTCCTTGCTTGTCATCTTCTGTAGCCTTGTTCCTGTAATTATGCAAAGGAATTTGTTATGTATTTCTATATTCCTGTTCTTAAAAAATTACAAAACACAAATATGAAAATTGCACATTTGAAATAGTGCAACTAGTACTTGCTATTAATGAAATTATACTGTATATGTATATAATTAAAAATTCCGGGTCATGCAACTGAAGAAGCCTGCTGAGAATAAAGTTAACTAGTGCTAATGAACAAACAAAGACAACAGTTTAAGGATTGCTAACAGTGGCACTATCACTTCAACCAGCAGTTTTGGCGACATTTCACAAAGACAACCAGGATTCACAATCTGGGACACAACCAGACCTATTTGAACAGCAATACATTGAAGTATAGCACTGAATTTGAGCAGCAATACATATATAACCATTCTGAATTTGATGCACCCTGCAACTCAGCCTACATTTAACTAGACAAATTTCAGCAGCAGACCTATTTAGTACTTATTAGCAATTTGAAGAACCATAGAAGTATATCACAGAAATCCTAGTCAAGAGTCGAGTAAGAACAAAATACCTTTGGTGGAACCATTGATAGTCTTCAGGCAAGAATAACTTGAGCTTGAAAACTCCCCCTGCAAGTAGTCCAATCAAAGTTATTAGAGACCATATTAGAAAGCACAAAAATGACAAAAACCAGTGCTTTGTTTTGCATTCTTTAAACAGGACAGAGAGGATGCATTAGTGGCAGCAAAAAGTCATATGAGACACAAAAACATACCAGAAGTCTTTTGATGAAAATTTACTATGGAAAAAACACGAAATATCCTGGGAAATGAAGCAGACATGCAAGGAAGACTTGTTTATTAGCATTAACAAAGATAGAATGACAAACTGCGACAAGCACATCCTGCTATTAGAGATCAGATTGACACACAACACTTCGTGCACACAAAAACTAGGGCCTACAATCAGTTGAGACACCAGATATGTGTGTGCAACTGAGACTGAATTTCCTTCCACCAGTTGCCCATCATAGACAAAAAAAACAAAAAACGAAAGCATTGAGGCTATATCAATGCAAGCTACATACATGATCATCCTCCATAGATCATGTAGCGAAATTGCAAAAAGGATAAAACACACAAATCAAACCAGGACAAAGGAACCATGATTTAGAATGGGACACAAACACACAAGCATTACACATAAATGGAGTTATTCATCATGGGATGCAGTTGTTTTATACCTTGCTCTTCACAATCCTATAAAGTTGAATCACATCTCCAAAACTAAGACAGCTAGCCATATCTGAAGCTCATTTAAATTTCAATTAGCTATGCCAATGGCAATGCCTTGGTTTCTTGAGGCCATAGGTACCACACGCCATCTTCATACTTCAAGTTAACTAGAAGTGCAAGGCAAATTTACTACTTATAATCATCTTAGGTGCATCTTAATGCAGTTTGTGTAGCTCTGAACATTACAAACCTGAAATATGGTGGGTGTGGTTAAACTGAACACCTGCATAAAGTGGGTTTCTGGACAAAATCCAGTCCAATAGTTCAGCACCCTCACATAATCTGCAAAAATAGAAGGTAAGACTTAAGAGTTGGTTCTGTGTATAGGAACCTCTATTTAAAATCACATGAACATTTATGCCATTCTTAGCTACATTTTGGAAAAAGGAAGGTTCTAGGTCCTGACTAATGGTGACTGTGGAAGATGATGTTATATTATATAAGAACAGCATCAAGTTGACAAACATACAAGAAGGTCCTAGACACAAATGAACAATAAATGTGGTGTGTGCTGGCACAAATCACAAAAAACAGACAACTTTTTTTCTATACAAACACAAAGACAAATATATTGAAAGGATCAAGATGCCCAAGAGGGGGGTGAATTGGGCTAATTCTAAAATTCTTTGCAATAATTAAACCATACACTTAGCCCACTTCATCCCTTGTGCCTAGAATGTGATTCTAATGATCTACCGCACAAAAGTTTAGCACCCTAAGTTCCAATCCTACTCTAGCATGACAATTCTAAGAATGTAAAGACAAGAATTGAATTGCTCAAATGTAAATGCTCAAAGTAAAGAGAGAAGGAACGCGGCGATGTTTTGCCGAGGTATCGGAGAGTCGCCACTCTCCACTAGTCCTCGTTGGAGCACCCACGCAAGGGTGTAGCTCCCCCTTGATCCGCGCAAGGATCAAGTGCTCTCTACGGGTTGATTCTTCGACACTCCGTCATGGTGAATCACCCACAACCGCTCACAACTTGAGTTGGGTCATCCACAAGCTCCGTCGGATGATCACCAAACTCCCGATCACCACCAAGTCGTCTAGGTGATGGCGATCACCAAGAGTAACAAGCACAAACTCTCACTTGACCACAACAAGCCTAATGAGAAGGGTGGATGCACACTTGCTACTCTCCTTGCACTAATGAGGCCTTAATCTTGGATTCTCAAATCTCAATCACCTTACTAGGATCTTGCTCTCCAAAGCACTCTCAAGGGTGTTTCTCAGCTGATCAAATGGGCAAGAGACCTCCCTTGGATGAATAGACGAAGTATTTATACCCCCTCATTCAAAACGAACCATTAGGAGGTTGCGTCAGCATTCTGTGGGGTGATCGGACGCTCCGGTCAAGGTGACTGGACACTCCGGTCAGATATCCCCGCCATAGAGCCGTTAAGTTGTGACCAGACTCTGACCTGCGTCCGATCAGCTCTGACCGGACGCGTCCAGTCACGAAAACTGCTCTCTAAACCCTTACTGATGTTGATCGGATGCTGGAGCCCAGAGTCCAATCGCTTTGCTGTTCAGCGTCTGGTCAGTAACTGGAACCTGACCAGCGTCCGGTCAGCACTGCCCGGACATGTCTGATCAGGATTCTCCCTCTCTGGAACCTTACTGGAGTTGAGCGGACTCTGGCACCCAGCGTCCGGTCACATTTCTATCAGCATTCGATCGCAACCAGATGACTTCTCCTTGATCAAATGAACTGACCGAACTCTACTGCCAGTGTTCGGTCACAACCGAATCAGCGTCCGGTCAACATTTGATCCTCCATTCACTTCTAACTCTAAATCATATGTGAATAAAGTTCGCTCTAATTGATCTTTGGGCTACTCCTGAGCTACCTAGTGCTAGATTTGACAAGTGTGCACCACCCCTAACCCACTAGACTCACATAGGTCAAGCTACTAGTCCATACCCCCCTTAATAGTATGGCCAAAGGAAAAACAAAGTCCTAAACTACTCTAAGTGTCTCTCCAACACCAAACGACACTTAGAACTAGTCCATCCTTAAGCTTGCCGTCCATCATTGAAAACCGAAACGATTTCCATCGTAGGGGCATGACCACCATGATTGCCCAATCAATTGCCATTACCATGACCTAACTTAATTGCCTCTGTAAAACACATGTTAGTCATAGTAATCTCGTATTGTCATTAATCACTGAACCCCAACTAGGGGCCTAGATGCTTTCAATCTCCCCCTTTTTGGTGATTGATGACAATACAACCTCGAGTATGTAAAAGAGATAAGGTTTTCAACATGCTTGGTTCATATAAGCTTTTAACAATGAGAACAAAAAGAGTTAGGCAAGCTTATATGACCCAAGCCAACATGATGTACTCAATAGATATGAAATAAGCATGAGTACAAGAAATAAAGCTCATTTGAATCGAAGTAAAATGCGGAAGCAAACCAAATGAGCATAATGAAGTGACATGACATATATAAAGATCAAAGTAGAGAGCACACATGTCACATATCACATAAATATCACTTAAATATCACAATCACACTTATGTAGTTCAATGCATGAAAGTAAACATGAATGCATAGTAATGTATCACACATAAAAACCAAACGTAATAAATAAGCAAGCTCCCCCTAGATATATCGCTCCCCCTAGATCTAACATTCTCGATCCCTCTCCCCTTTTGGCGTCAAGCACCAAAACTAAGGGTCGGTCGGCGGGGCTGGAGCAGACGAGTCGGGCGCTGAGGTGCGGTGAGCGATCTGAAACTGGGTAGCATCATCCTCTGATCCAGAGCTCTGAGTTGTTTGACCCTCTGTCACTGGAACTGAAGCTGAAGCGGTCTGGGTTGGATCTGGGACTGGTGCGGCCTGTGACTCTGCAGGTATCACTGTAGCAGCTGGCTCTGATGATGCAACAGATGAAGGGAGCGTCTCTATAGTCCCAGTAACTAGAGCGACTGTGGAAGGTTCATGGACGCGTAGCTCTGGCGGTGTAGGCTGCCCTATCAACTCACTGAATGTAGCACCAAGGCTCCTGGAAACTGGGGTGTCAGTCACAAGCACTGAGGAGCTCTGAGCCGGTGTGAAGCCCGTGATAATAGGTGTGAAGGAAGGACCCTGGGCTGTCACTAGAGAAGGAAACCACTGAGACACCTGCTCTGTCGGTGAAGCAAACTGTGTCGCTGGCTGTCCCTGACTCTGAAGCCCACTATGCTGTAAAGTTGGAGTCACTATAGTGGTGACAGGTTGGCTGAGCTGAGGTGTAAGCTGTGGCGGTGCAGACCCGATAGTAGTAACGACATGTTGCATGAATCCAAGTAACTGCTGCTGGATTAGGAGCTGCTGCTGCTGCTGTATAGCCTGCTGCTGTCGCTGGAACTCATCCTATCTGGCCTGAACCTGTGTTAGGGCTGCTGCAGTCTCCTAGGCCTTACGTGCCTGATCCTGCCTCATCCACTCAAGTATAGAAAACAGAGCGGGATCTGTCTGTGGTGGCTGTGGTGGAGCTGAGCTAGAGCCACCGGCCTCACTGTCATGTCGTCGAGGAGGCATCTAAGGGATAGCCTGGTAGTCATCATCTGAACTGTCACTAGGGTCGCTCTCGACCATACCCTCCTGCTGAGCATCTAGCTGCTCCTCCTCTATCGCTGCAACGCCCCTGATGATCTCATCCTACTGGGCTGCAGTCTCTAGCACCTCTGGACGACGGCGCGGTGGGCTAGGTGTCCTCGCTACACTGTGGTAGAGCATCTGAGTCATGTTATATGGTGGAAACTCTAGTAGCTCCTATGTACTCAGCCATAGTCTCTAGAGACTTTACTGTAACTGCCTTGCGAATCAAGAATGTAATCCAGTACCAGTATATGATTGTTTACTTGAAAGATACAATCATGCTATCTGACAATAGAAATTCACAGGTAAACTGAAATTATGAACTCAAAGGGAACGAACGAACTGAACTTAGTGGTAAGCAACACACAAATTGCAGCTTAGAGCCGGACCAAAACATATGTGTCAAAGGGATCAGGAAGGCTGAACCTACTGGGAAGAAAGCACACAAACCAGAGCAACACCTAAACATTTAATAACTTATATTGTATAGCTGATCATAGCCTCATAGGCTAGAAATCAGCAAGGCTGGCAACGTACCCAGTAGCCTATCCACGCAACAGCCACAAGGCTGATAAGTAGCAAACAACACCGCATCATATGAGCTGAAACAAGTCAGCAACCCATAGGCAGTGCTAGGCTAACAAATACAATATTACTACAGGCCTAAGCTATGGGCACCAAATAGGAACACGTTGCGTATATCAGGAAAGAAAGCACAAGATCTCAAACAATGACAGGTAAATAGCGTAGCAAAACTAAACATGTCCATTTGATTTTGACTACCACTAAACGATTTTACCTTACATCCCATGAAATTGTGCATTCCCCAAGAATTTGATGTAAGCCCCCACCAGGATATGCAAACGCACCATTTTGTATGAGTGTAAGTAGTAGTACATGATTGTTTACTTGAAAGATACAATCACTATCAAGTTGTCCCTCCCCGTTACTACATCTTGTTGTCTCCTCCCCTATGACCTTTCGTTTTTCGACAAATCCCCACTACCTGTCCTCAATCAACCACAAATACCCCATCAAATACTAGAACAATCCATCAAACCAAACCCTAATTAACAAGGACTAACAGAACATCACCCCATTTGCAAAAAAAAGTTCACCAAAAATTGCTCATCAGTAAAATACAGCACAAACCCTAGAAGCATTCGAACCTCACCCACACAAATATCCATCCATGTGCCCTCACCATATGGATCCATGAAATCTACGCCGCATTAAGAAATCGGATCGAGTACACACATGAGCAAAAGAGTAGCAAACATGAAGGAGATGTGGCGGGCACATACAAGACCTTCAACAGCGCACCACGACGGAAATGCGGGATGACCGCCAGGGTGCACTGCTCCACCGCCGCTGCCCCTCGCACGCTGCTCCACTGCTGCTGCAGCGCGTGCGCCGCTCCTCCACTAGGGGTCCACTGTGGTGCTGAAGGGAAGGAGAAGGGGATGCGCCAGCGCCACTGCCGCCGGTTCTCCACGTGTGGTGGGAGGTAGAGGAGCGGCAGATCTGGGACTGGGTCACTGGGAGAGTGGGAGAGCAGCAGGTGGTCGAGCACTCGAGTAGGGCGGCGGCCATGCTAGAGTGCAGTGTTAGCAGGTGCGGTCTCCAGTGTCCGAACCCAATAAGAAACATCGGACCCAATATGAAACAAACCAGGCGCAGGAATCTTCGAGACCATCCAACGGACAGAGCGTCGCCTGAAACAAGCTCAGATTTCAGGCGACTGCACAAAAGGAAAAGTGAAAAAATATCTAATTACTTACCAAATTTCAGTCAGCATGTCACATAATAAATGAACACAAAGCTCTATAACTGTACTACGAAGTCTCAAACCTTTTTTTGTCTTCCCATTCGATGTCTGCAGCAGCAGTGGTCGGTGGCTCTAGGAGACACGGATAAGTAATAGCAGTTCCAAGTGCGCAAGAGACGGGAGATCATCGGTCGCCCTCTGCACGCCAGATCAAAGACGTTACGTGAATGAACTAATGAAGCACCAGCACAATTACTAAGCTACCCTTCTTAACATTAAAGCACTTCTAGTTAGTCTCAATGGTTCATTAATGATCAAAGGGGAGGAACCACAGTTTGCCCTCAAGCACCGTAACACATGTCACTAATAATTAACAGAACAGTCACTGAAGTATTCTACTCAAGCTTAAAATAACGTTCCACATGACACAAAAAAAATTGGGAGTTATGTTACAAATACTGATCGATCTTAATTTGGAAACAAATACAATAATGAACCATGTGACGGATGAACACAATGCATAAAAAAGAAGACTAGAATTTCTAAAATAAAATGAAGTATCGTACCAGACAAAACTACGCAAGCAAACCTATCTAGGCATTGTCAGAACTAAAAGCCACATAGCAATTGGAACAACCAATTTAAGCTCCCTGAAAGACTGAGCATGGTCGGATGGACGCCTGCTGCACCCCTGAGCCATCCAATCTTGACGAATTCTTTGGATTTGGAGTATGGGACGGTTGGGATGGACGGCTGCTGTGCTCCTGATGTCATCCTCCAAAGCCTCCACCTCGTCTGCAACAGCAGCGTCGCAGTCAACCTCGACAGCCACATGTTTGAGGCCTAGTCCCAAATTCTGCAGACCAAGGACGAGGCCACCTTCCCCAAACTTGAACTGGCACCGTGCCATCAGGTGCAGTTTGAGCCTTTGGAGTTTTGGCATGGCTCTTGGCTCAAACTCCAATGCCACCTCGGGCCAAAAGCGCAAATTAAACTTGACCAAACGCTGGAATCCTTGTCTGCTGATTGTGTAGCGGATGCCTGAATCTCCATCTTTGTCATTGGATAAGCTAACAGTAAGAGAGAGCAGCATGGGTAAGCTTGCTAGGATATTTATTCCTTCGTTGCCTGCTTCACCACGGACCAGAATGCGGAGGCGGGTCAGGCTGACTAGTGAGCTAATTTGAGGGCCCACCCTATTTAAGTTATGTGTATCAAGAAGAAGCATTTGAAGCGGTGGTGGAGTAGGTACACACGAAGCCATGAATGAACATGTGGCATCAAGATCACTCTGCCACACACATAGTTCTCGCAGGCACATGAACAGCTTGGAGAGCAATGAGATACATGCTTTCTTGTGGCCCTCCATATCATGAAATTCAGTAAAGTACGGCCAATCAATTTCAAGTATTCTCAGATTGGTCATATCACTGAGTCTTGGATAAACTTTACAGATTGAATACCCAAATCGATCCTTGATAGCTCTTCCAACGTCTCAAGACTTCCGATTCCATCGGGTAGGCACACCCACCGATTGACATGAAGACGCACTAGTTTCTGCAACTGGATAATACTTGCTGGTAGCTTTCCAAAGCATTGCCATCTCAAATCTAGTGTCTCCAGATGTTGCAGCTTTTCTATATCTTGTGGAAGCTTGCTGGCCGAATATTTGCTGTCTATCCTCAAGAACTTCAACTGACCTAAACTTTTGGCATGTCCAAGAGGGCATTCACGAAACACACATTTTATATTCAGCACCCGCAAGACTTGGCTGTTTAAGAACTCTGTGGCATGCTTATTAACCAGAACTGAATTTGAGCCAAAGATATTGATGGATCGGATCTGAGCTCCATTTTTTATTGTCTTGGCAATCTCTTCCGCCTGGGAAGAAATGTCTTTTTGGATGGATAGACGGCGAATCTTGTTCGAAGAATAATTTTTAGAAAAACCATTACCATTCCATATAGTAACAAAGTTGTCCTCCACGGCCTTTGATACAATACGAACTCAAGTATGACATCATGAACTTTGCACTGTTTCACTGTTGCGCCGTGTCCCCCAACCTTGGTTGGCTGCACCAAACTTCTATTGATGAGCTCATTCAAGTAACTTCTCCCTAGCTGCTCCATACTTTCCCTGTCCTGTCCAGGAATCAGTCCTTCGGCTACCCATATCAATATTAACTGTTGGCAATCAATCAAAGAATCCTCTGGAAACACACTCAGATATAGCAAACAACTCTTTAAATGGTGAGGAAGGTCAACGTAACTAAGCAACAAAATTCTTTTCATCTTATCAATGGGAGAATCTTTGTCAACTACAGCAGCAATAGACCTCAATACATTGACCCAGACTTCCACCGTTTTCCTTCTGTTTGCTAATAAACTAGCTATACTGATTATGGCCAATGGTAAGCCGCAACATTTCTTTAAAATATCATCGGATACTTTCCTCAAATCTGGGTGGCAATCATCACTCGAGAAAAATAGCCTCTTAAAGAATAATCTTTCGGAGTCCTCGTCACTTGGGGGCTTTGCTTGATACATTTGTGCAGCAATACCAGTACAACAAGATTTGGCTACTGCTTCAATGCGTGTTGTAGTAATAATAATTCTGCTTCCATTGTCATTGCGAGGTAAGGCAGATCGTACAAGCTCCCATGCTGACACATTCCAGATATCATCAATCAAGATGAAGTACCTGCATACATTGGTTGTGGAATCACGTTATTATTATTATGTAAGGCAACCATGAATTGAAATGTAAGATGGATCGTAGTGGCACACTTTCTTATCAGTAATTATTACACATGAGAAATACAGGCTGTAAACTACCATTATTTAAAAAGTGTATTACAACCTCCAAAATGGTAATTGCCGCATTAGAGCACACCAGGACACCCACTGAAAAGAAATGAAGCATTGAGATCAAAAAATGAATTCTTTATGCCTTGTGCTACGGTACAGATCTCAAACAAGTCCTAGTCCTCGATTTTTAAAATATATATAACAAGTAAATAATTAATAAATAATGAAAGTATTTATTAAAAAAAAGGCAGGAAACCTCGGTCCTCAAATATGACTAATACTCCCTCCATTCCAAATTATAAGTCATTTTAATTTTTTTGTAGACTCAAAGTAGCTCAAGTTTGACCAATATTATAGAAAGAATTACAAAGATTTATGACATCAAATATGCACACTATGAAAACATAATTAATGAACAATCTAACACTTATTTCGTAACATAAATGTTACTATTTTATTATATAAATTTGGTCAAACTTAAGATGTTTGGACACTTCAAGATAGTTGGAATGACTTATAGTTTGGGATGGAGGGGATACATCATAGCTACACAACGATGTACGACGTGACCATCTGGGATGCAAATTGAAGGCCTTGGAGCTTCTACTAGCCGGTTCTTTCAGAATATGAGATGCTCACTTCGTGTTTCAGATTGCATAGCATCTTTGTACTGTTGGAACTGTACCGTGCAGTTACATTATTTTGGGTTGGGGTGTACAAAGATAATTTTACCCCAACCCCAACAGCATATGCCAAGATGCATGAGCCAGCCGTTGTCAACATACCCAAGGACAGTTGATTTTAGTTTGTTCATCGTTGTAAAATGTTTAGTGGTAACATTTGGTAGATATGTTGATGAGCAGTTGATGTATCTGAGGTAGTTTTATGCTGCCCACTTCATTGGGCGACGGAAAAAATGTATCATTTTTTTTAAAAAAATTCCCAGAAAAAATCATAACGGGCCCAATAATTAGGTGAGCTTAAGTGAGTAACAAAGTGTCGGGTTCATAAACCCGGGGTCCCTCGAGGACTGTCTTCCACGCCCGGGCTCGGCCCAGGAAAACAACATATGTTTTATGGGCCGGCCCAAAAAACTAAAACACAGCGGGCCGGAAGGAAAGTCCGATCGTCGACCGGGAGGTCTACCCTTAAGAACAGGCGCCCGCTCATCAACTTCTTCGGCCCACCTCTCCGACCGGAGCACTCGCTTCAGGCACCAGCCGTCTCCAAGCAGTCTCTCCAATCGGAAGGCTTAGCCCAAAACGCTGCTTCCTACTCCGACCCCGCGACTCCGACCCTACGACCGGGGCTCGTAGGAAGCCTGCTCACCGCTCTTCTCCGACCGACGCGCCGAGAGCCGACTAGAGTCATCCGACCGGGGGCTCCCCGTTCGGAGAGAACCAGAAGACGTGCTAAGAAAGGCAAGGTATGGCTAACAAGTCAAAACCACTGTACCAGGGACCATACCCTGCACAAAACAGTGCTCTGCAGCCACCCTGACACAAAGTATTGTAGGGGCCGCTAGAACCTCCCATATGGTAAGCCATCCGCGTGTCTCTAGACATCGATCGCAGTATGGGCTCCAGGATTTGCCATACTAGGTGAACATTGCGCGGCTCCTCACATGCGACAAAGGCATCCAGAAGTATTTGCAGGTACCGGCGTCCATCCTTCCTGAAGAAGATAGCTCAACCCCCCGTGCACATCTGACATCCTACAGCGACATCGACAGTATTGGGGGGCTTCAACCATTATCCAGTTTTCATCACCGTAGGCAGCAAGGCTTAGAAATATATGTACTCTCTCCCTCTCACCTGTAAAAGCCACCCCTTCATCTATAAAAGGGGATGCGCTCCCTCCAACCAAAAGAGATCGACTTCTTCAAGCTCAGACTCACTAGATCGACATCAACACTCCCAACCGCAGGACCACCCAGTTCCGACCGCGACCCTTCCGGTCGGAGCCAACCGAACCTCTTGTATCCTCCCTTCTTCCTCCTTCTCGTTTGTACCCCCACTACAGACTTCGAGCACCTGGGCTCAGGAATAAAATCACCGACCGACCCCGACTGGACGTAGGGCACGTTGCCTGAACCAGTATAAATCCTGTGTCATTGAGTGCTAGGCCACCACCGATCACAACGTACAGCAAAACTACAAATATTTACTAGTTGGTCACTTTCTGCACCGACAGTTGGCGCCGTCCGTGGGGAGGACGCTGTACGTTCAACACTTTTTTGGTAATCGGATGGCCCATTTTTCTGCCACCCCCGCCATGGCGGGCTCGGGCGATACGATTCGCTTCGGCTCGCTCGAGTTCCCCGCACTCTCGCCCGCCAGGATGCGGGTTCCACCTGTCTTTGAGCCATCCCAGGCCTTCCGCTTCGGGAGCCTAGACTTCATCGCCGACCGGCTCGGCGTACTCCACCTCCGCGAGGAAGCTCACGACCCGGCACCCATCGGAGGGACGTCCTCCATCGACTCCAGGACGTGCGACTTCGACAGCGTGGCATCTGCGCTTCATTCCGAGCAAACTCTCTGCTCAAACCCTGTTGTAAGTAATATGCGTACTACTCGCTCTTTATTTACTATCTCTCACCAGTCACCCAGAGGAAATGTACCGCCCACGCCACAAGCGCCATACGATCGGTTCCCCTACGGCCTTGCGTCCTCCGTGGACGCCTATGCTCGGGGGCTCCGAAGGATGCTGGTACCATCCCCCCTCACGTCCGAGTTCATGGGAATGGCGGGCTTCGTTCCTGCCATTTCCCACAAACTCCCGGATGGTGATGGCGAGAGCGACGGTTCAAGCATCGGTGACGTGGCACCCCACCACTGTCTGTCCCGGGAGTGCGCTATGGTGGACGCTCTACGACAACCACCGGTGGTTGCGGAGTCTATGCAAACTCACACCCCTCTGGACCTACGTGCGGGAGCCGTCCCATCTGTGCAAGCACACGCTGAGGAATTACGACAACGACGGCAGAGTCAGCCGCCGCCTGCACCGGTGCTGTCGGTACAGCACGTTGCGCCCCACGCGCCTGGCCTAGCGGGTGGCGCCTGGGGTCGTGCTCATCAGGTTCAGCATGACATCGTGAGTGAGGGGAACGATGTCCCACAATTTGCCCGGGCTGGCCAGAATATCGCTGTTGCAGCAATGCTTCTCCGCGGTGTTCCCGAGCCCATCGACCCTCAGGAGCGGGAAGTCTACTGGAACCTCTGGGTTCTAGTAGAGGCCGCCGCTGTCCAACAGGCGGAAAGCTCTGCACCACGACTCCGACCCACGCCCTCTCTCCCCACCGGGGGGATGGGGACGCACCAGCCGGATCAATCCGTTCGCTCACCGCAGTAGCCGGCAGGCTCGGCTCGGGGAGCGGCAGCCGCGCCACGGTCCAACCAGGCGCCTGCTCCACACCAAACGCACCAAGACGCTCATAGCGTCGCTAGCAATCGTCGTTGGGCCCGACACGGCAACGACGTCCGCCATACGGCAGCAGGCGACACGGACCTTGGCCGAACCATCGAGGGAAGCGGTGAAACGCGCCCCAGGCGTGATCACCGGCCGGATAACCAGAGCCCCAGCCCTGAGGGCCCGGGGCCACGGGCCTTTAGCCGGCGCATCCGAAGAGCACCGTTTCCACAACGTTTTTGGCCTCCCACCAACATCACCAAATACACCAGGGAGACGAACCCAGGCATCTGGCTCGAAGCCTTCCGGCTCGCCTGTCGAGCCAGAGGGGTGGATGATGACTTTTTCATCATCCAATATCCTCCCATTTGCGTGGGGGAACATGTTCGGGCATGGCTCGAATTCCTTCCACACGACAGCATCCGCGACTGGGCAGACCTCAAGAGGGTCTTCGTCGGGAATTTCCAGGGGACGTACGTCCGCTCAGGAAACTCCTAGGACCTCAAGAGCAGCCAGCAGGAGCCTAGTGAATCCTTGCGAGATTACATCCGCAGGTTTTCCCAACATTGTAACTCCCTCCCTGATGTCGTTGATGCAGACGTCATCAGTGCTTTCCTCTCCGGGACAAACTGTAAGTCCCTGATCCACAAGCTTGGCTGCCTAAAACCCTGCACCACCCGCGATCTGCTCGACGTCACCACCAACCATGCCTCTGGCGAGGAGGCGGTCAGAGCGGTCTTCAGCGAAGGCCGGGACAAAGGCAAGCCCAAGCGCACGGATCTAGATGAAGGCCCCTCCACTCAGAGGGGCAAGAAGAACAGGAACGATCGGCGCCGATCGGATGACACTGCGTTGATCGTCGTAGCTGAACACGCATCTTCGACCGACTCAACAAACACGCCGGGCGGTGGGTTGCAGAGGTCTCAGTAATCCTCTAGAGCCTAAGAACGACCCCAAACCGATCCACGGGATTCACACCTTTCTTCCTGGCCTACGGAGTAGAAGTTGTGTTGCCCTCTGACCTCGACCACGGCGCACCGAGAGTAAAAGCTTTCGATCGCGACCAAGCCACGGTGGCTCAACAAGACGCAGTCGACCTGCTCGAAGAGGCCTGTGAGACAACCATCATCCGCTTCGCCTGCTACCAACAAACCCTCCGCAAGTACCACGAAAGGAAGATCAGAGGAAGGATTCTCGAAGTCGGTGATCTCGTGCTATGAAGGACCCAATCGATGAAGGAAAAACACAAGCTCTCTCCACCCTGGGAAGGACCCTATATGGTAACCGAGGTAATCCGACCGGGCACCTACTGACTGGAGGACAACAACAGCAATGTTCTCAACAACACTTGGAACATTGAACAGCTACGTCGTTTTTTCCCTTAGAACCGGTCTAAACACCTTCGGTTAAAGCACATGCTCCTGAAAGAGCGCCCCTGCCCGAACACTTTCAACCCGGGTCGCTCGGGGGCTCCATAAATATACAAATATTGAGTACTACCTCTCTGTTTTGTTTACTGTTGTATGGAGAAATTTCTTCCTACCTGAACAAAAGGGTAGTTCGTTCCTTTGTTTTACCTTACGTAACTTTGCTTTAGAACATTCCGACTGATCGCACCTCGCCTTTTCCTACGGTTATAGAAACATCCTCAATTTTCCTTGAAGGGAAAATCCACAGAATGAATTTTTTTAATATGATAAAACCAAGAACTGATTCCATCATATTATCATATTTCAGTCGATGTCACAGTCATATATCGTAAGATTACAAGAATACAAGATGTTACATCACTGGGGAACACACCTATTACAGAGTTAATCTAGCGGAAGACTATTGAGTGAAGGCTCCTCCTTCATGGGCATCATCAGAGTTGGCATAGCGCAGCGTAGATTCCATCTCCGAACCAAACTTGAGCGTAGGCACGAGACCTCCTAATCCTTCTAAAGTTAGCATCTCTGAGAAGCAGGAAATCTGCACACCGCCAGATGTGTACAGGCCATGGTCAGCACCGATGAGCTTTAGTGGAAAAGATAAACAAGGGATCTGGCGTTCCTAATATGTGGCTGTGGTTTGCATTCTTAGCGCATGAGAAGTAAATAACTTTAGTAATATAAAAATAACATCCAATTTTTAACACATTCACCACCACACCATCCATATCCATCCACCAACCATCCATCCAAAACCATCCATCCAAAACCATCCATCCCAAACCATCTCAACAACACCACACCATATCTCATCTCGCACACTCAGGTCGACAGGCCAACTCCCTCTCGGCCTTGTCTCAACGGCCCGTAGCCCCCAAGGCTCACGACCAGAAAATACCCCCAACCCTGGAGGGAGGAAAGATGGACTCATCTCCTATCTAGTTTAAGCGAAACCCAGGGAAGGTCCATAGCCAACAAGTCGGCATATGTATCGATCGATCAACCAAACACTCTGTAGTGGTTTCACATACCCACAAGATAGCCATCCTCGACGGTGCCCTGTCTAGGCAGATTCTGGCTGCTTGCTAGCCTAGAACAATGCCACCCTACCTCTCAGCCCTAGAACATCCCAAGTCTAGTCTGGGATGGCTGATACTGTGAGTCGTAGACAGCGCCAGGGCCCTCCGGATGTCAAGAGCCGGGTCCACAAGGCCTCCTGAAGTCTCGGAAGGGTGTGGGGGAAACCGCGCGCCCCGTACCTCCTTGCACACATTCGCCTAGCAGTAGTGGCATTGTTCTACCAAGTAGTCCGACCGTCTCGCACCATATAGGGCGAGTGGGATGTAAAGGATTCCCGGTGAGTCTGAGTACTAGTAAGTCCTTAGGGATTGACCAAGCCAGAATATCTTCATCAGGGTTTCCATTTTATGTGCCACCATAGCACATCTACCCCAGGCTCCACCTCTCCGAGGTTCACACCCAAGGACACCTCCAATTACCATTTACCCGCCATAGGTATTCCATATCCAAGTGCCCAGGTAGCACCACATGGCAAGACTCGCCCCAGGCTCGTCGTTATTCCAGCTCGGTCGACACAACCCTCACTCTCCATGCACCCAAGACACATGCAGCACGCTCACACACCACCAAGTCCGGCACCCATAGCCAAACCATTCCCTAGGGGTTCACCACCAGCATCACATCCCCGATATAATGCGAAGTGGAGTTAACAGTAAGTATAGTGGTGTATTATGCAAGCAAGCAGGCAAGTACGCATATATAAGTGAGCGAATGCGCAAAGTAGGGTGACATGGTAGAGTGGGTTGCATTAGGGTAATAATGGCTCAGGTAGTAGCATGCATCAAAGTACTAGCAAAGGAATAATTATAAAGCGCTAGCAGTTCTAGATATTATGTAATGTCTAATGGGATTCTCTAAAAGAGGGTGCTGCCATGACACCTGTGATGTAGAGGTAGTAGTGGTACAATTCTCCATTTGTTGGTGTTCCATTAGCGGGGTCACCTCCTCCTACGTCGACTCCATTCCGCGGTCCTTGTCGTCGTCCTCGTTCTCTAGGTCCGATCGTTAGCTACTCCGCAAAGCGACACGCAAGGCAAGAGAGCACTCAACACTTGAAAAGACGACGAGACGTAGGAAAATCCAATAACACCAACGAGACAATAAAAGATACACGGCTTGGCCCTCTCGGCGGTTGTCCGATTCCCTCTGGCCAAAGAAACACGAGTGGTGGTATGCTGAGCACAAGCTTAAGTCATGGCCAAGCCAGTATGGCTTTACGATAAACTGTTTAAGCCAGAGCTTATCCAGAGCAAACACCACGGCTCATGATCTTTCGATCTGGTGTCATTGAATTGATGGGGATTGGAAGTCGGGCCCCAAGAAAGAAGAACGACGGGGTTTGGCTCTTATAGCCTTATCCCGTAAGTCACAATTGGACACGAGCAGCAAACAAGAACGATTAACACTATTGTGACTTGGCTCCAACGTACTTCGGCTCGCCCGCTATGGTAGAAAGCGGTAGTGCAAAGAGATTGGACATCAACGTTTCTCTCGATCCACTCGGCATAATAACGTCGGGAGCCGAGAGGAGAGTTGCTCAGCAAAGCAAAAGAAGCGGGGGGTAGCTAGGCACATCCATGTCATGTTCTCAGAAACATCTTCGGGAAAGATGGTTTTTAGATGGTCGATCGGGTCGACATGCACGGGTCTGAGGTACGACATAAACCATTGCTTTGCTAACCCAAAGGGGATAGTTCGGTCTTTAATCCAATCGTCATGGGCAAGACGAAATCGAACAGAGTGGGCTAACGGTGCAACAAGAGCAAGAACAACAAGAGACAAGGTCTACTTCTTCCAACACTCGCACCACGACGAAAGACAGGGCATTGGAAGGAAGCGACAAACATCAAGTGCGCAAACCACTCGTAGGGTACCCGACTTAGGTGCACTGGCACTAAGACATCTCTCTAATTCATAGCGGTGCGGTTGTCACTGCGGGAATCAAAGAAATGCGATGGTCATACAAGGTACAAGCATACGGAGGTTTGAGCACGAAGAGGCAAGTAAAAGCAAAAGAGTGGCGTAGCTCCATGGTCATGGTGAGGCGAACTCGTGGCCACAAGCTACACCAACAAGTTGGCATCCATCATTCCATGATTGTTATCTCCCAGGTCATCTCTCATAGGCTAGGTCGTGAAAGGCTCGATATGAGCGGGTGATATCCGCATCGATATCGATATCGATATCGAATCCATTGCGACCATGTCCTAGGGCTGAAGGTAGGAGTTAACACCCGTAGTTTTATGAAGTCAACTAAAGAGCTAGGGGTCGAGTTACACTCGGCATCACGGTCATGGCGAGACGGATCCCGCGTTCGTAACGTCCAAACGAGGTACGATCCCTCAGCCAGCTCGAAGGCTCGGCACATAGGTAACAACACAGCGATAAGAACCAAACACGACCGAAAGACACAACAACTCGACACGACTGCAGAGTAGCACATTCCATAGCGAGGGGGATGGGTAGACCTGCACAAGGGCATGGTGCAGACAGATATAGATAGATCAAGATCTCGTATTGTAAGTGTACGAACGAGTATAAGAATGAGCAGGAAGGGGCATTCGTCGGTGACGGGAATGGCATTCGACTAGGATTCGACTTTGCGACAAAGATGTGGAGGCCCAAGGGTTGTTGTAACTTGTCCCAGGGTTATGGCTTCTTCTGGCTAGCTGAGGCCAGCTACAGCCTACTGTGGCTAGTTGTGGCTTGCTGTAGCTGGCTGCGGCTGGCTACAAGTGGCTATGGTTGGCCAAAGACTGGCTATGGCTGGCCGGGCATGGCAACGACTGGCTAAGATGTGCCTACTGCTGTCAAACACAGCTAGGATTGGCGACGAAGGTGTTTTGCAAGACGGTAGGGCCAAACCGTGTCCATCATGTAGAGCTTGATTTTAGAAAAATGTGAGAACTGGTTTCACATTTTTCTGAGGTCGTATGAATTAGTTATGAATTTCCAAAGTTAAATCATCTCTGAAAATGGGAAAAAGGCTGGTTAATTCAGGGCTGACACGTGTCACACAGTGATTGGTCCACATGGTATGCTGATGTCATCGCGACGTCAGCATGATGTCATCATATCGATTGTGGTACTGACAGGTGGGGTCCCGCTGACATCATCATGTCGCCAGCATGACGTCATCTACGTCATCAGCTACTGACAGGTGGGACCAGGGGCTCTTGGATCACTGACATGTGGCCTCGGTCAACGATCAACGTTGACCGGTCAATGGTCAATACAGGCCGGGCCTCGACTGGGCTGGTTGGGCCTGGATTTGGGCCAGGCTTGGCCTGCCATGTGGCGCGCGCTGGTGCGGCCACATCGTCTTACTGGGCCACTAACGGGTCGTGGTCCACGGGCGTAGGCGAGGCGTGGCTCATGGTGAACCCGCCTACGTTGGTCCATAGACCACAGAGCCAGTCCATGAAGGACTTGGTCCACTTACTCCTTCCCAGGGTTTGGTTCACGTGCACGACGTGGTTGTGGTCAGACCTGCTCGGGACATGGTCGGCGTGGTCGTGGTCGGAGCTCGGCGGAGCTGTAGTCGACGTGGTCGGCGTGGTCGTGGTCCGTGCTTGGCAGAGCTGCTCGGGACGTGGTCGACGTGGTCATGGTCGGTGCTCGGCGGAGCTGCTCGGGACGTGGTCGACATGGCCATGGTCGGTGCTTGGCGGAGCTGCTCAGAATGTGGTCGACGTGGTCGACGAGGGGAAAATCCCCTACTCTTCCCTGATGGGGCTCCCATCGGCAGCGAGGTCACTGGCGAGCCTTACCCGCGGTGCTGGTGTTCAATTAAGGTAGGCAAAAAGCATCGCCAAGCCTTGGCAAGTGCAGTGGTGGGGTCAAGGTGGTGGCTAGGGCTTCCTAGGGTCCCGGCCATGGTGAACGGCGGCGTGGGTTCGTCGGCGTGCATGGACAGGGCTGTAGTGGTAGCGAGAGTCCAGTTAGAGGAGCATGTGAGCTCCACGGTGCTTCTACGGCCAAGGTGGGTGTGTTGAAGGAGCTCCTGGTGCTCCCAGTGGCTCTAGCCATGGTGGTGGGGGCAAAACAGAGGCGGTGGCGCTCCGATGAGGTGCGGTGTGGCAACGTAGGGCTCTGGTGGGCTTCTTCCTTGGCTAAGATGAGCACAGTGCTTCTCTTCGTCATGGTGGAGCCAGTCGGGGTGTCAATGTTGCCTTTACCGCGATGTAGAATACGCGGTGGTCTCGCCATGGTTGTGGTCTCGGCCATGGTGAGCGTGCTCGTGCATGTGCGCTCTTATTTCGATGTATAGCGTCATGGCTGGGTTCCTCCTTTTGGTTGATGGCAGCGCACACAGCATGTCCTAGGTCTCAGCAAGCGTGGCCATGGTGGTCTCCCTAGCTACCAGTTGGGCTAGGCCAGAGCTCGAAGCTTCAGCAAGGTTTCGATCATGGCGGTGCACGTTCCATTTGGCTAGAGAGGTGGTCTCAGCAAGATGGCGCACCATAGGGTTCGTGGCGGTAGAATGGCGGTGCGGTGGCGAGGCGAGGCCGTGATGAGGTGATGCAGTGCCGTGCCAAGCAGCTACGTCGCTGTAGCCGATCGGGACAGCGCTCCTGGCTCCAGCGAGGTCCTCCCTAAAGTGGCTTCCTTCTCCACCTTGCCTCTCCCTCCTCCCTCTCTCTCGGCTTGACGCTGTGCGGTGCTGTGCCACCAGCGGCGGTGGCGAACGGGCTGAGGGTCAGGGCTCACGGACGTTGGCTTTTATAGCCAAGCTCCAAGGGCTCCAATGGCGGACGGCGATCGGGCGGTGGTGATGCGTGCAGCGCATCCGACGGTTCACGTGCGGTAGCGTAGGCGCGGCACAAGGGGAAACAGGGTCATGCGATGTGCGTGACTCCGGGCCCACGCCTGCTCCACGGTCGGCTCCCGGTCGCGCGAGGAAAATGCGTGAGCGAGGGGAAGAAGACGCTACTGTGCTGACAAGCGAGGTCGGGTCGTCAGGCGCTTGGTGCGATGTGGCTGCGTGCGGCGCGTGATGGCTGACGAGCGGGGTCGGGTCGTCAGTGGCTGTGCGCGTGCGGGTGGCGGTGCTAGGCCGGCTGAGCTGCTGGGCCGGTCGAGGCAGGCTGGGCTGAGCCGACTCTGTTGCTTGGGCTGGTTGGTCATGTGCTTGGGCCAAATTGGCTTTCCTATTTTCTAAATAAACCAAGGCTCCTATATTGTATACATGTGTCGCCAACTTGTACACCTCCTAGCGGGGTCCGCTAGAGGTCAACTAGGGGTAGTGGGGTCCATGTCAAGGGTTGGTAATCCACGGGCATTGAGTTGATAAAGATAGTTGGTTGATTATAGAATTTAGGTCAAGGGTTCATGAGAGATTCCAGAAGGAGTCAAAAGGATTCGCTACGGACTTGTGCTCTCCAACACAAAAACCCTAAACCAAATAAGGAACTCCGGCAAGCTCCAACAAGCAACACTATATGTATGCAACAATTTATTTATAAATTGTTCTTTGTTTGACCTAGCATCTACATGCTTCACATATTGTAGGAAAAAAATTTAAAAAGTTCATATTTTTGGCTTCTCCAAAAACCCGGGTTGTTACAGTCCACCCTCCTTACAGGAATCTCGTCCTCGAGATTTAGGGGTTAGTGTCACTAGAGAAGAGGGGTCCTCGTTGTCAAGTCATATGCACCAATGCATTTGTTTCGCAGTTGGAGTTTTGAATAGGAGCTTTTGGAAAGAGTTGTTTGCATATGGCTTTTTAAATGGAGAAACTTCATTTTATAAATGAGGAAGAGATCCTTTTGAAGGATTGAATCGGGGTTTGTCACAATTTTAATTTTTGCAAAGAGCCCTTTATGAAAATTTTAGAAAGGCTCTTTTTAAGTGGGTTTTAAATTGGTGGTGAAAATTTTTGATACATTGTTCCAAATCATTTGTTTTATAGATTTCGTAAGCAAGAAGGATACAACCCTAACGATTTTGAAATTATAAAAGTGCTTTAAAATAGGTTGTACTCCACTTTTTTTTCTCAAAGGTTTCGAGGACAGTTTGAAATTGTTTTCTCCTTTTTTCTCAAAGGTTTCGAGGACAGTTTGAAATTGTTTTCTCCTTTTGAAAAGTAATGCTTTTATAAATGTTTTATTTAGTAATTCATCTGTAGTTTGATTTAATGGTAGGGTTTATTTGTACGAACTTCTCAAATTAAGAATAGAGTCAAGATCTTTGTTTTGAAATCAAATAAATACAAGCTTTTTAAAGGTATGGTGTAAAACAAAACTTTTGTCTTTCGAAAATGAGTTCTCCACACCTTTTGAAACACGGTTGGTTCTCAATCTGCTTTCCGTAAAGCTTTTGAAATTTAAGGTAGGTTTGGAAAAGAATCGAAATCACTTTCTTTTGGTAGCTTTAGAGGGTTTTAAAATAGTTTTTCATTTATGATGGTGTTGCTTTTGCAAACGGGAGAAGTTTTCAACAAATGAGAGAGAGCATTTTGAACATGCCTAGTTGAAAATTAAAGTTGATTTTGAAATAGATGAGTAAAGATATGACGTTCCGGCTTAATATGTCCAACCGGTGGTCAAAATCACTTGTCTAGTCATATTACGGCCTTGATTTTTGCCTGGAGTCACACGTAGATAAAATACTTTTACATTCTTCACTCAAGCAATATAAACACAAGAAGCATAAGAGGCAAAAAGATCCAAGCACTCAAGCAGCATTACAACTCCTATATGCATAGTGTTGACTTAAGGCGACTCCTAAGCCTTTGTGTCTCACACATCTATCGATCTTGCGTGGACGACATAGGGAATCATTTCCTAGTGGTCAACTTTTCAGATCGGGGATAGTCGGTTAGTAGTAGAACTCAAGGTAGAGACGGGGAATCAAGTGTTAGTAGCTATGACTCCACTACAGATAGAATGTTTGGCTTCTAAACTAGTGTTTGGTACTAAAGGTCTTGTCCTAAGGTCAAGTATGGCTCTGATACCAACTGAAACATCCTCAATTTTCCTTGAAGGGAAAATCCACAGAATGATTTTTTTTAATATGATAAAACCAAGAACTGATTCCATCATATTATCATATTTCAGTCGATGTCACAGTCATATATCGTAAGATTACAAGAATACAAGATGTTACATCACTGGGGAACACACCTATTACAGAGTTAATCTAGCGGAAGACTATCAAGTGAAGGCTCCTCCTTCACGGGCATCATCAGAGTTGGCATAGTGCAGCATAGATTCCATCTCCGAACCAAACTTGAGCGTAGGCACGAGACCTCCTAATCCTTCTAAAGTCAGCATCTCTAAGAAGCAGGAAATCTGCACATCGCCAGATGTGTGCAGGCCATGGTCAGCACCGATGAGCTTTAGTGGAAAAGATAAACAAGGGATCTGGCGATCCTAATATTTGGCTGTGGTTTGCATTCTTAGCGCATGAGAAGTAAATAACTTTAGTAATATAGTAATAACATCCAATTTTTAACACATTCACCACCACACCATCCATATCCATCCACCAACCATCCATCCAAAACCATCCATCCCAAACCATCTCCACACCACCACACCATATCTCATCTCGCACACTCAGGTCAACAGGCCAACTCCCTCTCGGCCTTGTCTCAACGGCCCATAGCCCCCAAGGCTCATGACCAGAAAATACCCCCAACCCTGGAGGGAGGAAAGAAGGACTCATCTCCTATCTAGTTTAAGCAAAACCCAGGGAAGGTCCATAGCCGACAAGTCGGCATATATATCGATCGATCAACCAAACACTCTGTAGAGGTTTTACATACCCACAAGATAGCCATCCTCGATGGTGCCCCGTCTAGGCAGATTCCGGCCGCTTGCTAGCCTAGAACGATGACACCCTACCTCTCAGCCCTAGAACATCCCAAGTCTAGTCTGGGATGGCTGATACTGTGAGTCGTAGACAGAGCCGGGGCCCTCCGGATGTCAAGAGCCGAGTCCACAAGGCCTCCTAAAGTCTCAGAAGGGTGTGGGGGAAACCGCGCGCCCCGTACCTCCTTGCACACGTTCACCTAGCAGTAGTGGCATTGTTCTACCAAGTAGTCCGACCGTCCCGCACCATATAGGGCGAGTGGGATGTAAAGGATTCCCGGTGAGTCTGAGTACTAGTAAGTCCTTAGGGATTGACCAAGCCAGAATATCTTCATTAGGGTTTCCATTTTACATGCCACCACAGCACCTCTACCCCGGGCTCCACCTCTTCGAGGTTCACACCCAAGGACACCTCCAATTACCATTTACCCACCACAGGTATTCCATATCTAAGTGCCCAGGTAGCACCACATGGCAAGACTCGCCCTAGGCTCATCGTTATTCCAGCTCGGTCGACACAACCCTCACTCTCCATGCACCCAAGACACACGCAGCACGCTCACACACCACCAAGTCCGGCACCCATAGCCAAACCATTCCCTGGGGGTTCACCACCAGCATCACATCCCCGATATAATGCGAAGTGGAGTTAACAATAAGTATAGTGGTGTATTATGGAAGCAAGCAAGCAAGTACGCATATATAAGCGAGCGAATGCGCAAAGCAGGGTGATGTGGTAGAGTGGGTTGCATCAGGGTAATAATGGCTCAGGTAGTAGCATGCATCAAAGTACTAGCAAAGGAATAATTATAAAGCGCTAGCAGTTCTAGATATTATGTAATGTCTAATGGGATTCTCTAAAAGAGGGTGCTGCCATGACACCTACGATGTAGAGGTAGTAGTGGTACAATTCTCCATTTGTTGGTGTTCCATTAGAGGGGTCACCTCCTCCTGCGTCGACTCCATTCCGCAGTCCTTGTCGTCGTCCACGTTCTCTTGGTCTGATCGTTAGCTACTCCGTGAAGCGACACGCAAGGCAAGAGAGCACTCAACACTCGAAAAGACGACAAGACGCAGGAAAATCCAATAACACCAACGAGACAATAAAAGATACACGGCTTGGCCCTCTCGGCGGTTGTCCGATTCCCTCGGGCCAAAGAAACACGAGTGGTGGTATGCTGAGCACAAGCTTAAGTCATGGCCAAGCCAGTATGGCTTTACGATAAACTGTTTAAGCTAGAGCTTATCCAGAGCAAACACCACGGCTCATGATCTTTCGATCCGGTGTCATTGAATTGATGGGGATTGGAAGTCGGGCCCCAAGAAAGAAGAACGACGGGGTTTGGCTCTTATAGCCTTATCCCGCAAGTCACAATTGGACACGAGTAGCAAACAAGAACGATGAACACTATTGTGACTTGGCTCCAACGTACTTCGGCTCGCCCGCTATGCTAGAAAGCGGTAGCGCAAAGAGATTGGACATCAATGTTTCTCTCAATCCACTCGGCATAATAACATCGGGAGCCGAGAGGAGAGTTGCTTAGCAAAGCAAAAGAAGCGGGGGTTAGCTAGGCACATCCATGTCATGTTCTCAGACACATCTTTGGGAAAGATGGTTTTTAGATGGTCGATCGGGTCGACACGCACGGGTCCGAGGTACGACATAAACCATTGCTTTGCTAACCCAAAGGGGATAGTTCGGTCTTTAATCCAATCATCATGGGCAAGTCGAAATCGAACAGAGCGGGCTAACGGTGCAACAAGAGCAAGAACAACAAGGGACAAGGTCTACTTCTTCCAACACTCACACCACGACGAAAGACGGGGCATTGGAAGGAAGCGACAAACATCAGGTGCGCAAACCACTCGTAGGGTACCCGACTTAGGTGCACTGGCATTAAGACATCTCTCTAATTCATAGCGGTGCGGTTGTCACTGCAGGAATCAAAGAAATGCGATGGTCATACAAGGTACAAGCATACGGGGGTTTGAGCACGAAGAGGCAAGTAAAAGCAAAAGAGTGGTGTAGCTCCATGGTCAAGGCGAGGCGAACTCGTGGCCACAAGCTACACCAACGAGTTGGCATCCATCGTTCCATGATTGTTATCTCCCAGGTCATCTCTCATAGGCTAGGTCACGAAAGGCTCGATATGAGCAGGTGATATCCGCATCGATATCGATATCGATATCGAATCCATTGCGACCATGTCCTAGGGCCGAAGTAGGAGTTAACACTCGTAGTTTTATGAAGTCAACTAAAGAGCTAGGGGTCGAGTTACACTCGGCATCATGGTCATGGCGAGACGGATCCTGCGTTCGTAATGTCCGAACGAGGTACGATCCCTCAGCCGGCTCAAAGGCTCGGCACACAGGCAACAACACAGCGATAAGAACCAAACACGACCGAAATACGCAACAACTCGACACGACTGCGGAGTAACACATTCCATAGCGAAGGGGGATGGGTAGACCTGCACAAGGGCATGGTGCAGACAGATATAGATAGATCAAGATCTCGTATTGTAAGTGTACGAACGAGTATAAGAATGAGCAGGAAGGGGTTTCGTCGGTGACGGGAATGGCGTTCGACTAGGATTCGACTTCGCGACAAAGATGTGGAGGCCCAAGGGTTGTTTTAACTTGTCCTAGGGTTGTGGCTTCTTCTGGCCAGCAGAGGCCAGCTACGGCCTGCTGTGGCTAGCTGTGGCTGGCTGCGGCTGGCTACAAGTGGCTATTGTTGGCCAAAGACTGGCTATGGCTGGCTGGGCACGGCAGCGACTGGCTAAGATGTGCCTACTGCTGTCAAACACAGCTAGGATTGGCGACGAAGGCGTTTTGCAAGATGGTAGAGCCTAGGTCTAAAAGAGAGGCAGGTCTCGGTCTCGATTGTGCGGTGTAAAATGGGCAGGCAAGAACATGTCCATCGCGTAGAGCTTGATTTTAGAAAAATGTGAGAACTGGTTTCACATTTTTCTGAGGTCGTATGAATTAGTTATGAATTTCCGAAGTTAAATCATCTCTGAAAATGGGAAAAAGGCTGGTTAATTCAGGCTGACACATGTCACACTGTGATTGGTCCACGTGGTATGCTGACGTCATCGCGATGTCAGCATGACGTCATCATATCGATTGTGGTACTGACAGGTGGGGTCCCGCTGGCATCATCATGTCGCCAGCATGACGTCATCTACGTCATCAGCTACTGACAGGTGGGACCAGGGGCTCTTGGATCACTGACATGTGGGCCCCCGGTCAACGATCAACGTTGACCGGTCAATGGTCAATACAGGACGGGCCTCGACTGGGCTGGTTGGGCCTGGATTTGGGCCAGGCTTGGCCCGCCACGTGGCGCGTGCTGGTTCGGCCACATTGTCTTACTGGGCCACTAACAGGCTGTGGTCCACGGGCGCAGGCGAGGTGTGGCTCATGGTGAACCCGCCTACGTTGGTCCATAGACCGCAGAGCCGGTCCATGAAGGACTTGGTCCACTTACTCCTTCCCAGGGTTTGGTTCACGTGCACGACGTGGTCGTGGTCAGAGCTGCTCGGGACGTGGTCGTGGTCGGAGCTCGGTGGAGCTGTGGTCGACGTGGTCGTGGTCGGTGCTCGGCGGAGCTGCTCGGGACGTGGTCGACATGGCCGTGGTCTGTGCTCGGTGGAGCTGCTCGGAACGTGGTTGACGAGGGGAAAATCCCCTACTCTTCCCCGACGGGGCTCCCGTCGGCGGTGAGGTCGCTGGCGAGCCTTACCCGCGGTGCTGGTGTTCAATTAAGGTAGGAAAAAATGTCGCCAAGCCTTGGCGAGTGCAGTGGTGGGGTCAAGGTGGCGGCTGGGGCTTCCTAGGGTCCCGGCCATGGTGAACGGCGGCGTGGGTTCGTCGGCGTGCATGGACAGGGCTACAGTGGTAGCGAGAGTCCAGTTAGAGGAGCATGTGAGCTCCACGGTGCTTCTACGGCCAAGGTGGGTGTGTTGAAGGAGCTCCTGGTGCTCCTAGTGGCTCCAGCCACGGTGGTGGGGGCAAAACAGAGGCGGTGGCGCTCCGACAAGGTGCGGTGTGGCAACGCTGGGCTCCGGTGGGCTTCTTCCTCGGCTAAGATGAGCGCGGTGCTTCTCTTCGTCATGGCGGAGCCAGTCGGGGTGTCAACGTCGCCTTTACCGTGATGTAGAAGACGTGGTGGTCTCGCCATGGTTGTGGTCTCGGCCATGGTGAGCGTGCTCGTGCATGTGCGCTCTTATTCCGATGTACAGCGTCATGGCTGGGGTCCTCCTTTTGGCTGATGGCAGCGCGCATGGCGCGTCCTGGGTCTCGGCAAGCGTGGCCATGGTGGACTCCCTAGCTACCAGTTGGGCTAGGCTGGAGCTTGAAGCTTCAGCAAGTTTTCGATCATGGCTGTGCACGTTCCATTTGGCTAGAGAGGTGGTCTCAGCAAGATGGCTCACCGTAGGGTTCGTGGCGGTAGGATGGCGGTGCGGTGGCAAGGCGAGGCCATGATGAGGTGATGCAGTGCCGTGCCGAGCAGCTACGTCGCTGTAGCTGATCGGGGCGGCGCTCCTGGCTTTGGCGAGGTCCTCCTCGCAGCGGCTTCCTTCTCCACCTTGCTTCTCCCTCCTCCCTCTCTCTTGGCTTGACGTTGTGTGGTGCTGTGCCACCAGCGGCGGCGGCGAACGGGCTGAGGGTCAGGGCTCATGGACGTTGGCTTTTATAGCCGAGCTCCAAGGGCTCCAATGGCGGATGGCGATCAGGCGGTGGTGATGCGTGCGGCGCATCCGACGATTCGCGTGCGGTAGCATAGGCGCGGCGCAAGGGGAAACAGGGTCATGCAATGTGCGTGACTCCGGGCCCGCGCCTGCTCCGCGGTCGGCTCCCGGTCGCGCGAGGAAAATGTGTGGGCGAGGGGAAGAAGACGCTACTGTGCTGATGGGTCGGGTCATCAGGCGCTTGGCGCGATGTGGCTGCGTGCGGTGCGTGATGGCTGACGAGCGGGGTCGGGTCGTCAGCGGCTGTGCGCGTGCGGGCAGTGGTGCTAGGCCGGCTGAGCTGCTGGGCCGGTCAAGGCAGGCTGGGCTGAGCCGACTCTGTTGCTTGGGCTGGTTGGTCATGTGCTTGAGCCAAATTGGCTTTCCTATTTTCTAAATAAACCAAGGATCCTATATTGTATACATGTGTCGCCAACTTGTACACCTCCTAGCGGGGTCCGCTAGAGGTCAACTAGGGGTAGTGGGGTCCATGTCAAGGGTTGGCAATCCATGGGCATTGAGTTGATAAAGATAGTTGGTTGATTATAGAATTTAGGTCAAGGGTTCATGAGAGATTCCAGAAGGAGTCAAAAGGATTCGCTACGGACTTGTGCTCTCCAACACAAAAACCCTAAACCAAATAAGGAACTCCGGCAAGCTCCTACAAGCAACACTATATGTATGCAATAATTTATTTATAAATTGTTCTTTGTTTGACCTAGCATCTACATGCTTCACATATTGTAGGAATTTTTTTTAAAAAGTTTGTATTTTTGGCTTCTCCAAAAACCCGGGTTGTTACAGTTACAACCGGCCGAGCCTCGCGGGCCACACCCCGGGCTCGCAAAGTTGCGACCTACGGAACAAATGGGCAGGTACGAGATAGAAAGAAATTTAAAACAAAATTATGCTAAGGAGAAACTAAGGAACGGAAGGGAACAAGCTTCCCCGAACGGAATAACTCCATCACAGAAAACAAAATACCATTATAGCTGTTAAGTACACAAACGTTTTATACGGGGGCTTCCCCCACAAATTTAAAACTACTACTGCCACTCGACAACTTCACTTGAACACCAGAAGAGACAACTAGACCTCCCTGAGTCGATCAAATCACCCAGGATAGATCAACCGGCCTCCCGAGTCGATCGATTCACTCTGGATAAGCACCTGAGATACAGGTAGGAAGCGAAGGGGCGCCCCATGCGGGCCATGCCGACTCCGTCTCGAATGACGAGCACGGGTCCTGGTCGGACATTTCCAACTGAAGCTCTCTGAACCCCGTCTCTCAGGTCATCAAGGTAAGCATATGTTCATTAAATACAAAACTGTTCACACGAGGGCTAACCCACGATTAACGAGTGCAGGTCCCCGACGGACGTTCCCGACTGGAGCCCGACGAACCCTGTCTCTCTAGTCTTCAAGGTAAAACACTATCAAAGTCCTTCTATTTCAATTTAAAACATTCATACATCCATACGCGCATTTCATTCCATACGCCTAAATCCCTCGGATGGTTAGGGCATGAACCGCCCGGGGGCTCGGGAACTAAGCATCGCACGTGCAGCGAAATGCACCAGAACGCTCCGTGTTGCGCCATGAAGCGGTGGCTTGCCTCATTCGACATGAGCAACCAAACAGAGCCAGGGGAGAAAACCGTAGATGAGCACCGTGCGGCCTTCGCCCGGTCTGGCAAACCGGGTCATCTCAACCTTCTCGTTTGATCCTGAACCTCTTGCCAGACCCATAGAATCCCCATCGAGAGGAGGCCGTTAGGCCACCCGGGTCGCTCTGTGGAACGACCTAGGCATCTGTCGGGTTGCAGGTAAAGGAGTAGTGGAATGCCACAAGAGGGCTATGCCAACCCCATCATGAACAACGGACCCGGATTCCACTCGATCACATCCGTTAGCAAGCTCACCGAGCTAGTCTTCGAGCCCAAGCGATCGGGACAGGCGATGAAACTCAGCCCCTCCGGTTGTGAGGAACCGGATGGGGAAGCGCAAAAACAACTCACAGCCCCCACGATGGGACCGTGACTCTGAACTCACATCGACAGGATCGGCGACATCCGGCTACGGCTCCTGGGACCGCGACTCCTAAACTCGCGTAACGGCTTCAGACGGCTTCACTAACTAAAACTAACTCTCTCGATCCACGGCGAGCACTGACGCCTGGGTCTACTCGCGACTCCACCTTACCCGATCCCACAGCGCGCACCGACGCCAAAGATCGAACTCTGTTACATCCAAAACTAAACTTCCTCGACCGATCCCCGGCGCGCACCAACGCCGGGATCAATAAGTTATGTCTCAATCCAATCCCCGCGCTTAAAAACACCTCGGCTGCACAACGACACCGTGGTTAAACAAAATCACGTCTTGAAACTCAAAAAACACACGCACCCACAGACACAACACAAAGAACCCCCCAGCCGGTTCCGCCCGAACCACCCGGGGGCTCGGGGGCTACACCCGCGGGTGCGCTCGCGCGCACCCGCCAACAAGATAGACAATCCCCCAAACAATTCGACTCGAATCGCCCAGGGGCTCGAGGGCTCCCGTCGGGTTCATAAACCCAGGGTCCCTCGAGAACCGTCTTCCACGCCCGGGCTCGGCCTAGGAAAACAACATATGTTTCATGGGCCGGCCCAAAAAACTAAAACACAGCGGGCCAGAAGGGAAGTTCGGTCGTCGACCGGGAGGTCTACCCTTAAGAACAGGCGCCCGCTCGTCAACTTCTTCAGACCACCTCTCCGACCAGAGCACTCGCTTCAGGCACCAGCCGTCTCCAAATAGTCTCTCCAATCGGAAGGCTTGGCCCAAAACGCTGCTTCCTACTCTGACCCCATGACTCCGACCCCGCGACCGGGGCTTGTAGGAAGCCTGCTCATCGCTCTTCTCCGACCGACGCGCCGAGAGCCGACTGGAGTCATCCGACCGGGGGCTCCCTGTGCGGAGGGAACCAGAAGACGTGCGGAGAAAGGCAAGGTATGGCTAACAAGTCAAAACCACTGTACCAGGGACCATACCCTACACAAAATAGTGCTCTGCAGCCACCCTGACACAAAGTATTGTAGGGGCCGCTAGAACCTCCCATATGGTAAGCCCTCCGCGTGTCTCTGGACATCGATCGCGGTATGGGCTCCAGGATTTGCCATACCGGGTGAACATAGCGCGGCTCATCACATGCCACAAAGGCATCCAGAAGTATTTGCAGGTACCGGCGTCCATCCTTCCTGAAGAAGATAGCTCAACCCCCCGTGCATATCTGACATCCTACAGCGACATCGACAGTATTGGGGGGCTTCAACCATTATCCAGTTTTCATCACCGTAGGCAGCAAGGCTTAGAAATATCTGTACTCTCTCCCTCTCACCTGTAAAAGCCATCCCCTTCATCTATAAAAGGGGATGCGCTCCCTCCAACCAAAAGAGATCGACTTCTTCAAGCTCAGACTCACTAGATCGATATCAACACTCCCAACCGCAGGACCACCCAGTTCCGACCGCGACCCTTCCGGTTGGAGCCAACCGAACCTCTTGTATCCTCCCTTCTTCCTCCTTCTCGTTTGTACCCCCACTACAGACTTCGAGTGCCTGGGCTCAGGAATAAAGTCACCGACCGACCCTGACTGGACGTAGGGCACGTTGCCTGAACCAGTATAAATCATGTGTCATTGAGTGCTAGGCCACCTCCGATCACAACGTATAGCAAAACTACAAATATTTACTAGTTGGTCACTTTCTGCACCGACATAAAGATTCGACGACATTATTACCGCAGTCAGATGAACAGGTTAATTATTTGGTAAAGAAATAATCTTGGTTACCTTTTGCCCTTTAAGCATTCCCTCAGTGTGCGTATCAGCTGCTGATGTGTCTCCAACCTGTCTGACCGGTTAAAATCACTTACTTATTTGAGATAATATATCTCTCAGAAGCTTCTTCATGTCTGGAGTTTGTGATACCAAGGTTTTAAATCTCTGGCTAAAGGTATTTAGCGGATGACCTCTAAAATAGCTTGATCAGCTTCAAACAGCTATAGCCGGCTATAGCGACAACTATAGCTGGAGATTTAAAACCATATGTGATACAGACACGAAAGCCCGGCAATCATATCCCGGCTAAGCACTTCCTGATGATGATACTACTGTGTTGCTGGCAGATTTGGAACCATCGCCACGACGTCGTCTTTCGCCATCAGCAACCCTGTCTGAGCCGCCTCCTGTACAGCTGCAGGGAAACATGTCGCCTATGGAGCAGCCGCCTTCGTTCCCAAGACCGTTCCATTGCTGATCACTGGTGTAATTTATTTGTCATGAATTAATGCCCTGTACGATTAAGACCATGTAAACTCTAGGTGCCTGGCACCCTCCATTTACCGGCTTGTCGGAATCTATGGAAAATCATTCAGGTGGGGCTCTCCCCCCTCTGGTGAAGTCTTCAAAAAAAAAAAAAAAAGCCCGGCAATCAAATGCTTCACTAATTTTGTGGTACACGTCCATGGCGAGGGTGGTCTTCCCCTGTCCACCGATCCCATAGATGGACACCACCTTGTGCTGCATGCTTCTCTTCACATTTCAATAACCGGATGATCTCCTCACGAGGAGCATCAATTCCCACAAGTCGCTGGCCTCCTGAAAGAGTGCAGGTGCTTGAGGATCCAAGAGCACCGGTTGTGCTGAGGCGGCGAGACACTGATTGATGTCATAGTAGCGTTTCCCCCGCTCGCTCTGCTCGCTGACGAGGCTCTTGAGTTCCTGAACCTCCTCTGCTATTCCTCCGTCCTTGAACAGCGTCTTCACCTTTCGCATGGCCTTGCGCACAAAGTTGGCCTTGGAAACTCCCTGGCTGTGGTTGAGCATAAAACGGTCGATGCAATCCTCAATGTCGTAGGACAGCTCACGTACCTTGCTCCTTCAGTCCTTGGCGCGTGGATCGATCTGGTTTTCATCCTTGTCCGCGAGCATCTGTAGAACGGCATCCATGGTGCTCCGCTCCTCGTGTAGGAAGCAGATCCCACGCTCGACGTCTTTGGCGAGCTTGTACTTGGCGGTGAGCATGGCGGCCAGCTTGCCGATGACGGAGCCCATCACACTAGTGGCAGCGGCGGTCGCCATCATTTCCGCCATCTTGACTCGCGACTATGGCTGAGCAAAATGCTGAGCTAGCTTGTGCGGTGGTGTGAGAGGATAGGTGATTCCCAGGGTTAAAGTGTTGGAAGTGGGGCACCACTCCCAGGCACGTTGTCGCTGACAGCCCTCACGACGGCTTCAGTTCTCGAGAAGATTAATTTAAGAATGCTTTTTGCATTTGTGAAAGGGAGCCCGTGCCCGTTGTTTGGCCGATCTCACAGATATGCATATCGTTTGGCTGATAAGTCATGACTGAAAGTATTATTGGCTGATTTATTGTGAGCGAAAAATATTATTCGTTAGCTGAAAAAGTACGGCTTATAAGCTAAGTGAACAAGGCGATGTTTTGTTACACTGTTTATAAAAAGGGAAATTTTGATGTAGGACACCGACAGAATGCATAATATACTGATGGATACCGTACTGAGTGGAATTTGCCTAGTACTATTATAAAATCATATATATTTGTCGTAAAACACCGTGTCTATTATTTTATTTATTTCTCGTATTCACGGAGAGAGAAGACGGAAGAAATGACTTTGTTGCCCTTGTTTTCGACCTCCGGCCGTACACCAATTTTTGGCGTAACACACCGTCGGCGCTTTGTCTTCTCTGGCGACGTCTTCCACGGCTGACGTTTCCGTTCTTCTTTTTCTAGCCCTTGTCTCGTGCAACCGCGCTGTTTCCGCAACTTGAGAAGAGCAGCCACACCACCTCTGCCCCGAACGCACGACGGCGGCGACCAGCTGCCAGGGACGGACCCACAGGGTATGCAGGGTGGGCCACCGCATACCCTGGGGTCCGTCAGTCATAGAGATAGGTAGGAATTTTCAATGTAAAAAAAAATAAAAAAGGAAATTTTCACCGAATTACATAAGAAATTTTTTTGCTGCGCATACCCAGAGGTGAAAACCTAGGTCCGTCACTGCCAGCTGCTGCTGACACCATGGGAGGGAGGGCGCTCCTCTAGAGCTGCACGAGCAGGGGCCGTACGAGGAGCTGGTGGCCCCGAGGCTGGAGGGGCACGCGGACGTGGCGCAGGTGGCGCTCTGCTGCCTCCACGAGGACGCGGTGCTGCAGCCCAGCATGCCAGTGGTGGACCTGCGGGCGTCGAGCATGGCAGCTGGTCGTGCATGCGGATGCGGGGCTGGGCAGGGAGGTGCGGGGAGGATGCACCGCAGCCGCAGGAGACCAGGGAGGCCATGCCGCCGCCACCGCAGGAGGCCGGGAGGCCATGCCGCCGCTACGTGGGGAGGCCGCGCCGCCGCCGCATGAGGCCGGGGAGCTCGCGCTGCTGCCCTACGAGGCCGGGAGGCCGCGCCACAGCACGAGGCCGGGGGAGCTCGCGCCACCGCACGCACAAGGCTAGAGAGGACCGCACCACCGCTCGTGCAAGGCTAGAGAGGGTTAAGCCGCCGCCGACGTTGTTGGTGGAAGAAGGACTAAGGATGAAAACGGTCGAACTCGGTCGAAAAACTCCTCAACCGTTTTCTACTTTTACATTTGAAATACGAAAGCGAAAGCGAAAGCGGACAAGCCGGACACGAAAACGAACACGAACTTACGGAATATCTAGAATTTCGAAAACGAACCAATTCGAGCGGAATTATGTCGAACACGGTCGGTATGCGAAAATTCAATACGAAATACCGATCCACAGTGCATAGCATTAAACAAGTGCACGACCAAATACATAACAAGTTCACAACTAACAAGTGCATGATCTAGTTCAAGTGCATAGCATTAAACAAATGCACAACCAAATACATAATAAGAGAGATGAGGCTGGGTGCCGTCTATAAGAGAGGGTAGCTAGCCACCGGTAGAAAGAACATAGCTGCGTGGTGAGCAGCCTGTAATTGGGCTGTATGACCTGTGCAGTTGGCCAAATTCGGTTTAAACCGAATTTTGAATTCGGAATATTTCAAATTAAAAGTAGAAAAGTAGAAAACGGTCGAAAAATGTGTAAACCGTTTTCTACTTTTACATTCGAAATACGAAACATCTCAAATGCGAAAGCGAAAACGGTAAAGTCGGACAAGAAAATGCGGATTCGATCGGATTAAATATAGAAAACGATGCGGTTCGGTTCGGGATATTTCCGTTCCGTTTTCATCCTTAAGAAGGACAATGAGATGAATCGACACAGTGTGTGACGGTAAATATTAGTGAAGGACCAGAGGTCGAAGACGGGGTAGTTTGGACATTTCCCTCACCCTCTCTCTCCATGAATCTAATAAATGAATAAAATATTGGCTGCGGTATATTACAGCAAAGAACATCAAATTGCTCGTTGCGGTGTTCATCAGTATATTACAAATTTTAACGGTGTGCTGTAGCAAAATTTCCCTTCCAAAAATGTTACATCCCTTAGCTTTATATGCAGTCCACTCTTGCTTTCCTAGTGCTACATACTCATATTGTTAGGCAGCAACCTATATTTGCCAAAAAGTAGTGAAAATGTTTAGTGTAACATGCCTAATAATTGCTCTTGAACTTTGAAACTTGTGAATTTTAAACATCGAGAAGACCACATAGTGGAAAATATATTAATATCATAAGATGTACCAGACTCAGATGTAGTACTAGACAGGGGCGGATTTGGGCCTGGGGCTGCTAGGGCCACGGCCCTAGGCGTGGCCCAAATTTTCCCTTTATAGTATAGGTATGTTTTCAGCTTGGCCCTAGTCGTTGGGCCGAATCCTTCACAACTCTAGCCCAGGAAAATCATTCGAGCGCCTTCTCCCCTTGAACCCTACGACTCCGACTCAGCGACTTGCTCAGTCCGCCCGCTGCCCCACTCCCGCCTCGACGCCTCGCTGCCTCCCCTCGACCTCGACTCACTCGTCTCGGTCTCGCCGACGCCCGTCGCGGCGAGGCCCCACTGCCCCAGTCGGCCAACCCCCAGCGGCAGTCCCCAACTCCCCATCCCCACTCGGCCACTCCCTAGGCAGCTAGGCTGGGCGCCGCTGTTCTTGCTCTGCTCTCGCTGTTCCCAGTCCCCAGCGGCAGTTCCCATCAGTCCATCACCACGGCCACTGGGCTGGGCGGCTAGGTGCCGCCGTCCTCCCCTGCTCTCGCTGCCAGTCGCGCAGGGGCGGGAGTGCAAGACTAGCGGCCGCCCGCCGCTGCCTGCCAGCCAGCCTGGGCCTGGCGCGGTGGCGCACTGGCCGTGGTCATCCGCCTGTCCCGGAGTGGAGGCTAGGCCCTATGCGGTTGTGCTGCAGCGCCATCCATCAGGAAGCAGCGGTAATATCCAAATCCCAATCCCAATTCTCAAATCAATCGTTCTGATCTAGAAATTCCATGAATGATACTGTAATTGATTTTGATTATGTCAATTTTTGTAGTCTGTAGAGTACTAGAGTTGCACAATGAAGAGGAGAAGGACATTAAAATGTTTTTTTTCTCCTGCTCCTACACCAATTATACAACCAGTGTCACAAATCCAACCTTGTGCAGAAGTACAGTCAGAAGTAGTAGAAGGAACACAGATTTTCGAAGAACCAGTAGGAGTAGAAGAACCACCTACAGCAGCAGTAGAAGATCCACCTAGACCTAGCAATGCAAATGGTTTGCAAAATAATCCCCAACCCCAAGTTACTCCTAATGGCGATGATATTGTTGCTGATCCTGGGCTTCGGATACCGATTGAGCAAATGGACCCAAACATAAGGGATGCAGTTAGAAGAGCTTATATTTCAAATGGTCCGTGCCAACCAAAAGGTCATGCTTATCCAAAAAGAAAGATAGGCAATCGTAATAGATCATTTCAAGATGCATGGTTCAATCATGCATGGTTAGAGTATAGTTTTGTCAAAGACACCGCATTTTGTTTGTATTGTTATCTCTTTAAACAACCTAGAGCTGAAAATTATGGTGTTAATGCTTTCACGGTTAATGGATTTTGTGGATGGAAGGATGGGCGTGATTTGATTGATGCCCATTCTAATGGTATAGATCACAATAAGTCTAGAAGGGCTTATCAAGACTTTAAAAATCAAAGGCAAAGTGTGGCACATGTGATGAACCGTGGTGGTAAGAAGTCGGAGGAGGAATATAAAGGGCGGATGCTCATTATATTAGGAGTGATAAGGTTCCTTTTAATTGCAAGCACATGCTTTTCGTGGACATGATGAATCCTCTAGCTCAGGCAATAAGGGGAGCTTCTTAGAGATCACAATTTGTGCTTGTTTTGCATCTCATGATCCGCTTGTTGGGAAAAACTAATGATTTGTCTCTATGCTTGCAAAAGAAAGATCAGAACATTGTTCTTGCTGTAGGATTGATTGGGACAACATTGGAACAAGTTAGTGAGGTACGAGAGCATGGTTGGGAAGAACTATTTGAGTAGGTAAAGGCCTTTTGTCTCTTACATAATATCATTGTACCAAATATGGAGGACACATTAACTGTTAGGGGTCGCGCAAGGGGACGAGGAGGGCAATTAGTGACTCACTATCACCATTTCAAGTATGAAATATTTAATGTGGTGCATGAACAGATTATTGTGGAAATGAATAATCGCTTTGCTGAAAGGTCTACTCAACTATTGAGATGCATTACTTGTCTAGATCCAAGGAATTCTTTTACCAACTATGACAGATCCAAAATACTAGAGCTGGCTCAGATTTATAAAGATGACTTCTCCTCATATGACCTTTTATGCCTTAGAGAACAAATTGACATATTCATTGGTGAAGTGAGAAATGATTCTAATTTTGCTAATTGTCACAACCTTGGAGATCTTGCTATTAAGATGGTTCAATCTGAAAGACACATAGTTTTTCAATTGGTTTATCGTCTCGTTGTCTTAGCCTTGACTTTGCCAGTTGCGACCGCCACGGTTGAGAGAGCCTTTTCAGCTATGAAATTTGTCAAGAATGAGTTGAGGAGTAAGATGGGGGTGAATGGTTGAATCAAAGGATGATTTGTTATATTGAGCGAGATGTCTTTGCAAAGATCAAAGATGAAGATATTTTATATCACTTTAAAGAACTGAAGACTCGGATGAAAAAGTTACATCCATTACCTCAAACTAGAGCAAGTGGTACGTTGCATACTTGCATTGATATTTTTCTACCTTCCTTGTCATTGTCGAATGATCAATTGTATTTTATGGATTACATTACTAATTTGTATGTATGTTCAGGTTCATATGATGCTCTTGATGAATATATGATAGACCAGACCGATCCAAACCATCATTAGTTAGGTAATTCTGTAACCACTTTCATGTTTCTATCAATTATGTTATGGATTTTAGTATGGAATTAAGATATAATCTAAACTTATTACTTATGTATTTATAAGCTAGTTTTGTTATCTATCGGTATTAGACCCAGGGCGGGCGGTATTTTTACCCGATGCGAGCGCCGAGCGCTATATACGCTTTGATAGCGGCCTTAGGCGTCAAAATTGAAAAGCTCCGCCACTGGTACTAGACTGAGATGAACCAGAAGATACACTACTGGAAACTCAAATTGTTCTGTGGGTGATAAATTTTTCTGTGCGTTTGTTTCGGTACGCATGGGTTTTAAAATATCCCCACAGAAAAATACGAAAACCCACAGAATAATTGTATGATTTTTCTGTGCGTGACAATACACACACGGAAAAAATCAGCACTCACAGAAAATGAAACTTATTATGTCGGTTCTTTAAAAACGCACAGAAAAAAAGATATACACGCACAGAAAAAATGTTATTATTCTGTCGGTATTTTAAAACACACAGAAAAAACGTACGCACGCACAGAAAAAACCAAGATTTCCTAACCCTAACCCGCCGCGGACTCCCTCGGCTCCTCACGCACGCACGCTCCCCTCCCTCCCCTTCTTCTTCCCTACCGCACCCTCCCCTCCCCTCCCCAGCCCCCCACACTCCCCTCCGCTCCTCCCGAACCCGCACCCGCCCATCCTCCGCCCCCTCCCTCTCCCCCCTCCCCTCCCTCCCCTTCTTCCTCGGCGCGGCCGGTGCCGCCCCCTCCCTCTCCCCCTCCCCTACCTTCTTCCTGAGATCCGGCGCGGCCGACGTTCCCCGGCGCGGCCCCCTCCCCTCCCGCTCCCCACCGGCGAGATCCGGTGGCCGGTGCCGCCCCCTCCCTCTCCCCCCCTCCCCTACCTTCTTCCCCGGCGCGGCCCCTCCCCTCCCGCTCCCCACCGGCGAGATCCGGCGCGGCCGGTGCCGCCCCCTCCCTCTCCCCCCTCCCCTACCTTCTTCCCCGACGCGGCCCCTCCCCTCCCGCTCCCCACCGGCGAGATCTGGCGCGGCCGATGCCGCCCCCTACCTCTCCCCCCCCTCCCCTACCTTCTTCCCTGACGCGGCCCCTCCCCTCCCGCTCCCCACCGGCCAGATCCGGCAGCCGGTGCCGCCCCCTCCCTCCCTCCCTCCCCCAACGGCGAGATCCAGGGAGGGGGCCCGGCGGTGGCGCACCCCAGGCGGCGGTGGGGATGGCTGCGCGGGCCAGGGGCGAGCTGCAACCCCCTAGCCGAGAGCGGCGGCGGTGCTGGTGGTGCGGTCGTGGTGTCGGCGTGCCTTTTTTTTATTTTTTTATTAGAGCTTCTGTTAGCTGTATAATTAGCGAGTAATTTAATTCGTGCTTTGCTGCTTTGCTTCCGTGCTGCTTGAGAATTTCCTAATTGTTCCTAGTGTTTTAGTAGTATGATATCTGGTTGTTTTTGTTCAATCAAGTTGAGAAAAAAAACATGTTCAAATTGTTATCCGGTACTTGGACTTTCAGTATAACATATCCTTGATGGTAAATTAACTGAACAAAATTTGCAAATGTTTGCTCACTACAAGTTAATCTGTCGTCATCTGTGTGGATTGATATGCTTTGCTCTTTTTATAGACAAAATCAAACTTCATCTACAGTGGTTGGGGTTCACAGTTTGTGGATGCATATGTAGCATGTCTTTCTTTTTCCAATTATTGCTTTGCCTATCAGAACTATTATGTCAGCATATGCCTCTATGGTAATGCTTGCCTTACTCCATTGCGTTAGTAGTAGTTGTCCTATAGATGTAGCTGCAGGATCTTGTTATTCTTATGATAAAAAAATCTAGCACCTTTGGATTGTCAGATTGGTGACGCCCATGGAAGTTACTAGTATATATCAACCTGATCAATCATTTTGATATGTGATATTTGCGGAGCTGAGATGATATGAAACCCCAGTCTCATGCCGCGCCGCTCTCCCCTTCCCTAACTATGCCTTGTGACTTTTTTTGTTTTGTACTACTCTTGAGTGGTTGTGATGAATCAAGTTTCCATTAGAGAACTTCTGCACTTTAGCACCTTATGAGCTAGTACTTGGGATATTTTTTCTGTTTGCTGCTTAACTAGGATGGCTTGTACCAGTACAAGCAACCAGTTCTGTGGCCAGTTCAATTCCCATTAGAGAGAGAATTAAATTAAGTTCCAGGTGCTTTTGATATACTGCTCTCTAATGGGTAAATCTGAGCCATTTCTCGAGTTCTTTTGCTCTTGTTATTTTGCTCCAGGTGAAATATATGTAGTTCTTGTGCTTTTGACATACTGCTCTCTAATGGTCTGGTAAGTCAAATTGATCATAACAATTGCTGGGCTCGTTAGGTACTTGGTTTAATGCGGGTGTATCTTTCTGCCAAAGTTATTACAGTTTATGTCTACTTGGTTGAAATTCAATTACATCTTACTTGGTTGACGACATTAATGCACTTAATCACAAGGCACTTTACTTACTTGGAAATTTCTTGTCAGGATCTAGAAATAGATGGTGATGTGGAGTTTCTTATTTTGGCTAGTGATGGACTCTGGGATGTGGTGCCAAATGAGGTTAGTATGCCATATACCAAATTTGGTACACGTATCTGCGTTATTTCTTTTAAGTAATATCCCTGTTATGCTTTTCATATGGATGCAGAAATGAATGGGGTTTTTGGAGCCTTGCTTTGCTGGGTGAGCTTGGATTTCTGATGCTTTTTGCGGAGGTGAGTGATATGTGAAGGGTGTCAGTAGGTCCTGTGTATAATTATCAAAATTTAATTCAATTACATTTATGATTTCAACTCCTTGATTCCCATATTATGATCTTAAAGAACAGTTCATAAAAAATGTGCCCATGAAAGTGCTTTATCTTAGTTATGCTAATATGCTAGACAGTTTTAAGTTGAAGATCAAGTCAATAATAGTTTGACCACCATTTCATATTCTTTCTTCCATATATACAAGATTTTACTATTTTGTGGGATCATGTTATATGTGACATGATCAGTTTCATGGCAGCTTACATCTTCTTTAGCGGAAAATATACCAATAAACCATTGCATCGCTTTGCTACTTAGTAGACTACATATTGTGTTCCTTTTAGAGACCAACTGGTAAATAAATATTTTCACTATATATGTTGTGTGTGGACAGGGGATTAATTTTAGTTCTATCTTCATGCATTTGTTGGGTGGGTCATGACTTGTTCGTGTCTTATGTGTTCCCCATGGGCAGCATTTTCTTTTGGAATTGATAGATCCATAGCCTTTTGCATACTCTGCTCATGGAGCATGAGTCCTTTTCTGAATGACGATCTCTAGCTCTCTTTGCTAATTGGTCTTTTCTATATGTAGTAATTGGCTAATTGCCTATATAATTTTCTCATGACATTGTTGATCAACTGAAGATGGTGGTTTTCAGGTTTGGTCATGTCTATCACAACCTTCAAAATCGGCTAACTAAAACATTGATCCATGCATTTCTTGATCCTGCCAAATCACTGACACAACATTACGGTGCTGTTCAAGGGATATCTGCATTGGGGCCGGCACGGTAGATCCCATTTGAAACTCATTTTTTTATTAGTTATGCACTGGCTGATTGTTTTTTCTGCTTACCAGATTAGACTTCTTCTTTTGCCCAACCTTGTGACATATATGCAACTTTTGGAGCCGGAACTGCAGCTTGAGAAGCAGAAAAATGAGATGAAAAGGAAGGAAGCTTGGCGTGTTTATGGTGCCTTGCTGGTCAGTTTAGAGTCCTCAGTTAATATAATGTTTACTGTATTTTGGTTCAGCAACTAATACCAAGCTAAGTTTCTTATCAGTGGAATGCATTTTTAGTGTGCTGTAGGCAAATGCTTGTATGATCGGTTGAAATTATTTCCTGGTTTGCTTTCTCCATCGAAGCGACCTCTTTTACGGAGCAACAAAAGGGTCTTAATCAACAACCCAAGTAAGTGTTGAATATAAGCACACTACGCTACTCTTGGTTTACTTAGTCCTTTTAAGTTTATCTTAAGTTGTATTATAATTCTTGTGATTAGCTATGATGATAGTTAACTTCTTTCTTTAAATTATGCTTGCATTTTGTTATTTTTGTTGTTGTCCTGTGCATACCATATTTGACTTGTGTTTGTTCTTATGAATTGGCACTCCTATTATGTTTTAGGGGCTTGGTATGCTCTAATTTGTTAAATAGATTGTAACTTTTCTTCTTGTAAATGATTTATTATCACATAAGAAAGTAAAAAAGTGTTTGTAATGTCTTATGCCCATTCAAAGGAAAATCAGTCTCTGTGTATAATTTTTTCTTGGTTGTCTTCAAAATTCTTTGATCTCACTTTGCACTTGCTATTTTTTCCATTGACCGGTACTGTCCATTGTGTACTGCCTACTATCCGCTTGTGTAGCTACAATCGATCATATCTAATTTGCTTTTATATGGATCAGGGATGGGGCTGTTGCATTAGTTTTGGTGAGTGGGCAGAAGGCTCAAGAGCTTGGCCTGCAAGTCCTTGCAAGGATCAGAGGATATGCAGATGCAGCTCAAGTAAGCTACAGTGACGGGCAATGCAGAGCTCCGGTGGCCTTCTCCTGTCCCCGAGGTCAGGCTTAGGTTCAGGCAGGCGGAGGCAGCCTGTCGTCGTCTATTTTTGACATAAGTGTTGACTCCATTCATGATGAACTATTGATTTGTGTATTATTTGAATGAAACCTTGTTGGTCATGCACAGAAAGTACTGTATGGAAAATATATATTTCAATATGCTGTTGCTACTGATTTAAAATAATTTTTTTTGTGTGTTCAACTCTTTTTTTCTGTGAGGCTGGCTACATAGAAAATTTTTTTTAATCTGGGCGAAATGAATTTTTCTGAGTTCACCTAGACCGACAGAAAAAAAACATGTTTTTCTGTGCGTTTATGCATTTATTTCTGTGTGGATTAACACATAGAAAAATTAGTTTTAATCTGGGCGAACATAATTTTTCTGTGCGTGTGAGACCCACAGAAAAATTGTTTCTGACGATGAACCCACAGAAAAATTTGATTTTTCTATCATTATATTTCTGTGGGTATTTTTCTGAGGGTACACCGTCAGAAAAATATTTTTCTGACGGTATTCGTATTTTTCTGTGTGTTTTCGCACTCACAGAAAAAAAGCGAGATTCCAGTAGTGATAGGACTCGGTTAGTGCACTCGTTCAGGACCGAGCAGCCCCAGCTCGGTGAGCTTGGCGTAGCAGTCCTCCACCGCGTCCCTGGATGGATCAATTTGGTGGAAGTTTTATTTTAGGGGTTTTTCTTATTGAGGCCATTACAATTCCCTGAGTTTTGATAAACATCATTTCAATTCGCCTATTCGGTAATTTCTTTTCTCTCTAATCCATGCTATTTTTCTACACTTGTCGCTTATACGGGCCCACTGTTATGCATACATGAATGCATATGGACATCAAGTCCCCGCCGCCTCCATTAGACCAAGCCCGCCCGCGGCCGCTTCGCCTCGCGTGCGCAGGCTGCCGTGGCCGCATGCGACCGCCCCAGCGCAGCACACTGGTGTTGGCCAAAGGTGCCGCTCTACGGCACTGAGAAGGGGCCCAGGTGCGTGAACCACCATGATGCACCACCTGCGTCGTGCTCCTCCTGCCTCGCCGCCGTCTCCACGTACCGCACGGAGTAGTGCACCACAACGTCAGCTCCGAAGCGGAACGAGCAGAGGTAACCGTGGCTGTCGAGCGAGTGCACAGTAAACCCATGGTTGTCGGCGAACATCTCGGGACCGGCAAAGTAGTAGGTGCTCGCTAGGAAGTCCGGCGGGATCATGCCCTCCGTGACACAGGGCGTGACGGGGTCGGGGGACTCGGCGCGCTGCGATCGGAATAGGAGGTTGTAGTCCCTGAATGCCGCGGATGGTGAGTCCGGCGCTGTCACCGTGACACCCGGGTTGCTGGTGACTGTGGCGGTCGCCGCCCGGACGACGACGTTGCGCCTGTGGCCGTGAGAGCAGGGGCGGGGCAGCGGGGCGCGGTGGCGACGGTGGTGGTACATGGCCTCGCCGTGATCGCGCGCAGGCCACCGCTACACCTCTGGCCCCCACGGGCAGGCGCCAGCACGGGAGAGGTGTGCGTCCTGGGCTCCTGGCAGCCCTGCTGTTCGCGTGTGCTGTTCTTCTTCTCGCCCGCCGACGCCCGTGGAGTGTGCCGCGCACGACTTCTGACTGCAGGACGTGTGCGCCGCCACGTGCGTGGCCAGTGCTAGGTGGTGGAGGCTGCGTCCATGGCGGATCCACGCCATCACGCTGGGCAACCCCACGGCGGCTACCATTAGCACGGCGAGATCCACATCCTCAATGGCATGACTCTCGCGCGCCACGGCGTAGTAGTGCGCAACGTCGAACACGGCGAAGGGCGCCGCGTCCTTGGCCATAGTAGCTGGAGCAACACCGAGAGTGGAGGTACACGGTGAGGCGAAGCAGAAGTCTGAGTCATGGCGATGCGAGCGCGGCGAGGCGAGGCGCCCCCAGGCGGGCTCAATCTGACGGAGGAGGCGAGGACTTACATCCGTATGCGTTCTTATACGCTTACATGTCTGACAGTGGGTCCTCGTACGTGGCAGGTGTAGAAAATGGCATGGATTGTAATGGTGTTTTTTCAAACTCGGAGAATTATAATGGTCTCGAAAAAAAACTTTCTTTTAGAAATCCTGATGCACAAACAAACAAACGGTACTCCAATTTCAGTGTGCAAATTTTGCATCTCGGGTTCTCGACTGACCTGAATCCGGCATCTCGAGTGCGCCGGCTGCCGCGCATAGCCCGCGGATAGGGGTGCTTCAGACCCTCGGCTGCCCATGCCCTGACCTTGTCCTCGTCCGGCAACGCAAAGAACGCAGCCGACAACTCGAGCGCGCGCACCATGAGGTGGGCTGACACGTTGTGTTTGACGACGCAGAAGAAGCCGTGCGCACGGCGTGGCGCAGCAGACGCCACCTACGTCCAGACGCTGGCCAGCAGCGCCGCGGTAAGGAACAGAGAGGCGCGGTCGGCCGGAATCGGCTGGCATCGAGGACAGCCACTGCCGATGCTCCGCTCATGCAAAACCCTAGAGCTAGTGCGCGGCGGCGCGACATCCATTTTCGCGAGCGGCTGTGGATCTAATCACGATTCACGTATGAGGAAAAGAAAGAAGAAAAACAAAGTGGTACCTTCCATGACCAGTGGCAAGTGGGTAAGTTCTTTGAAGAAGCTCACCTCCACGGCCGGTGAAAAAGCAGGGAGAGCTGCTGTGAGTTTTGTACTAGAGGAAAAGTTGCTTTTATCTTAAAGCAGCTTTGGAAAACTACTCCTTAGGTTAACTTTTGGCTTTTGAAACAAAAGTAGGTTCCAAAAGCGAGGCCATAATCATGTAACAGATTTTGGCTATTCTTTCCCAAGCTATGATACTAATAACCAAGTGGCTGTACTATCTCAGTCCACATTGTTCAGAGTAGCAGTGGGTCGGCTGACGATGTCGATGTCGATGTCGTCGTATGCTGCAAGAGCAGAAGTCTGTGCTTGTGTTGCACTTGCAGTAGTCTCCACATACAAGTCCTCAAAGTTGAGATCGTCGATGCAGGCTCCACGAGTGGCAATGCCGCTTCTGCAAGGCCAATGCTGGTATTGACATCGAGGCCCAGTATCAAACATGTGGTGGGCAACTCGATGTTGGTAATGCCAGGGACAACTTCAGTGTTTGCCACAGATGCAACAACAAGGTTGGTTTCACATACGTGCCCCACGGCGATAGTGAGAGACAATTCGTAGTGTGACAGCAGCTCATGGCTCAGGTGGCCCCTAGCATCCCCTAATCTGTAGGTAGAGTTCTTGGCTAAATTTGGACTGAATAGGTAATGTGAGCACTCCTTTTCCTCCCTCTGTCCTATGACATTGTGCTGCAGTTTGTGCTGGTGCTAATAGAAACCGAAATTTTTGCGTCTTTAGGTTACTGCAGTTGAGGCAGCTGGAGTGGCGGTGCGATGGGCATCTCGGCGAAGTGGCTCAGGTCATTAGTTGGGTTGAGGAAGGTGGAGCAGCAGCAGCGGCATCGTAAGGAGGATGCAGATGTTGGAGTTGGACCTGGACGAATGGTACGCGCAGGTTTTCTTCCAATCATTATGAAGTTCTTGCATATCTTGTTCTTAAATTCGTAGTTGGTGCATTCATTTTGCTTATTCTGGATCATCATTGATTGGTGACCAACAAAAGAATATCGGCCGTAATTAGCCCACCATACATTTTGGAAGAATATCGTATATAAAGAGGTTCTAACTCTATAAAAGAAGTAATGTATCACACGTCGATACATATTTTTTAGATATCAAATGGTAATTTAACTTTAAAAATTAACAAACAACTTATATGCAGGATACTTCTAACTACAACTTCAGCTGCAAGAAGTTAGACTCCGCATCTTAGACTAGAAAATCTTCTGGATCATCATTGATTGGTGATTAACTGCACCTTGGTATTCATGCAAAGCACGTTCTCTTAGTCGAACTATTGAGAGATTAGATTCTTAATTGTGAATAGATTCTAAACATGCATTATAAAACACAAACTTGTTATGATTATCTTTCCGTAGCACTTGATTTCTAAAGAAGTGCAAGTTATCTTTCGCGTATCGTAGGCATGAAGTGATGCGACAATTGAAGTTGAAGTTTTAGTTTTGCATTCAAATTTAGAGTTATATTTTAACTATCTATCTTTCGTGAAGACTTATATAATATTGATTGAAACATTATGATTGTGGTGTCTATTTTAGATAACAGTATAACACACACTCATACATATGTTATCGTGGTATTACATGTTCCCGTTGCAACGTACGGGCATTTACCTAGTATTATATAAAGCATGTTTTCTCACAATATCAAGAACCATAGACAGGCATTGATGCTAAAATATTAAATGCTGAATCTAAACCTTACCGATATCTTCTTGACTTGGTGTAAAAATCATCATTCTTCGGGCATTCTTTGAAATAAAATCATCATTCTTTGGGTATTCTTTATAATCATCCTATTTTCTAATTCTAGAGGACATGAGATAAAAATAGAGTACCTTGTTCGCGAATAAAAACCCAACAAAACAAATCAAAAAGACAAAAACATATGACGGATGTTACTAATTAGCTAAAAAAGTAAAGGGCATGTACCTGGGATCAGGGATCACCGAGTTGTTGCTCCTGTGGCCTGCGAGAAGAACAGGCAGCGGCAGCGTCAGTTTGGCTTCCAGGCTTTGACTCCTACACTCCCGGTCAAAACGCGACTCATAAACTCACGTAAAGCTACCAGGCCGCAGGCTGCAGCAGGAAAAAACAAAACCAAAAGGCCCATACAGCCATACCAACCTCTTGAAGGCCAGTCTGAGGGGGTCCTAAAATTTTGGGGCCTAGTGCTGTCGCCCCACTTGCACTGGGCCAAATACGGGCCTGAGGACCGGTTAGCGGCCCTGCAGTCCTCAAATCCACCTGCGAACATTTTGTCAAACACCTTGTAGTCAATACACATGCAACAATTCAGCCTCAAATCAAACCCACTACTATTCTGCGTTTCCAACTCCATGACCATACCAAAGGCCCCAAGGAATCGTCTGTCACTCTGATACCAGTTATAGTGACACAACATCACAACTCCATTACAAGCACACGAATTCTGATGATAATATAATCTGATACAACTGAGATGGAATGGAATTCGAGAAGGAAAGCAAAGAAAAGGGCTTGAGCATAGGAGAGAAAGGAAGCGCTGATCCCGAGCATACACCTGAGTTTTATGGTATTATTAATCGCGGATATTGGAATTGTATGAGAACTAGACAAAAGTTGCATATCTTGATCCCGAGCTCCGACTGCGACTCGATCCTGACATACAAAAAAAAAGAACATCGCCGATCAAGTATTCATCAACTTAGCCATGACGCGAAAGCGACGGAGATCAGGAAAGACCGCGCGCAGGTCCAACGCCGCCAGCCTAACGGCGCTCGCGCTCTGCTTCACCAGGCAACTGCAACTACAAGCGCCGCCCGCCGCCGTCGTCGCGGGGGAGCCGGCGGGCGGCCCTAGCACCGCCGCTGCCAACCTCGTCTTCTCGCCGGTGGTGACGCGCTCGGCGGAGACTCCGGCGACGACCTCGCTGCGTTTGCCCGCCGCGCCGCGGAGCGCGCACTCGCGGACCGGTAGGGCGGTGGGCCGGCCGTCGCGTTCGCGTGCGGCGCGTGGCTCGACGCCGGGTGGGCGCTCCTGCCGGCCTTCCGCGACGCCGCTGCCGCGTCCTACAACGCCGAGGCGCGCGCCGTCGACTTCAGTAACAAGGTGAGATCTTCTACTAGTGTAACGTGTATATCATCCCAATTCCTTTCGGTTCTTGTACATTATTATTAATTAATGGATGGAGCTGAAACAAAATTTAATTTTTCTCTCTTTCGTGAAGCCGGAGAAGGCGGTTGGCGAGATCAACGGCTGTTTGGCGGCGGCGACCAACAATCGCATCGACTCGATCCTTGATCCAAGCTCAGTGGACACACTCACAATCCTCGTGCTCTGCAGCGCCATCTACTTCAAGGGCAGATGGGAGGCGCCGTTCGCCAAGGCGCACACGGTGGTGGACAAGTTCCACCAATCCACCGCCTCGACGACAGCACCGCCGACGTGCCCTTCATGTGCTCGGTGCGGAGCCAGTTCATCGCCGTCCGCAGCAGGTACAAGGTGCTCAAGCTCCCATACAGATCGCCGGCACAGGCACCGGCGCCAGCACCACGACGTAAGGGGTCAACAACATCAGAGAGCAAGCCCGGCCCCGGCGACGGCGATGACGACCCCGCCCCGAAAGACTCCATGTGCATCTTCCTGCCGGACGAGCACGACGGGCTCCCAGGTCTTGTCGAGAAGATCGCCTCCGGCCCCGGGTTCTGGCACTACCGCCTGCCGACCTTGCAGGTCTCCGTCGGGGCCTTCCGGCTGCCGAGGTCCAAGCTGTCCGTCTCCAGCAGCGTGAGGCAGGTCCTGAGAGACGGCATGGGGATCGAGTCCGTTTTCGTTGCTGGTGAAGCTGACCTGGCCGACATGGCGGCCAAGCGCGACGAGGACGACGCCGCTGTACGTTGCGGACGTCTGCCATAAGGCGGTGCTGGAGGTGAACGAGGGAAGCACCGTTGCCAATGGTGCCACCGCCAGCTATATGCTCTGTGGGGCAAGTGCGGTGATGGATCAGCCGCTGAAGTGGATTTCGTTGCTGACCACCCGTTTGTGTTCTTTGTGATCGAGGAGGTGTCTCGTGCTATCGTCTTTGTTGGCCGCGTCCTCGACCCTTCAATTTCAGGGTGATGGTCGTCTGGAAGTAGGGTTCTGATACTTCATATTAAGTGCACTAATATATGTGGGCTGTCAGTAGGGTTCGAGTTGCCTCCGTATAAGTCAGAATTTCTTCCTGACATGCCTCCATCTCAAAATATCTGTCGTTGTCATTTCCCGAAAAACAACTTTGACAAAATATATATTAAAAAATATAATGTTTATGGTACATAATTGGTATCATTAGAAAGATTTTTGAATATAATTTTTTAATAAATTTATTTAGAGATACAAATGTTGCACGTATTTTCTACGAATCGAGTCAAACTTGTGGCACGAAAAACAAAAGCGGCAAATAATTTAGGACAAAGGAAGTATAGTGACATGAAACGATCGAGCAGATAACAATATATACTCCCTCTGTTCTTAAAAAAATGAATTCCTAGCAACTTTAGACAGATTAGTAACGAAGATAAAAGATGATACTGTCCCTCATTGAACTGCTGAACCTTAATAGCTCTCTAGTTACCGAGAAGCCTAATTAAGTAGTGTCATTTGAACCGAGAAGCCTAATTAAGTAGTGTCATTTGAAATATCCAATAACAGCGCAGGAGAGGTGTTAAATGCAACCCAAACGACGAGAGAGATTAATGTGGATCCATGAACCATTCAGCTCTAGAAATCAATTCTTTTAGAGACAATTTTTTTTAGCTAGAAATTGATTTTTTCAAGGACAGAGAGCGCATACACCTGCTAAAGTATCCAAGGTTTGTGGTTCTTCCGATCAAATTCATCTTCATCCTGGTGAGAGCTGTTGGATTCAGATCACGTTCCCCAAATTTTTTTAGTGTAATTTTCTTGTGTGTTATCGCTTCTGACAACATCGACAGGGGGGAATTTTGTTTCCTTTGCATTCTTGTTACTGAAACCTTGGTAAGCACTTGTTTGGACGTAAATTGGACAAAGGAACACCCAAACATCACGTAAACCAAGCCAAAGCCACACGATTTTTGACAAAACAAATTTTGATTGGGGATAAACTTAAGATCTGTTTGGGACATAATTTTGTAACATAGTAATCAGATATGTTGGATTCTAATATTCCAACCGATAGTGTTGTAATCTTATGATCTATCTCTAACCTACTAATTGGAGATTATAGGTTAATAGACAATAATCCAGTGCCCATAACAGAGATCGAAGTAATTAAGATTATAACAATCCAATTCATAATCTAGATTATAACAATCCAATTCATAATCTAGATTCATAATAATGCAAAATGTGGTCCAAACAACCCTATTCATAGTTTTATGCCTTTGGGTCACCCCTCATGGGTGTGCTCAAAATTTGAATAGTTCAAACATTGGCACTATTGGCCATGTTCGCTTTGCTGAAAAACCATGACTGAAAATACTATTCGCTGATTTATTGTGATAAAAAAACACTGTTTGTTCATTAAAATAATACGGCTCATAAAACACCTAACAAGACCAATTGTCACGAAGCAAGGAATCTGATCGTGCATTTTCCAACTTCAACCCTAATTTTTTGTTAACAAAATATATTATGTTTTATCTCCACAAGAAAAATATTCGTTAAAACAAAATATATTAAGTTGAGGTATTATTTTAAATATTTACTGTAAACAATGCAATGCTACAGTTTATTGTGATGCTGGGTTTGTCAACTACGGATTTTGTAATTAAAATTCTATAAAATCCCAATACTTTTGAGCATGAGCTAGTAGCACGCTTATGAGCTAGGGGGATGCTCGCAGGATATTTCCCTGGCTTGTTAGGCTCGCAAGCATGGACAATTACAGTGTCGTCTAACGATGGCCCACCTCATTTTCAAAAAAAAAAAAACGGACAAGCCCCCAAATTAACCGAGTCCACGAGCTAGCTAATTTGTCCTAGTGATGGGAGCAGATCTAACTGATTATCATCAGTCCATCAAATCAGATGGCAAACAATGCTGCACGTAACTGCAGTCGTGCAAATACATACAATTGAGAAACATCACATTGAGGATGCGGCCGAAAAACATTCGGCAGCTCTTTGAAACGTTTTGCATTTGAGCTGGAGCTTTACCGCTATACAAATCGTTCAGTCTCAAGAATACAGCCGAAAACAAATATATAACACTAAAATAATGCATACATATATATAATAACAAAAGTTTCAAATGGCTTCTGGAGACCACAAAATTCAGTTCCAACAATGATTATCACTTTTATCACATTTATTCTGATCAATTAAATCTAAATCCAGTGTAGCTTCTGGAGACCAAGAAATTCAAATCGAACAATTGTGATCACTTTTATCACATTTATTCCGAGCCATGCAATTTAAATCCAGTGTACCACAATCGGTAAACTATTGCCAATGACCAGGGAGGAAAAGCAACATTACAGAGAAAGAGGCAATATCGAGTTGATTATGATCTTATGAACTTTCAGGGAAAAGAACTTAAGCTAAGCACATGAAATAGTTGAATTAGTTGATGTTTGCCAGAATGCCTACAATAAAACCATGAGGGTGAATTGAGCACGGCAATCAAGCAACGGATGATATAGGCAACAGGGAAAAAAAGGAAACCAAAGTAAATACTGGTAACCTTGGCAAAGTTGCCTGAAAAAATTTACAATGGTAATCAGAAACCAAATTAGTATACATGATCAGAAGATCTAAATACTAACACACTTGGATTCAAAATATTGAACTAGTTGATGTTTGCCAGAATGCCTACAATAAAACCATGAAGGTGAATTGAGTGCGGCAATCAAGCAATGAATGATATAGGCAACAGGGAAAAAAAGGAAACCAAGGTAAATATTGGTAACCATGGCAAAGTTGCCCAAAAAAATTTACAATGGTAATCAGAAACCAAACTAGCATACGTGCTCAGAAGGGGTAAACATTAACACACCTGGATTCAAAATACAAGGCAAAATCTCAAAATAATGTCACTAATGGAAAAACAAATAGATTACACAATGTCACGCAAAAAGAACCTGATTATGCTGCGGAATGGAAGAATACATGAGAATTCATAGCACTGCAAGTTTCATACAACTTCACAAGTGAAATGTAATTTTACTAAACAATGTTCGCAAGGATGCACATCCATGAAACCAAATAAAATAGCTCATGGATTGGAAAGTTCAAACATCCAGTAGCAACAGTGATTTTGGCAACAGGGAAAAAAAGGAAACCAAATTTATAGTTGGTAACCTTGGCAAAGTTGCCCTCCGAAGTAATGAAAAGATTTTTTTTGAGAAAAACACAAGGCGTAACTTAAACACCAAACTAGCAAAATTTACTACTTTAAGAGCATTGCAAATATACTCAATTAAACAAGCAATCAGTAATATTAACAAATGACAAGGGGTACAGAGTAAAACAACTTTGACCAGATCATCTTGCAACTTTCTTGACAAAGGGAAGACTGCAGCCACAAAGCCATAAGCAAACAATAATTTAGGCATTTGAGTAAAGCTTAAAGCAGATGAGATCTGAACTAGCTATTATAATTTATAAGACAGCAGATAGTAAAGTACAGAAAGAAATGGGGATATTCATCAAGCTAATAAAGGCCACGGCATGGACCTAAAACTAGAATTTAGAAACAATAGGTTGCATGTAGATTCAATTAACCTGAACTAGCAACCCTCCAGACTGCTAGGCTCACAGATTTGGGATGGTGTCGGGTGAGTTGGATCACATGAACAGGTTGGGCCTTGAAGCCTTGAAGGTGGTCTTCAGCTTCCTGGTTGGAGGCCTGACTTTGCGGTAAACCAAAGGAAACTTAATCTTTGAATTGTGGAACTGCGTGGTGTTGTCCCTCTTGCAGAGCTTGAAGTCAACTGTTGCTGTCTTAATGATCTGGATGCAGGGTGACCTCACGCGGTGACGGGAAGCCATCTCATTGTACATCTGCTCCACGGCACCATTAAGGGTGGTATCACGGTACTCCTTGTACATGTTGTGGTACCCAGTCCTGCTCTGGTAACGCAGCCAGATGCCATAGTTCTTGATTGTGGTAGGGTTACGCTCAAAGATCTGTGAAAGATCAAGCAAGTTTTGAAGCAGACATGAAAAAGAAAAGAAACACTACACTTAAATTTGCAGACAACAAGTGCTTCAAGGGACAATGATGAACAGAAACAAATTTTCTACAGCCCTAGATAATACAATTTCCCCATTGGCTCTTGGAAGACAATTAACTCTACGATTGCAAACCCATTCTCATTAGTTCTGGTACAGCAACATCCACCTAGGCCTAGTCAAAATGCAACAAGCAAACCCACTCAGCAACTTACAAAATTGCAAAATAGATAAGCACCGGTCAACAGCCAAGTACTTGATCAGATTGTTATAATGCAAACTAACATATCTCATTACAAAGTCAGATCAACAGGGTTCGTACAAATAGCAAGTAAGGTGGGGCATAATATGATTGAACATGACTACTATGTGGTAAGTCTAACATTGGAAACTGACATAGCTCCAACAAGCTTTTGAAATGCATTAGCTAGTTGGAAGCTCTTCAAGACATAAAGCACTCTAATGCTGAAAATTGTAAACATGCATCACCCCGTTTGCATTTACTTGCTAATTTTGAATTTGACTAATCAACCTTCAACTAAAAATATTTTAAATAATATAAGTGTAGTATAAAAGGGGGGGTACTTTTTAGTTGTAATCAAAGGTACTTTGTTAAAATGTACATCAAGATATATTCGCTTATACACTGCTTGACAAGAAATACTCAGACAAAAGTTACAACTCAATGCAAATAGAGGCAGCAGACGAGTTCTTAAGAAATGGTCCTCCAGTAGATGTGCATCTAATGTACATTGTCAGACACTCAGAGTAGAATAGCACCACTCATTGCTGAAGTAATCAAAGAGCAAACCAAATCCCCACGATCCAACATTTGAACAAAACAGATGACAATGTTCATCACTACAATTTCAGAGTTCAACTGAAACAGGCCTGCCTATGCTACTCACTTCTCAATTTGGGCAGCATTAACCATTCATCTATTGCATTTAACCAATCAACAATGATGGAATGTAGTGACTAGTGGGGCAGGGCATCAACTTCACAATATAAATAAAATCAGCAAAAGCAACACACTAACAGAACCTACCGACCAAATGTTTGAAATACGAAACCCATGAACGCAAATTCATCAAATAGATCAGCATTAGCAGTAAGAGAACTGGTTGTATTGTACCTCGTTGATAGCGAGAACCTGACCGTTGCTCTTCTTAACCTTCTTGAGCTTCCTCAAAAAGTACCTACGCGCGCACAAGACCCAAGCCATTGTCACGAAACAGACACCAAAGCAACAAAATAAGCACGGTATCATCGTCAACTAGACTACAAGGCACTGACCAGAACTTGGATTTGGAGCGGACCTCGTTGGTAGCCCAGAGCTTCATGCGGTAGATCTTGGGGTGCTCATCAGCGGGGGTTGGCAGCGCGCGACCCACCACCTGGTACTGATGGAACTGCAGGGTCGAAGAAACAAATTACACAAAAGCGGCCCAGATCAGCAGCCGCGCCGGTAAGAGGAACAAAGCGGTGGATTGAGAGCAGGCGGAGAAGACGGCGCCGCCGAAAGAAGCTTACCCTGTGGGCGACCATTTTGGCGAGCTCCCCGCAGCTGGAGGCGGCGGAGAGGAGACCTATACCTAACCGGGTGTGATATGGCGGCTGACGAGGGAAGTGGTGGAGGCGGACTAGTTTTTATAGGTTGGGCGAGGAACCCTAATGGGCCGGGCCTGATACTATGGGCTTGATGAATTTGTTCAATGCAATGGAGTGTATTGGGCAGGCATCGTATTCTGGTTTCTCTCTGTAGCCATAGTCATGCGCAGGTAGATAGTGGTGGGATGGAGAAATTTTGGAATTTTTAGTAGTATGTGTGCCTCACTGAATGGACTTTTATGGTGCCCGACGAAAGGTCGTAAGCGCCGTCGACATCGCACCTGTGGTGTCAAATCACAAATGACCTGCGAAACGAGTCCATTTATTCAACGAGGCATGCAAAGTATTTTGTAATTTTAGAAAAAATACTATAATTTTGTGTAATACTTTAGTTTCAGAGTATCGTGAAGTGTTTGGGTGCAACAAATGTTATGGTTTTGAATACCATGGTATTGCTTCTTTTTGGAGTTTTAAAAACTCCACTCTAGACCTCTTTTTTCTAAACCATAGTTTTACATATCAATGGTTCTAAAACTACAGTTTGTCGATAACTATGGTTTTTTAATACTATAACATCTAAACAAGGTCTTAATTATTTGGTGTTAAATTCTGAAATTTCATGTTGGGATAAAGGGAAACAACAATGCATCAGTTAAAACATCTCCAACCACTTGAGAAAAGCGATCACATTTTTCACTAAAATGAGGGAGGGGGATTAGTAGTTTGTTTTCTCGAACAACGCTGGAGAAATGTGTGTTATTTCATTATAAGAAGAAAATGTATATACAGAGGGAGGGTATTAAACCCTCCCAGTACATGCAACCTCGACGAGAAATTAATAGTTGATTCTACTTGTTTGTAAATGTCATCGCCAGCAGCGGCTGATGATACGGTTGTTGGCACTAGCCAGACATAGTCTATTCTATCCATCTCTCGTGACCGTGACTCCAGTGTATGTGAGAAAAGCTTATGGCAATTAGAGGATATAAATCTAGAGAAGCTTATGGCAATTAGAGGATATAAATCTATCTGAAAAATCTATATGTGAGGAGGACTAGAACAATGGGGGCGATAGCCTAGGTTCGCCTCCGCTGCCTGTGCCGGTAATGTTAGGTAATGTATATGAATCCAAAATGTGGACATTTGTTATCCTAGTATTTAGCTAACAAAAGAAGACCCCACTTATAAGTGTCCGAGTCAGTGTTATAATGAATCAAAGAGATGAAAATTCAGTTCCCTCAAAAAAAAAGAGATGAAAATTCAGTAGTACGTGAGGTGGACGAGCACGAGCATGTTACTACTTACTCGACCCCACACGGGGACCATCTGTGCCTGCTCGGCGGCGCTCTAGTAGTTGCAGCACGCGACTGTGGTAGATGGGTCTCATTATAACATGTACAACATCCGATCTACTTTTTCAACATCTAGCAGAAATACTTGCAACATCCATCCGAAACAGCTGAAACACTTGGAACATATGTTTAAACCACTTGCAAAATACCAGAAAAAACTTGAAAACAAGTGTCGGGGTTATAACCCAGGGTATCTCAGGGCACCGATTAGTTAGCGGGCCACGTGGGCCGCAATACTCCAGCTAGCGGAGGCCCGAACGACCGAGGCCCAGCTGAGCCGAGCAAACCAGGCCGGACACTAAGGCCAGGATCGGCCACGACCTCTATCTCCTGCCTTAGTCGCACGGTGCTTGAAAAGCGCACGACCTCACCTCCGTCACGACGCCTGGAAGGGTCGGGGAGAGGTCGAGCCCTGCCAAGTACACCTATTCTGACAAGGGCGGGCATGCCTCACTGACCCCGCAAGGATTGAGGGGACAACAATCACCTATATCTAGTCAGATGCTAGCCCTGCGCCACGAAGATCAAAAAAGACAACACCGCCCTAGGGCGGTGACGACAGGCACGATAACCACTGGCCAGATACGGCCCGACAAGACGCATGTACGATCTCACTATGACAACCCGGGTTTTTGTGCAACAAAAAATACGAGCTTTTTAAAACTTTTCCTGCAATGTGTGAATCATGTAGTCGCTAGGTCAACCTTGAGTCAAACCAAGGAGAGATGGCTAATAAATTGGTGCACACATATAAATATGATTGTAGGAGAGTGCCCGTGTTCTTGAGTTGGTTTTGAGTTGAGCCTTGTTTGGAGTTTGGGGTGCACAAATCTGTAACGAAATTCCTTTCAATCCCTTCTTGAATTCCCCTCTGAATTCCCTTTCAAATTCTCTGAAACCTAATTCATATAAATGGAAAAGTTCCTTTCCCTTTTTTCCTCTCTAATCACCTTAGCGAAATGGGGAAAACCTCCTATCTTTTCCCTAGTAAGGATTGGAGGAAAATCCCTTCTCCTCCTCTCATTGAATGCCTTCTCAAATCTCCCCTTTGAAATCATCTCAATCTCTTTTGAATTTCATCGCAAATGCCCTTAAATCTTAAAGGAAAAATCCATTTTCCTTTCCTTCAATTCCGCCAACCTTTTCCCTTCCCCTCCTCTTGGCCCAGCTGCCGAGCAGCACCCCATGGCCCAACTGGTTTCCTCCCCCTCGCCTGGCCCAGCTAAAGCCACCGGCCCAGCTTGCCCCTCCCTCCACCTCGCCTGGCCCGCGCGGCCAGCAACACGCGGCCAGCCTAGCCAAGCCGCAACACCAGCACTTCACCGGCCTACTCGCGCACGTGGCCCGTGAGCCCACCAGCCCCCATAGGCCCGTTGACTGGCCCCCGTAGGCCCGGACGCTCGGCCTCCGTAGGCCCGTCAACCGCGGCCAAACCCTAGGTGCCCCGCGCCCACCCCTCAGGCGTCGTGCGCCCCTGCCTCCCGCGCGCCGCCGCTAGCCGTCCCATTCCGCACCCTAGGCGTCCGCCCTTCTCTGCTCGATGGCCACCATGTGCCCTTGAGTACGGACATCGAGGCCCACCGCCGTCCATCACCTCGAACCCTAGCGCTTGTGCCGCTATAAAAGCCACAGCAGCCACTCCTCTGCTCCATTCCTCACAGCTGCCGCCAGTCCCTTCTCCCCTACCTCGTAGCCACATCGAGCCCGTCGGAGCTCTGCTCGCCAAGCTCCGCTCACCGCTGCTGGCCACGGCAAGCAGCCGGCCACCGTGCCACCCAAGCCGTTGCTGCTCCCCTTCCTTCGAGCAGTGCCGCCCACCAAGCACACCATGACCTCACCACGACATGCCGGAGTCATAGCCGCGACAGTAGCCGAGCTCTACCCTCGGCCCGTTGGCCTCTACCGCTGACGAGCACCTCTGCCTTGTCGTTCTTGCTCGTAGCGCCGGACACCGTGCGCCGCTGGCCTTCTTCCTCGCCACACGAGCGTGCTAGAGTAGCCGCGACCACCGTCCCTGCTCCACCCTATGGATGCCGCTGCCTGGCCCTCCTCTACTCCACCTCATGGACTCGCTCGATGTCCCTGACCACCTCCACGTCCGTGCCACCACCACCTCCTCCTTCCACCTCACGACACCACCGTCTCCTCTGAACGGCAGCGCCACTACCAGCGCCCTCCCCACCTCGACCTCGATGACAACCACCTCTGCTTCACTGCATATGACAAGCAGTGCCACCACGAGCTCCTACTTCGCCTTGCCGAGCGCCTCCGGGTCTGCGAGCACCTCGCCAAGCCTGAGCCGCTACTTCCACGTTGCTGCTCGGAGCACCTCCAGCCCGAGCCGCTACTTCCACTGTCATGACGCCCCAGCGACCTCAGCCTACATCCGTGGCCTTCCTAGCCTCTACTTCATCGGCACCGAACAACACCGCCACCTCATCGATGAGCTTCTCTCCTGCTGCTGGTGAGCAACCAGCAGCCAAGCTCCTCGCTTTCTGCCTTCTCGTCGCATTCTCTCCTGAGCCCAGCCTTCGTGCCACCGTTCTCACCATCATAGGGAAGCTGCGACCTTGCTGCTCCATCGTTTGGAAGCTGGGCGACGACGCCTACCTCGTTGGCCTCCTTCCTCGTCGCCAAAGCTGCGTCCAGTAGCAGCAGCTAACTCCGGTCACCTGCAGCAAGCTGCAGCCACCCTCGGCCAGCCATAGCCAGCCATGGCCGGCCAACAGCGGGCTATAGCCCACTACAGCCAGCCAGCAGCAGGCCATAGTTGGTCGTAGCTTGCCTAGACACACCGCAGCAGAGCTCCGCCCTCTTCACCACCAAGGTCGAGCCTTTTGAAACCCCGTCGATGCCATCTTCAATGTCAACAAAACCCCTGCTTTTCATTTCATTGTATTCATGTCATCTATCCTTGTTCATATATACATCATCTATCTATATCTATGCCTGATGATCTATCTATGAATGCCTGTGCCATGCCTTTGTGCCGGTCTATCTCTTATGCTTTGGTGTCTACCCTCTTGTGCTATGGTTATGTGCTACTCCGGTCGTCTTTTATGTTGTTGGTTCGTTGTGTGATTGTGTTGATTGCCTATGGACCGAGCCTTCGAGCCGGTCAAGGGATTGTACCTCGTTCGAACATTTTGGTCATGGGATCATTCCACCATGGTCGTGATGCCGAGCGTAACTCGACCCCTCGCTTTTAGTTGACTTTGTAGTGCCATGATTGTTGGCCTCTCCTATGGCTCTAGGACATGGCCACCATCGGCTCGATATCAGTATGCTTCCTACCCGCACACGATGAGCCCATCATGACCTAGTCTATAGGAGATGGATTAGGGGACGACCGTCGTGGAACTTATGGAAGCCAACTCATGTGGGTAAAGCTCATGACTGCGAGTTGGCTTGCTATGATCATCAGGCTCTAGGCCTTTTGCTCTCTTGTTCTCTTTTGATCTCCCTTGCTCTTTTGTTCTTCCTAACCACCTCGTATGCTTGTACCACATTGACCATAGCATTCCTTCAGATCTAGCGGTGACAACCACATCGCTACGGACCTTAGGGATAGCCTTGTGCCGATTTAGTTGCACGGTCGTGGTGCCCTATGAGTGGGTTTGGATCATGGGACCATGTCTCCCTCCATCTAACCTTCGTTTGTTCCATGATGAGTTGGTCGAAAGAGTGTGGATTCCATTCTTCTCTCCTCTCTTGTTCTCAATCCTCGTCGATCTAGTAAGATGTGGATTGAGCCCTTCGCTTGTTTGGTGTTTATTGCTCTCTGGATTCCATTCCTTCGATTCCCGTTGTTGCTATGGCGAGTGGATCAAGGAAGCTAGATCCCGTGTTCCCCTCTTTTGGTTCTGTCGTGCCTAAGCCCTTGTATGTTTGTACCTATTTAGACCATAGCATTTCTTTGGTTCTTGCGGTGACAATCGCACCGCTAAGAACCTTAGGGATGTCCTAGTGCATTTAGTGCACCTAGGTTGTGGTACCCTACATGTAGTTTGGGCACTCATGTTCTCTTGTGTGTCGCTCCTTTTGATGCCCCGTCTCTGCCATGGCGTGTGGATTGGAAGAAGTAGACCACCTCCCTTCTCTTCTCTCCTCTGTTCCACCCTCTCTTGGTTCTCGTCAATTATAATGGCATACGGATCGAGAGAGAGATCGGGACTGCTTCCTTTCTCTTTAGCCCGCTCTATTCGATCCCATCTGTAACAATGATGATCGGATCAAAGACCAGGCTATCACTTCTAGTGGCGAGGTTAGTGTCTATGCCGTGTTCTCGGAACCATGCAAGTCAACCCGATCGACCATTAGAGTGTCATCTCTACCGAGGATGAGACATGGACGTGCCTAGCTGACTTTCTCCCTCGCCCCTTTTTAGCCCAAGGAAAATGGACTCACTTCGTGAGGGCTAGCCTTGTTTTTCCATGGTGTTTGCTTAAGTCAAGCTAAGGTCAAGGCCATTATACTTAAAGCTGTACAGGTTGACACGATCGGCCTGGGAAGTATTGGCTAGGCTATGACTTGAGCTTGTGCTAAGCAAACAACCACTTCTGCCTCTTTCTAGCCCAGGGATCGGACATCCTCCACGAGGGCTAAGTCCTTTTTCCTTCAGTGTCCATTTTGGTATTTCTCGATCTTTCCCATGCTTTGTTGCTTCTTTTTAGTAGTCTTTCTTGGTTAGTGGCTGATTGCTTCTTTGCTTTATTTGTCGTACGAGCGAGGTAGTTGCATTGGGGATGACATTGATCGACCTGGAATCCATTGGTGGGAGGAGACGTAGACAACAATAGGACCTTGAGGAGAACAACTATGAGTACACTGAGAATCTCAGAGTCGACCAATCAGTAGGTGCCACATCCCACCCAACCTCATAGAATCCTATTAGACATGCAATAATGTAATTGCTAGTGCTTTACTTTTATGCAATTGAACTATGATAGGTTGCATGGTAGAATTGCTTGAAATCCATTACCTTGATGCAACCTTTACCCCTACACACCTGCTGATAGGCTAGACACTCGCTTACTACTTACTACTTACTTCTACTATGCATTATATCTGTGATGTAATGCTGGTGGAGGATTGTTTGTGAGTGGCTAAGGCACATGGTGCCGCTAAAACTGGTGATAACTTGGGGAGATCTTGGCGTGTGTCTTGGGTGTGTGGTGAGGCTGAGTCGACCAGACATGATTCTATGACGAGTCTTGCTAGGGGGATGTGACCTGGGCATTCCCTTCGAGAGATACCTATGGCGGGTACATGTGTGAGGAGTATATTCCGAGGAGGCGACTCTTTGGGATGGAGGTGTCATTGAGGCATGGGGTGTTGGTTATCCCCTTTGAGAAGATGTCATGTCTGATCCCCCTAAGGACTGGTATGTTGAGAGAACCGGATCATAGGACCCTACGTACACACCACTCGCTCCTGAATGGGTGGGGGATGGTTATCCGACCAACTAGGATGGTGCCATTACTGCTAGGTTGGAAGTGGATAGTGTAGGGAGGTACGGGCGTATGGCCCACACCCTCCTAAGACAACATAGTGACCTCTAGGGGCCTGGTACTACGTCTCATAGTCTCAGCATGCCGGTGGACTCCGGGGTGGCCCAGGGCTGAGTGGTAGGGTGGCACCATAGCGGTTGGGAGGCAGTCGGTATCAGCCTAGGCGAGGCACCACCGATGATGGTGATCTTGTGGTTCCAGGTGTACACACTCTGTAGAGTTGATTGATCTATACATTTAGTTGAGTCCTCAGATATGGACATTCCTATGACCTACGCTTCCCTTGATTAGTGAGAGGAGTCCTTTCTTGTTCTTCCCCCTAGGTTTGGTGTTGGTTTTTGGCTTTGGCCGTTGAGGCAAGGCATGAGAGGGAGTCATCCTTGCCACTTAGAGAGTGAGAGTGTGGTGAGATGTGTGTGATGGGATGGGTGAACGTGTGTGGATGAGATGGGTTAAAACTTGATGAGCTATTATAAAATATTGATGAACTTGCATAGAAAAACTACAGCCATAAATAGGCCTTTTGCTCTACCCTTGCATTCCACTTACCACAAAGCAAACGCAAAGCATAGGGTGGGAGCCAGTGGCCAGTACATATCGTACTAAAAGATTTTTGGTAGGGTTTGGATGTAATCTATGACGACAGTGGAGATTAAGAGGATTAGATGGTCTCATTCCTATGCTCAAGTTTGGTTGAGGAGATGAAGTCTATGCCCGCTGATGCCCTACGCTTACTTTGATGATTGCTCGTGAAGGAGGAGCCTTCACCCACTGAGGCGCTACATCTACTCTGATATTGTTCTGTGTGCGTCTTCACTAATATACGTTGTACTTAGGTGTGTTACCAAGTGTCGTAATACCTTGTAAACTTGTAATTCTATGATGTATGAACTATTGTATCAACTGAATAACGATAATGTGACAGCTTGGTTTTTCTGGATTATCACATTATGATGTAATCTATGGATTTCCCTTCGAGGAAATCATGGATCGTTTCAGTTGGTATCAAAGCCATACTTGACCCTAGGATGAGACCCTTAGGACTAAACACTAGTTTAGAAGCCAATTAGCCTATTTTGTTGTAGAACTCTAGGTGCTAACACTTGTTTCCTTCCCTACCTTGAGTTCTAATACTAACTGACCTCCCCTGTTGTGGAAAGTTGACCTGTAGAAAACATTCACCATTACCACCCATGATAGTCCATAGATGTGTGAGACTTGAAGGCTTAGGAGTCACCTAAAGTCAACACTATGCATATAGGAGTTGTAATGTTGTCTGAATGCCTAGATCTTGTGATCTTGTGCATCTTGTGTTTCTGAATGCTTGAGTGTACGATAAAATCATCGCAGTGGCGCAAGAGGGAGACACCTCAATGCCAAGGGCGCGTGGGCGCGGGCACGCCATGTGTACGATCAAATCCAATAGGGCAGGAGGGAGACACCCATCTTCCCTTGAGCCAGCTAAAACATCGCAGCAGTCTCCATGATCATGCGAATGGCCCCTGAGCCCTCGACCGATGAAGGAAAGTGCATCCACCAGGAGCTGCGAGACCTGCTAGAAACTACAGCGGTGTAGCAGGCTCAAAGCTTCATGGAGAGGTGGCATCCCAAAGCCAGCTTCATACGCATCTCCTGGGCACATGGTTCCCCCAAGGGGCACCACATGCCAAGCATGCTCCGATTGTACGACGGTGGCATGATGCATAGACGGGAGCCCTCCCTAGCGGGCAACCGCCATGTCAGAAACCACAACGCTCATCTAGCTCAAGGCACTAGGCGCTAGGGGCCAGACTGGGTGGGCCAAGACCAATTACATGATGATGATAGTGACCTAGACAACCATGGCCAGCATCCTAGGGTTTGGGATGTACGACGCAGCCCAAGCCCGAATGCCTGTGGCCCGTAGGCATTCACAAAAAAGGATCCGGCAGACACCGTTTCTGGCATGCTTCCGCGTGCCATTGAACATCGTCATGTACTCTAGGACACCAACCCTACCGTGTGGTTGGAAGACTTCCGCCTCACCTATCGAGCAGGTGGGGCGGACGATGATCTCTTCATCATCCAATACTTGCCGCTTTACCTGGCAGAAAGCGCCCGAGTATGGCTCGAGCATCTCCCCGTAGACAGCATCCACTCATGGGGAGACCTCAAGCACATCTTAATAGGGAACTTTTAGGGCACCTATGTGCTCCCTAGAAATTCCTAGGATCTAAAAGCCTACAAGCAAAATGCGGGAGAAAGTCTACGTGAGTACATCCACTACTTCTCCAAGCAGTGCAATGAGCTCCCCAATATCATGGACGCGGACGTGATCGGAGCATTCATCTCTGGCATAAACCAATGAGGCACTCATCCATGAGCTCAAACGTTGCAAGCTGCGGACTACGAGGGAGTTGCTTGACCTTGCAACAAGCCATGCCTTCGGCGAGGAGGCCGTCCGCACAATATTCTGGAAGCACAAGGGTAAGGCTCAAGCTAAACCAACGGATGAGGCCAAGGACCGCAACCGATGAGTGAAGGACAAGAAGGACAGCTGGAGGCACCGCAATAGTGAGTTCATTGCGGCAGTCGACAGGGTCCACAAACAGAAGACTGGCAAGTTCAACCATGTTAGTTTCGATAAGATAATCAAGATGCCGTGCCGCAACCATGGCTATCCAGTCAAGCACACTCTCGAGGAGTGCGACCTCATCAAGCGCTACTTCAGCAGCAACTATAAGATGACCGGCACGGACGCGCCGTCTGAGCCCGCTGGCAATGAAGAGAAGGGGGATGCGTATCCTGACCAGAGAGGGTGCCTTATGATCTTTGGCGGACCGATAGCATACGAGTCCAAACGCTAGTAGAAGCTCATAGCTTGGGAGGTCAACATGACCGCCCTGGGTGAAGCTGTCTCGGCCTTCCTAAAATGATCGAAAGTCACGATCACTTTCGACAAAAAGGATCACCCCGACCACATTTCACAACTGTGATGCTTCCCCCTTGTCGCCAACCCAATCATTGGCATGACCCGCCTATCTCGAGTCCTCATGGATGGCGGGAGCGGCCTAAACCTTCTCTACGTCGAAACCTATGACACTATGGGACTTTCATGGGCAGCGATACGACCATCCAGTGCCCCGTTCCACGTAGTCATATTAGGCTTTAGGCCATTCCCCTTGAGCAGATCAACTTACCCATGACGTTCGGAGGTCGAGCCAACTTCTGCATGGAAATGCTCACCTTCAAAATAGCAGATTTTCTCAGTGCCTACCATGCCATCCTGGGCCGACCATGCTACGCCAAGTTCATGGCTGTCCCCAACTACACCTACCTAAAGCTCAAGATGCCCAGCCCTCATAGGATCATCACTATAGGAGGCGACCCTCAGTAGGCCCACCTATGTGAACGGGAGAATTACGACATCACGACAACTGTGTGCTAGTCCTCTAGGGCTGAACCCGAACACGAGTTCCCTACATGGTAGGGGAGCATGTGGAGGTCGCGCTCTGTTACCTCGATCGAGGCATGCGATGAGGCAGATGATGACATGGCATGAGGATGACGCGATCGACGAGCGCCAGGGCTCACGATGCAGCGCACTCCTCGATTCAACGAGCCGCGTGCTCCAAGCCTCGCCGCGTCAAGCACCGCGGACAACGAAAGCCATGACCAGTGGTGTGGACATTTGGCATTCATGTAAAAGCTACTCTCAACCAGCTGAGATTTTGAACATAGTGATCTATGAAACATCCCTGCGCCTAGAGGTCACATCACACCTCAGTGGACGCTTGCCAAAGTGACACTCTAACGATGCACGTAACCCCAAGCGACCCGAGCCGATTAGCGCGTGCCATTTGACATGGCTCGCTCGTGGGGGCTACACTATGGCATACCATGCATTGATGTTCACTAGAACAAAGATCGTGGTGACTTGAAGGAGGACAACAAAAGGCGCGCTGCCGCCAGACCCGGTCCACGACGCCTCAGTCACGAAAATAGAGTCGCACTAGACTAAGCTTCGCAGGTCGACCCCTAGGAAAGGTCATGACTACGACATTCAAACGATCAGATTAACAGCAGACGCATGAAAGAAAAAGAAGCGCGGGATTGTCGGCACGAAATTTCGTCTCCGTGCCGGGGACACACGAGCAAGCCAGAAGGGTCTGCTCGATGGAGCTATAGATTTGCCTAGCTTCAACATAGGGGTGGTCGATCCTGCGTACTCCTCCCGAGACGTGCCAGTCAATTTGACCCTGCAATTGACAAGGAGAGAAAGTTTATCAGTAATTTAGGGCGGAATGTGCCGGTGTTGCCAGATAGTCCCGAATGTGCGACTCTAAGAGCCGATATGAAAGGAGATCGACTAAATAGTCGATTCCAGCATATTCATAAGAATAAATCAGTTAAAGCTCATGGGGTTATGTAAGAAGAATCGGTTATCATTTAGGATGAATATCATTATTTGAACAAATATTGGTCAATGGCAATAATATATCAACAATGATTGGTTCATGCTAAACCAATGACTACAAGTAACCGAATCCCTTTTATATAAAAGAAACAGTTCAACACCATTTAACCATTTAATAAAGATAAATCTAATGAACATATTAGATCTCATCTATCGCTATGACCAGTGGGGCATAAGGCAGAATCATGCAGGCCGTAGAAACAATAATCGACTTGACGACCTTAACTTATTACTAATATTAGTGGGGCATGAGGCAGAATCATGCAGGCTGTAATACGATAATAAGATCATGGGGCTAATACATCTTTCAACCTATCTTTACTTCAACGATCTCATGACTGAACTGTTCGTGAAAGCACTCGATATCGACTAAAACAGCCGATTCAGGCATAGCGCACAGTTAAAGTCATGCCCTATCAAGAATAGATCTACTAAATAACAATCCCCACTCCACGGTGCTAACAGTGGGGTGTGAGGCAGAATCACACAGGCCATGATAACGGGCCATGGAACGGTTTTCGCTAGCCAATAGATCTACTCAAGACGCATCATGCCTTAACCGCACGCTATGCATGATTAAGATTGATATAAAACAGCCGATAAAACATAACTCATCGTTTAAAGTGTAGATTAGATCAGTTTTAGATTAACAAACGATGGGCTAAACAAGATATAACGCCGATCTAGATCAATCTCAATCGAGTAGAGTGATATTGCTGTAATTAGATAAACAATGGAAGCAATAAGCAATATCGGTAACTTAATGAATCTACCAAAGACTGCCATTCTTAGATAGAGCCGATAACTTGACCTTAATCTAGTTCATGCAGTGGGGGTCGACCGGATCGATGTAGCCATACTTGAACTAGATAAGAGTCGATAACTAACTTATACTAGAGTCACAGTGGAGGTCGACCGGATCGATGCAGCTGTACGAACAGAGGTATAAGCCGTGACGGTACTTATAGACAAGCAGTGGAGGTCGACCGGATCGATGCAGCCATACTCGCTGAAGAACTTGCCGAGATCTACTCTACTCCTATTCCTAAGGGGTGGCCGGAGCTGGAAAAAGTAAGGAACTTGTATTTGATTGATTGTGTATCTTGTTACAATAGCCGGGGTTTGATATTTATACCCAGAGCTTAAACACGAATCCTACTCAAGTACGACTCGGTACAATCTTTGGTATGAAGAAAACATTCCTATCTTAAGATAACTTGGACCCTAATCTTTCCCCTTTTGTAGAGCCCGATATGTATCTCCCCAACACCGATTGTAGCTCATCATCGTTATCTGCTGACATCATTCAAAGAGAGCCGATTCCAGTGTTGCATCCAAACCGGCTGATATCGACCTTTATGCAATCGATTCCTTGATTGGCACAATCTTGGAAGCCTGCGAGTTCCCGCGTTCTTCTCCCAAATTTTGGTGTAAACAAAGATATAAACTGAAGAATTTCATTCATCAAAGTACCCTAGGTACAACCTAAGGCCCCTGGCCACCGCTGCGAAGGATGTTGTTGACGGTAGTTAACAACCATTATAAATCATCAATATAACATGCATAAGGGCATAAATATAATCACCAACAATGGTATAGGGGTTTAAACTAACAAATTCCACGAGTTTTGGTGAATCTGTATTTTCTACAGGGTTTTTCCAGAAAACCATCAAGGTAGACCTACATGTCAGAATTAATCGCGCTTATCCATAGTGAAACAGACATCGAAAGACTCTAGAAGACTCGAGAGGACTCCACACTGAGGCGGAGCCCGAGTGGCTACCACCTGCAAGCCGCCTAGCCCCTAGGCCCACCTATCAGTCTCTACATCGTAATGTCGGTTCTCCACCGCCTCCTAGGTTGCATATACGCTATCCTTTAAGTCAGTTTGATCCAAGGGCTCACATTGGATGCTCTAGCCTATATATACCAGCCCCTGCCACCCCCTGGGGCATTGCATAAGTCATTTGGGAGGACAGAAACCCTAATCATCCTCAGAGCTCCATCAATTCTAGGGCATAGCTAGTTAGGCTAGGTCTAGAGGGAGGCAAGCAGACTTCGTTTGGATTCCTGATCATGTCAATGTTGGAGACAATGGATTCGAGCTCAAGCCAGCCCTCATCAACATGGTGCAAGCAAGCTAGTTTTGTGAAAAGGCACATTAAGATGCGAGTGCACATCTCCAACACTTTCTGGAGATTTGTTGCACTTTCACCATCAAAGGAGTGACCCATGATGCCATACTACTTCGCCTCTTCCCATTCTCACTCTTGGGGAAGGCGAAGTAGTGGTTCTACACCAACAAAGATAGAAATACTACATGGGATAACTGCTCCACTGCCTTCCTAGCAAAGTTCTTTCCCATATGCAAGACCAATGCTCTGCGTGGGAGAATCTTAAGTTTTCAGCAACAACATGATGAATCTGTCCCTGATGCATGGGGACGCTTTCAAGATTACATTGCGGAATGTCCTTATCATGGGATAGAGAATTGGCTACTCATACAAACTTTCTACCATGGGTTGACCAATAGTACCCGTGAGACTATGGATGCTGCTGCTAGAGGAGCATTCCTATCATTTACACTCCCAGCTGCAACAATTCTCGTGGAGATGATGGCCTCTAATCAAGGTTGGAACGAAGAACGCCTTCAGACCCACAAGAGGGTGGAGGTATGCATCAACTTAAGGAGGTGGACATGCTGTCTGCTAAGATGGACCTGCTGATAAAAATCTCGAAGACCGAGCTATTGAGAAGCAAGAAGTCATGCACATTCATGATTCCCGCATGATTTAGGAAGAGTGTGGAATCATTGGGCATTCGGGGAGCAAGTGTCCTAAAACTCAAGAGGATGTGAACTTTGTCAACAATAACTACTTTCGTCCTCAATAGAATCAAGGATGGAACCAGCAACAGAGACCCAACTACCAAGGTAATTACCAAGGTAACCCTCAAGGTAATAATTTTAATAATTTCAATCAACCACCCTTGAGAGAATTAATTGCTGGCCAATCCAAACTTATGGAGGGATTATCTAGAAAGCTAGCTACCAATGATAAAATTCTAGAGAACATAAATAATAGAATGGATAGCTTTGCTTCTGCCATTAAAAACCAGCATAGCTTTAATAAAATGATAGAATCACAAATAGCTCAATTGGCTGCTGTTGTTCCTCCGTCCGACAAAGGTAAGATTTTGGGGCAACTAAAAGATCTAGAAACTACAAATTTTGTTGATATTCATAATGTAGCATACTACTGTATAAAACCATCAACGAGAAGGTGGATAGACTATACATTGCCGGAAAAGAAGAGCGATCCAGAAAGACCTGTCATCCCCATTGCTATTGGACCTCACATTTTCCAAGAAGCTGTCTGTGATTTCGGAGCAAGTGTCAACATCATGCCTAAGGTAATTTATGATCAAATTAATGGAGATACTTTGTTGTACACAAATATATGTTTGCAGCTTGCAGATCAGTCACTCTGCTACCCCAAGAGAGTTCTTGAAGATGTCATTGTTCGAGTGGGACAATCTTATGTTCCTATAGACTTTGTGGTTCTAGAAATAGGTGGAGACATAAGGGCACCCATTATTTTGGGCTGACCTTTCCTAAGTACCGCAAAAGCCATCATCTACGCGATTAGTGCCATGATCTGCTTTAAAATGAAGGATAGAAAGGAGAAGTTTTCTTTCAAGAATCATATCTTACAATCTCCTAGACATCCACAGACGTCGTACCTGCCCGAAGAGACAACAGTGACCAAGAAAAAGAATAACAGGAGAAGGAGGAAGAACATGGTCAGGCAATCACAAGAAGAATCAATTAACATGATCAACACAATTCGATCAGAGTACGACCACCTACTCACTTCGCCATACCTTACCAAGAAAGACGATCCAGGCATACTGACGATCGAGTGTACAATTGGGCAAATAATATTCTATAAGATCTTTTGCAACATTGGGTCGGGTGTCAACATAATGTCCAAGGTAACGTATGAATATTTATTTGGTGACGAACCTTTTGTTCCCTACATATATGCAATTGAAGATGGCGGACCAATCAATTCGATTTTCGGAGGGAATAGCAAAAGATGTTATGGTAAGAATACATGATCACTATGCCCCTACCGACTTCATGGTTCTAGACATGGGTGGAGAAGAAGATGATATGCCTATCATACTTGGAAGACCGTTCCTTAACACTACCAACGCGATCATCTATGTCGGATCTGGACAAGTTCACTTTCAATTCCCTAGAGAAAAGGCACGCTGCTATTTCAATAGTTATACCACTTATGAATAGCCAAAGAAGAGCCACTCTAGGAGGAGACATCGATCATCCCAACACCGAAGGAATCAATCCCCCAAGAATGGATGGGAGGAAGATGAAGAGCATGAAGAGCTTGTGAAAGATGAACCTACTCCACCTAAGTTAAGCCCATAGACCAAGCAGGTATGGAAAGAGAAGGTGACATCACCATTAGAGACACCGTCAAGATGTGCAGCCATCTGGGTCTCCATCGTTGCAACCGGATGATGCACCCAAATAGTGAAGAACTTTTCTCCAGCTAAGTCCTGTATGGAGGACTAAAAAATCCACACCCTGGTCGTGAGATAACATCGGTAGTTATCCATATTTACTTTTTAGTATTGCATGAATTATTTTTCACTTTAGCATATTTACTTTTCTACATTTATCTTGCACTCATAAAAGAAAATTAATAAAAAGTTTCATTACTGTATACCATCATCAAATTATAAAAATCCTAAGCCCCACGTAAGTAATTTTACGGTGTGTAAACACCCACGGAAATATTCACTGTAGTGGCATAAAAATAATATATATATATATATATATATATTAAATACCCATGCATATTTTCTTTCTGCACTATATAAATAAGAAAATCCAAAAATATTAAATAGACATCATGCTAGAACTTTGCCAATTAGAAAATCTGTCTAAACCCATAAGGACAGCAAATCTCTGAATGGCTGATCCGTGCAACGAGTTTTGGTGTTCTTGTTAGAGTATTTTGCAGGATGATCAAGAGTAAAGCCATCCATCCAAAGTACATTTTCCCGAACTGTCGCTACACCTGCATGAGGAACCCAACTTCTAGACGGATGAGAAAGACTTCTGTAGGTAGACTCACTTTAAGAAAGACCACGACAACATCCAGCTTGGGGGAGGAGCATCCCCCATGTATCTAGCTAAGTATTTCCTTCCATTTGCTATTTTTAAGTTTGCTATATAGTTGCTAAAAATAATAATGAAATAAAAAGATGCATAACAAATTAAAAGCAAAATAAAAATTTATATTTGTATAGCTAAATATATAATAGTAAGGTGTGATTTCAAAAATGAAAACAAATAAAAGGTGTGTTAAATTTTCTTTAAGTTTGATTTTTAAGAGCTGAATAAAATAAATGAACTCTGAGGATAATCACTTGTAATGAAAATGATGAATAGTTGCTCTATCGTAATTCCTTTTAAGTACCTAGTTTTCAGCCTTGAATTCTCCCGAGTTTTGGATATGACTATTTGGATATAAGAATTTACACTGAACTTAAAACTCGTGGGTAGCATATGCTTGATCTAAGTCTAGGTAATTGACTGATATGATTTGAGAAGGTCTGAGCTGCTGTTTATCTTGTTCCAAGTGACACTAAAGTTGTAGAGATTTATTTTTTGAAAAATATAAAAATCTTACATGATGAGCTCCTGTATGACAAAGCTTGAATTCCTACCGAAGCCATATATGATATTTAGATTAGGAAAACTTCTAGATATATGCTGCTTGCATTGCATTGAGTTTAGTCAAGCTTTATTGACCCTTATGAGAGGTTTGTCATGCTCTTAAAATCAAGATCATGTACCCACCACCCAAATATACACTATTCCTACAATGGGGGTAGGCGCACAAACATGCCATTTCATCTAGATCCACTCCAAAAATGTTTTACTTCTACACTAGGAGAAAAAACCAAAAATATTCTTGATAGGATATCCACCAAATAAATGCTCTAAGTTCTTGTTGCTATCTCTCAAAAGTTTTGTTGCCGAAAAGAGACATAGGGCTATGCAAAAGTTATTCATAAAAGAGAAAAAGAAAAAAATGAAAAAAAATGGACAAGTATCCGAGATATTTAAAACAATGAGTACTTAGATGCCCACCTGAAAAAAAGAAAAGAAAAGATGAATAAGATAGCCCATGTTTTCATGCAAAGTTGTTTCCAAGTTTCAAATGAGAGATATGTTTTTAAGGAGCATAGTAGAAATATGTTAGCCACTATATATATCCACCACACACATCCGCACACATGCACATTTTGATTTGATTGTATGACTTGACTCTCTTTGGATCCGAGGTTTGACTTTACAATATATGTATTGCAAGTATGCTCTTTCATGCTTTTCCACTCCTATGACCTTCACATAAGCTTTAGTTATAGGAAGAAAGAAAGGCATAACACCACTATTGCCTTGGTGAGGATCCACAAATACCACATATATTGAGAGACTTGAGAGTATCATACAAAGGAAGCTCTGAGTTTTATTTTAAAAACCTATAAAAACTCCGGAATAATGGTTGAACAAAGAACTTGAGACAGTGCTTGACTTGATCGCTCTATCTTTCAATTGGTCAAGACCCAAGCGAAGGTCAAAAAGCCCCATGGTTGAAGATAATATGGGTAAGTTTGAAAGTCAGATCAGTTTATTCTAATCCGGAGGAGAGTTCTTGTTTGAACGCATGTATACTTTTGAGGAGTGAAAGCATCGATGCAACTCCTGATCCATTTACTGAGTTTAGCTTTCCTAAGGGACTAGCAAAGATTAAGCTTGGGGGAGCTTGTTGACGGTAGTTAACAACCATTATAAACCATCAATATAACATGCATAAGGGCATAAATATAATCACCAACAAAGGTCTAGGGGTTTAAACTCAAATTCCACGAGTTTCGGTGAATCTATGTTTTCTCCAGGATTTATCTAGAAAAACCATCAAGGTGGACCTACATGTCGGAATTAATCACGCTTATTCGCAGCGAAACGGACACCAGAAGACTCTATCGGACTCCACACCGAGGCGGAGCCCGAGTGGCTGCCAGGTGGGGCTGCTTGGCCCCACCTATAGGCCACCCGGCCCCTAGGCCCACCTATTAGCCTCCGCGTCGCAATGTTGGTTCTCCATCTCCTCCTAGGTTGCATCTATGCCGTCCTTTAAGTCGGTTTGATCCAAGGGCTCACATTGGACGCTCTGACCTATATATACTAGCCCTTGCCACCCCCTGAGGCATTGCATAAGTCATTTGAGAGGACAGAAACCCTAATCATCCTCAGAGCTCCATCAATTCTAGGGCATAGCTAGTTAGGTTAGGTCTAGAGGGAGGCAAGCAGACTTCGTTTGGATTCCTGATCGTGTCAAGAGCATGGTTTGGTATAATCTTTGTACCCTCTCTCTTTTGTATCTCCTTTACTTTTTTATGCTAGTTATAATTATTATGACAATATTAGTATTCATCTTATTCATGTTCTTCATTATAATGTTCAGTCTACTTTGATTATATGCTTAGTATAGTTGGATTATTATCATGTTCATGCATAAGTTCGTATAGCGCTCACTCTAAGGTACCATGGGTGAGTGGTCGACATTGTGTAAGTGTGGTGCTTATATGTTGTTTACCTACGGATACACCCTATATTCTAGGCCATGTGGTAGATCGTGGATGTGACACTCTCATTGAGTCCTTTGTAGTCCACTCCTTGAATATAGGCTTGCAAGTAGGATGCGGTTACTATGGAAGACAAGCTCTATTCTTAATCTTCCTTAGTAATATCCCTTATGTGTAGATATGAAGATGATCTTAGCAATGATTACTAGGTATAATTGCACTAATTAATGTATGCTTTGACTTGTAATTAAGAATGACTTTGGAATTATTCCTCTAATATTCTACCTGACCATGCTAATGCCATAGAAAGGAGTACTCTGAGTGTTTTATCATTGATCAGTACTTATCATATATATATATATATATATATATATATATATATATATATATATATATCTTATCCTATGACTTACCCCTGTTATGAGTAGAATATTGGTTATGGTTTACTTCTCCATCAATAGTATAAGTTATTAATATATGTCCATGCTAGACCTTCCCTGTGGTAAAAATATAAATAATGATACCTAGAATACTCTTGGGTGAAGTGCTACAATGGTATATTATCTGTGCGCTTGCAGATCCTTTTCATTCATATATCTATATATTATTTCTAGTCACATAAATGATAAAGAACTGCTTAGTATTATTCTAGTAGTAATGCTATGTAGTACCAACAAGCATCTCTGGCATCATCACTAGGGATGGCAACCTAGCAAAGTAATGTTAAGAGATGTAGACATACATTAGGTGGCTACTAAAACGAGTCACAAGTTAATAAATACCAACAGACGTCCTCTACCTCCATGGAAGCCACGACGGCGGCTGCAGCGGTAGTGAAGCCGCCAACCAGCTCCACCCGCTCTGCCTACCCGGCATGGTTCGGGAACCTAGGTGCCACCTGATGGAAGTCCTGGCTAGTGCGGAGCTGTAGGGCGGCGAGGGCGACGCCAGCACCTTATCGGATTCTGGCCACCACTGCGTGTTCATGGTCCTCCATTAGAAGAACCTCTCGGAGGCCAGCCTCCTCCATCTCATGACGGGTGGGTGCCAGCTCCTCCTCCAATGCTGACAACAAGAAGACAGGAGGATCAAAGGAAGGTCAAGAGTGGTGAGTCACGAACAGAACGATAGGACGATGAAGCACCCTCGCCCATGATGCAAGCCTAGGCGTCGGCAGCCATCGTTTGTGCGACAGTGGTCTACCTCTCCGAGGCCTCGAGGGCCGCCCTGATGGCATCAAGGCAGCGCTCCAACTGGCTCGCTTCGTGGGTGGCGTCAGAATAGCGCTGGTAGGACTCATCCACCTCACAGGCAAGCTCGCGGAGCTTGTGCCAATCACCCAAAGACGATGACGATGGGCTCGACCCCCAACAGGCAGGGTTGTAGCACGAGCAGCGCTGGCGGCTTCTGCGAATGCAGCGCGGGAGGCAACCCTATGAACATGCACAGTCAATACAAGTTGTACCTTTGAACTTGAACCTCATTCGAATGCACTTACCTCTGATCGCATAGGCAAGGACAAAGAGGAGGCGGAGCCCTATTGGCACTCGATGACTCCTCCAACGATCACTTACCATGACTCATCCCCATCAGCGAGAAAGGAACTCCAGACACACAAAAGCGAGAACAGGGAAGTAGCGGTGCAGGCTACTAAAAACGAATGCCTCCCCGCCATACCACTCCAAGAGCATGTATAGCCGCCAAGGGCACTCAAGACAAACACGCGTTCATCCACATTTACTAACCCCCTTGAGAACTTCGCAGAGTAGGTGAAGCGATTAGAGGGAAGGTGAAACGATAGTTGCCCACGCAATGATGTGAGACAAGTAAGCTGCACACAACCCCACTCCATATAATTTTGATTTGCACGCTCGTGTTCCATAGCGCACGATAGCTCGTGAGTGGGTGCCATCATGCCATGATGTGATCGGGAGGCTGACCGCCTCCTGAGATCATGTGCGAAGCAACCCGCCATGAACACGACCTCGCATCATGCTTAGGAAACACAATCTTGGGCCAGTCCTTAGAAGGGTTTAAGGCCACGAAAGGGATAGGGGCAGGGAGGAGATGGGCCCCTATAGATCTAATTGGTGGTGTGGAGGCACACAGCTATCTCTCTCTGTGTTCGAGTTGTCCACTTCGAAGTCTCCTGGGTTGACCCCCCCAGGGGAGGCTTCTTGCCCTCTGGCCATTGCGGAGGTGGTTGGGGACCAACGGGATTGATGGCCGATGATTCATGGGATGTCTCATGTGAGGCATAGCCAAACTCCATGTCGATTGGGGAGGATATTGGCTCCCGCTCGAATTACCCATAGACCCCGATGAGGCACACCGCTCCGACCACGTGGTTATGGTGGACATGCCTCTCCTCGCATGGGGCAAACCAAAACCTACCTTTAACAAGGAAACACAACCTCTCGAGGTCTCCAAAGATGCTAGGGAATGAGTAGAGTCAAGTCCCTATGACCCCAAAAGAAGTCAGGGCCAAGCCCTGACTAACTCTTCCCTACGTCCTAGGTCTCAGACCTAAGGCTAGCCTCAAAGACTCATAAACTGTTAGGGGTCCATGACCTATCTAGGAGAGATTAGTGAAGTAGACGTCCCAGGCAATGCAGTAGTGACATCTATATGAAGCGATGTAGAACCCAAAACATGATCACGGCTCGGTCACATGGAAAAAACAAAAGGTCCAAAGCCTACGAGCCAATGCAGGGTCGCAAAAAACCTCACGAACACACAAAAAGAGGTCAAGAAAACATTTTCTCGCATAAAGCTAAGAGCCGTGATCCTATCCCTGTGACCTGGGGGCTCACGACAGGCTCTAAAGAAACCAAAATACACAGAAAAGAGCGTTCTTTTCATTTAAATCCCCAGAAGTACAAGAGCGGACGAGCCACATCAAAATGTACCAAATCATGACTTTGCTGCCTAAGCGGCGTCATCGGGGTCCCCAAAGGCACCTGCTACAAGTGCGGGAGGAAGAAGATGAGAAATCACTTCACTCCCCTTCTTGCAACATCACAACCTCTGGGGCAAAAAGGCATAGGGAGGACAATAGAAGAGTGGGGTCAAGCCCACAGGCCACCACCATCATGCTTTAGAAAGAATGATGAGGGCACAAGGAATGGCAATGCCTCCCCTAAACCACGAGTGACTCATAGGAGTGGCTCGCATGCTTGGGCAACCCAAAACCTACGGGTTCAGGGAAGCGCTAAAACCACAAGGGCTTGCAGTTGAAGTAAACACCTCCTCAATCCTCCCCCACTCGTAAGATATGTTCTAGCACTAGTTGTCGAAGGGGCGCCACTAGCTCTCGAGCATTGCTGACAGGGACATAGGACGGGAACCACATGATTTCCCTCTAACTCTTCTCTCCCATCTCCTCGCTCTCTCAACAGGAGGGAAGGGAACGACTTGTGGATAGCCATGGGTGGTTCAAATGAAAGGAAAGCTATCACAGGCTCAAAATCACGACAAGCATGTTGTTTGAGTCAGTGTTAGAGTATGGGGTCTCCAGTTGCTCGGGTGGACTCAGGAACACAAGAATCACGTAGAGAAGACGCTATGGTTTATCCTGGCTCAGGCCAGTTCGGTCCCTATGTCTAGTAGCTGATGATCCTTATACTCAAGAGCACCCAAAATCTAGGGGGTTACAACAGAGTGTAAAGGAAGAGAGTATGGTAGGGGGTTAGCTTGGTGCTAATCCTAAGGTTGCCTCACCGTCGGTGGAGTCTCCCCCTCATTGGAGAGGAAGGAGACGGTGGGATGTGGTGGAGGAGAGGATCTTGGTGCCCCTCTCTAGGTTGCCTTGCTCTGGGTGCAAACCAGGGGCAGATGGAATGTAATGGAGTGTCTGGTGATCGAACTGGGATCCTCCCCCCTCTAGGTCTGACCTTATCCCTTATATAATGAGATAGGTCAGGTACAAGGCAGTTTGGGGGTTCTAGTCTGTGGTCTACGTGCGCCGGAGTCCCGGAGGGGCTTGCAGCGGTGCGCCATGGACCGTCGAGGTGTCTTGGAGCCAAAGAAGCCCTGGCATCGTTCGACTGCTCTATTCTGACACTATGCATGTCAGAGGGTGTCGGCTTGGACCGGCCTCCCTCAGGTGAGACCTTCTGGAGTCTTTGAGGTGGCAAAGGATGTCATCTCTAGGGGCTAACATGTGGACCTAGCAGCCCTCAAGCCCCTAAAGGCCACGAGAAGCTTTGTCTTCTTGTGTCACACCCTAGATGTGTCTCTGTCGGAGGAGCAGTTGGTAGGGACACGCCTAGGGAGCGGCACTAGGAAGCCCTTGGGCATCGGTAGCCTGAGGCTTGTCTTCTTCTGCCCGGGCCTTAGCTGGCATCGTTAGTCAGGCAGGAGCTAAGGACTAGGCTTGGTCGTGCCATAGATCGGGAGCCTAAGGCTCAGGGAAGCCCAAGCCCGAAGCAAAAGCTATAGTTGAGTTAGGCTTGGCTGGGTCTCTTTACCAAAGGGCGTGCATGAGCGTGCCCGATGGGCATAGCCCTCGAGCCCCTGAGTGATCCTGAAGGGGTCGGTCGGGGGGTCTTCTTTATTCGAGAACCATTGGACCTGAGGCTTAACATACCTGTATGTTAGGATTTCATCAGGAGCCCCCAAGCCCTTCGTGGCCTCACCTGGCGTGATGGCGATGAAGGGCCAAATTCAATCTTCTGGTGCCAAACCCTCCTTGGCGGGGATGGCTTCCAATGGTGAGAGTGTTGTGCCCAGCTTGGGGCCTGTAACACCCCTGGTGTTACGAGCTTGCTTAGCACTAAGATTGAGGCCCGAGAGAGATTAGCCAAACAAGTTTTTGGGTTTTAAAATTTTAAAATGCACATGAAATGATAAGCGAATCCTATGTGACTCAGTTTTGTGGACTCAACTAAATATCCAAGTTAACTTAGTGCGTAAAAGTGCTAATGAAAATCCTAACAAGAAGAATGGGATAAGTCGTTTTAATTGTTTGGCACGAAAAACAATTTATGTAAACAAAAATAAAATATAACTTGTGTGGAGTACTTAAGTAAAGTTGAAAATGCAACTTTAATTTTTGAAAACGAATGTTGTTAACCAGTGTTCTTGGGAGCTCAAAAAGCGAATTGGAAATTAAAATCAACCCTTTTTGTTAAGTCGGTAAACACTTGAACCATGTTTAAAGTGCCATTTTCACGAATTATATTGAGCAAAATAATTAAATAGTGCTTAAATGTTTTGTTCCTATGAGTTAGTATGAAATGTGGACTATTGCATGGCATACTTGTTGGATGGAGTTAACAAGGTTTAGACCTTTTAAAATTTTGGCAAAAGGGCTAGTGGTTGTTAGTCCAAAACTGAAATCTTTAATTTTTCTAAGTATGGAAAGGTAGTAGACAATGCCATTTTGGCAATTAATTTCTAAAAAATTCAGTTAAACACTATAGCTATGTTTTGGCACTGTTGATTGCACCGAAGTGTGATCTTTGTAATGGCGTAGGGGTTAGAGGGGTTTGAGCTCGTTTGGGTCATGCAAAAATCTCGTGAAGTTGCAAGAAGGTCACAGTTGTTGGTGGTTGTGACCCACAAAGCCTTGTGGCATCTTTGCCACCCCCATGAGGTTCTTTCCTCCCATGGACAAGAATCGATGGGTATGGAGGGCTCGCATGGAGGTTTGCAAGGGCGGGACAGGCAAGAAGACAGCCAAACCATGGTACACTTGACCACGTACTTGATTGCTTTGGATGAGCAGTATGACTGATAGGCCTCGGAGTTGAGAAAGTGCCTCCTCCGAGCCGAGGAAGCCGAGATCTTCTCAAGGATTCTCCAAGTGCAGCTCGCTGAAGCACATGCCAATGTGGCAGCGGTCGAAAGTCATGAGACTGCCATGGCAGAAGCCCTAAAGGAGGCCGAAGATTGGCACACCCTACAGCTGGAGGATGCCTACCTTGTCACCAGGGCCAAGAGTAGGATGCTTGCCACTGAAAGGCAGGATCCCTTGGTCTTGGAGGGACTTCCTATCCAACCACCAGAAAGAAGGAGAACTGGTGTTGTAGTACCGCCAGCACCTCCACCCTCGGAGGTATCAGAAGTAGAGACCTTGCTTCCCCTCACTCAGCCACCACCAAGAGAGGAGGCAGATCCATAGACAGGGAAGTAGAAGGATCCACCGAGCCTGGGAATGAAGCTGTGTGGTCCAGTGAAGTAGATTAGTTGTCCTAGAGGAGATGTACCTGTAGTTAGTAGTGCTTTTCATCGCTGTCCTCTAGTGTTGTAATCTTTCTATGGTATTTTGTCCGTAATTGTTGAGATCGTCTGGTCATAGGAGGCACGCAATGTGTCGATAGTGGGAGAGGTAAGTGCTTGTACGTTGTACCAGTATAAGGGCATTTGGAACGTGCATGTTGTTTATTCCATTGTGTTTGATACGTCAATTTACCCTTAGGTTCCGTTAGACTTGCTTAGGGTTCTTGAGACAACATCCAGTGGGTTACAAGAAAGGCAACCATTCAGATTCAAATAGACCATCCCTGATTGGGTAATAGAGGACACTGTATCAACTAATTGTGGATGTCCCAGCAGAACATTTGCATTTATTTAAATTAAATCCATTATGGGATTTGATTTTCTTGTCCCTTGTTGTGAAAGGAACCCTTGTTGCCTGAATCTTTCCTTACAATACTCCTTTGATTCTATGGTCTATGACCCCACTGCCTTCATTGCGTGTAAGTTGGTAATAGTTGCCTGGTTAATAGCTTATGGTGCCGCGATGATACCGAGGGCCCCTATGGAACAACTGCCACATGGTGACGCTGCTCGGCACGCGCTGGTATCGAGGTTGTTGACCAAGCACCTTTACCAAATTACACCGCTGTATCGCTCTTGCAACAAAATGTTCTCCTTAGGAAAAATATCTTTGTGTTCTAACGGGAAATCCACATAAGGTTGATGGAGTAGTGCTCTTTTGAAGTGACTGAGTTAATATGATTTTCGAAGAAGGAGGAGAACAACAAGGAAAAGTTAGTACTCGAGTAGTCTGGAGTGATTGAAGCGCCTGAGTTGACATCATGTCCCAATCCCTGTGTCCGGTTTGACCATGCTACACCCGCCGAGTTACTATCGCTGTGTGCCCTGCGGACACTATCGATACCGGGACCCACTTGCGTTCCGCTCTTGTTTGGTTGTGCAACACTTGCTTTGTGCACTCACGTAGTGCGCTTTCTCCCTATTTTCCGCACACTGTCTGCTCTTGATCCTCGCCCTCATCCCCGTACCGGACCCCCTCCTTTTCTTCTTTTGGGGACACGGCCACTCACATGCCTCCTCATCAAGCGAACCCCCTCCCCTCCTTTTTCCTCCCTCCAGTCAAGCTTGTGCAGGGAGCGCACCATGGCTAACGCTCTCACCACCTCGTGACTCGCCAGTGTTTCCCTTCCACTCCGCTTTCACTTCCTGGCGCGCTGCACCACCACCTCCATCCACCAAGCTATAAGATGCCACCTTGTGCGCCTCTCCTTCATCCCCATCCCCCCTCGAATCCGAAGCAGAGCTACGAGATCCAGCCGTCGCTTGTAGAACTAGGGTCGCCAGTCAGAGGTGATTGTGTAATCTAAGAAGAAGGGATCTGGTTTTTGTCGAAGAAGTTCAAGTCCACCTCTGGTTCATTTTGGTCTTAGGGTTCATGATGATCTATCTCTTAGTCTCTTGTTTCTGGATCTGTTGGGTGTACGCCATGTTCTAGATACTCGTTTTCTTATTGCTTTTCCATTGTCCCGGTCTTCATCGATTTCTGGAGTGTGCTAGTGGTTGTGCTAGTTTTGTTGTAACCATGTAGTCCCTAAAATCCTTGAGTGGTTTAGTGGGCAAAGCTGTGTAACCTCCTATGTACCTTCAGATCTATGAAATGTAAACGTGTTTTCCCTTTTGGTTCTTGCTCTAAATCTCAGGACGAGATTCTTTTAAGGGGGGAAGATTGTAACACCCCTAGTGTTACGAGCTTGTTTAGCACCGTGATTGAGGCCTGAGAGAGATTAGCCAAACAAGTTTTCGGGTTTTAAAAATTTAAAACGCACATGAAATGATAAGCCAATCCTATGTGACTCACTTTTGTGGACTCAACTAAATATCCAAGTTAACTTAGTGCGTAAAAGTGCTAATGAAAATCCTAACAAGAAGAATGGGATAAGTCATTTTAATTGTTTGGCACAAAAAAAATTTATATAAACAAAAATAAAATATAACTTGTGTGTAGTACTTAAGTAAAGTTGAAAATGCAACTTAGTTTTTGAAAACGAATGTTGTTAACTAGTGTTCTTGGGATCTCAAAAAGCGAATTGGAAATTAAAATCAACCCTTTTCGTTAAGTCGGTAAACACTTGAACCATGTTTAAAGTGCCATTTTTCATGAATTATATTGAGCAAAATAATTAAATAGTGCTTAAATGTTTTGTTCCTATGAGTTAGTGTGAAGTATGGACTATTGCATGGCATACTTGTTGGATGGAGTTAACAAGGTTTAGACCTTTTAAAATTTTGGCAAAAGGGCTAGTGGGTGTTAGTCCAAAACTGAAATCTTTAATTTTTCTAAGTATGGAAAGGTAGTAGACAATGCCATTTTGGCAATTAATTTCTAAAAAATTTAGTTAAACACTATAGCTGTGTTTTGGCACTGTTGATTGCACCGAAGTGTGATCTTTGTAATGGCGTAGGGGTTAGAGGGGTTTGAGCTCGTTTGAGCCATGCAAAAATCTCGTGAAGTTGCAAGAAGGTCACGGTTGTTGGCGGTTGTGACTCGTGGCCGCGCGGCCATAGCCACTGGCCGCGCTCTATCCCACAGGCTGTGCCCTGCCGCATGCGCGTCGTCGTCTAGCCCATTGCTGCACATGGTTGCCGGCTACGGTGAGGTTGGGCGGCTGTCGGCTACGGTGAGGTTGGGCCGCTGCACTGCCGCGCTGCTATTGCGCACCACGGTCACATCCTTGCCACTACTGCATGCCGAGCCGATGCCGTGACGCGCCGAGCCATTGTGCCTTGGTTGCAGCTGCCCTATCAGGCGCAACGCGCTCTATGCCGCGCACCTCACCTACGTGCCGCACTGCTCTTGTCGTGTCACCTAGCCTTACCAAGCCGGTCCAGCCACGAAGCTACAGGGGGGTGTAGCCTCGCGCACGTGGAGCAGTCACCGTGTCGCTTCCCTTCCCGCGACCGTTTCGTTGCACTGGCCCCGCGCGACTGCCTTGCGCGCGATCACTGTTTCGCTACCGCCGTCCGCGTCCCACCAAGGCCGAGCCATCCTATCCCGGCACTCCTCGACATGCACTCTCTGAGCCTCACCCATGTGGATGCCCTTGTTTCATTAACTCAGCCTCAGCCGAAGTTGGCTGAGCCTTGAAGGGTCGCTGCTCTGTCTTCCCTTTACTGCTGACGGAACCACGCCGCTTCACATGTTAAATGCACGTTGTCACCACTAGCAGTTCAATTGATGGATGTTTCGAGCTCTCGTTGACCCCTCATGTTGGTGCTCGCCTTCTTTTGGTCAGAAGCTTCATTGGCGATGAGGTGACGCACCGGTGTCCGCCTCGGAGCATCGCTGCCCCACCAGCTCGCACGCGTGCACCTCGGTGAGCTCTAACTACTTTTCCGCCATTGCGTTACCTCCGTTAGGGCTGTAGGTCACCGGTACGACCTCGTCGTCATCACAAAATGCGTTGTCCCAGCCGCCACCGTGGTCGGCTATGCTGCAGTGCCTCTCCTGGTACCTAACCACCGCATCTAGAAGCACGCTATTGAAACTTAGATGCTTGGCCACCGTAGGTCACCAGATACCCTTGCCAATGGCCGATGTAACCATAGTTGTTGCCGGTGTGCCACGCCGTCGCGTGCGGGCACGCCGAGGAGCCGCCCGTTGCGAAGACAACACTTTTCAGGGTGTTTTGTGCAACGCTTGAGTCTAATGAAATAGTAATTCCCTGTGTCACTTGATTGCCTAATAGTGCGAGCCCTCTTTTGCAAAAGCGCGAGCGCGCGGGGCTCTCCTGGCTTGGGCTGTTGCTGGGCCAATCGGCCGAGCACGACCACGCCCCGCGTGGGCTTCGTGGGCTGCTGGGCCGGATTAGTCGCCACCGGCCTTTTCCTTTTTCCTAAAGCGTTTTTGAATTTAGTTTCTGAAGCAAATTTGTAAATTCCATATAAATTTGTGTAGTTGACCAAAAATGGTGAAACTAATTTTGTTAGGTTCCTAAAATCATGATCTATCTGCTAGTATATCTTGTTCACATAGCTTCTGTAACACCCTAGGTGTTAGTCATGAGTTAAGCAGTGAAATTGGAAGTAAGTAGGATATGTCAAGTAATGATTATGATCTCTAGTTGATAATCTGGAAGTAATAATGAAGGTGTTGAGGTCCAATCTATGAAATTGAGTCCCAACCTAAACCACTACACCACAACACCAAGTTTAGCGATGGACAGTCTGACGCTAAAAGCGGCTACAACGACAGACAATCTGACGCTAAAAAGTTATAGCGATAGACTTCTGCAGATGCTGTAAGTCCTGTCGCTAAAAATCTTTAGCGTCAGACAATACTTTTAGCATCAGACAGTCCGTTGCCCTGAATTTTTTTAGCGACAGATAGTCTGCTGCTACTCTTTAGCGTCAGATAGCCTACCAGTACTCCATAGCGACAGACAATTTGAAGTTACAAATGTTTTTAGCGACTGATGGTTTGACGAGATCATTTAAATGCATTTAAAAAAAATAAAAGGCCATTTAGTTGCAAATTAATACAAAAGTAACATCATTGTGCACATTTCTCATACAAATAGATTCATTCATGAACCTGAAACATATATCCATGATCAGATAAAGTTACTATGCTTCAGTATGATGTATTATTACAAAAGTAGGAATCACTCCATTTTAGATGCATATAAACGTTGCTTTCAAAAGAAGCAAAGTTACATGCCTGTAAAAATTGTAAACCTGCACAATCAACAAGTCTATACTCTTTCACTACAGGATATAAATATTATTGATTTTGTCTAAGTAGTTGACTAGATGAAAAGCATAGTATATTTGCTCAACTAATGCCAGGTTGCTTCGAGTTAGATAAGATGTTTCACCTTCTGATTGGTAGGGCATCATCTTCCACTGCTTCTATACATAAGAACGATCTGTTGAAGAGAGAAGCAACATGGATCAGAATTTTGGGTTCGCGGAATCCAAATGTACCGAATTGCAACTTATCATGGCCATATACTAACAAAGAACATAAGAAAGAAACTACTAGCTTGATGGCACCAAGTACAAGTGGGTCTCTGAAGACGGTACAGAATGCATATGATACAGGTTGTTGGGATGTAACAGATCTTAGAAGTAACCCACAGAGTATCATACTTCTTGTTATGTCGTGACACAGCCAAACTACATAAGGTGACCAGACCAGCTTCTGACAACCAACCTTGACGAGCAACAAAGCTAACAAGATGGCATTCCTCTTATGGGATCATTTGTAGTTGACTAGATATAGTAGGTCGCGAACAAGAAAAGACACATATACGGATATAGTAGGTTCTGGGTCTCTTAAGAAAATTGCAGATTACCTCTGCATCGACCTTGTAGGTTGCAAGACATGGACCCCACTTCGCTGTCAAGTGTCAACCATCCAGAACTGATCTTTCACATCGTCTAGGTGATGCTCAAACTCCAAAGATTGTTGTAAACAAGCAACCTGACAAAATTTATACAAGATGTGAGAACGAAGAACCAATCCCTGATGTGTAGGTAGCATTCTAATTTAATCATTCTAACAATTCATGTGGCTTTGTTTTCAAAGAATACAGTTCAGAGTTGAGAGTGCAGCCGGTGGTGTGTAAACTCGAAACTTTATCTTGAAAGCATACAGGTCATTGTCTTTCCAAATTCTAGCCACCAGCGGATTTCAAGTACAGAAATTTAAGATAATATGCTGCTACTGAAACTAAGGGAAGAAAATGATAAATCTGTACTTGATATTTGCTTGCAAGCAAATTAAATGGCACTACATAAGAAAGAGTCAAATGCAATTAGTAGTGAATAAGCACAAAAAAAGGAAGGGGCAATATTGGTATTTGGTAATAAAGTTATACTAATCTACAGTCCATTGCTCATGTATTAAGAAAATGAAAAGATCCCATGTGCAGTTAGTCGACAGGTCTATAGTTTACACAAGAGCAGAAGAAACAGAGCTCATGAAATCTAACTAGTACAGATCATAGTAGCAGGGAGTATTCATATGAATTCAGTAATGTGGGACATGTATATGCATTTGCTCAGAATTCAGTAATGTGGAACCTGTATATGCATTGGCTCAGAATTTAATTACAAGTTGAGAGCTGCACCTTTACTGAATGTTGATGTCGACCTACTTGTTTCCCTACAAACTGTCAATCAACACTCTTTGCAATTCTACAAATGGTTTGAGATTACCAAATAATGTTAGTATATGAGAATGAGATTAGCATGGTCAGGTTATGAACACAATGTATTCACTATTTAGAGAGGTCATTTTTGTCCTTGATAGTAGCAAAGCAGCTGCCTGACTAACACTACATGGACTAAATGGCTAACAGAAGATGAAAAGCTGTGACCTCTAGTACGGGGCATAAAAAATTGGATACTAAACTACATAGCAAAGTAGCTGCATGACGAATGGTTTGGCATTTCTTGTACTGAGTGACCACAATGGTCAGTATATCAGTCCCACATAGACACTGGGTGTGCAATCTGATACTTCGAGTTATCTAGTTATTTCCTCAATGCTGAAACTACTAAAATGAAAAAAATACAGTTTAATTATATATGAACTCAATTTAATAATGTCCACGATATGCAGGAGATTCCAGTCCCAGGGATTCTAGGCTGTGTCATGTGAATGTTAACGAAGTGTTCGAGTGAGAATCAACATCGGGGTGTTAATGCACCTAGAGGATATTCCCCCAAAATAAAAGCCAGGAGGAAAAAAATCCCTGTTGCAGACTTGTAGTATTTACCAAAGAGAAACATTGGGAGATTTACTGATTCACACAAATTCTCTTTAAACTAACATCAATAAACACAATTGATTGATTGATTGACAGCGTACAGAAAGGTGTCATGCAGCTATGCACATCATGCTAAAAACCCTAATAGATTGCCAAGTGCCAGAACCCTTGAGAACAACCATCACTACTGTGGCAGGACAACCATTCTAGTTAGTTACTCATGATGATAGTACTCAAGAGAAATGGCTTCATCCCAATAAGTCAAGAACAGAGAAACAATAAAAGCTAAAGTTCAGTAATTTGATCCTAGCACCACATATTACCCAACCAGGAATCCAAATGGTGTTAGTATGAGAATGAGATTAGCGTGGTCAGGTTATGAATACAATGTATTCAGAGAGGTCATTTTTGTCCCTGAAAGTAGCAAAGCAGCTGCCATCCTAGTACTAAGTGGACTATACGGTTAACATAAGATGCAAAGCTGTGACCTCTAGTACAGGGCATAAAAGTTTGGGTACTGAACTACATGGCAAAGCACCTGCCTGAGTAACAGTGTAACACTAACACGAAGTCACTGATAAACATGAACGTTCATATTTGATCTATGTAAATTTGATGGCCGTAGTACTAGAGTAACATAAAGGAAGAGCACATGCAGCTCATGGTCTTTATATTTAACAAGACTTAAGATTAGTGCTGAAGAATGGTATACTAGGGGTTGCTGGTTGATAGAAATCTGGTCCAGAAAAACTGTGGGCATAGAATTTCATCAGTTAGTTTGCTGTAAATACATCTGTTAAATTGGTAGATGAATGATTTGGGATTTCATGTACCGAGTGATCACAATGGTCAGTATATCAGTCCCACATAGATACTGGGTGTGTAGTCTGATACTTTTGAGTTATTATCTTCCTCAATGTTGAAACTATTAAAATAAAAAAATACAGTATAATAATTATATATGAACTCAATTAAAGAATGTCCACGATATGCAGGAGATTGCAGTCCCATCCTAGGGAATAATAACAAAGTGTTAAAGTGAGTTCAGTGAGAATTGACATCGGGGGCATCCATAGTGCGCCTGGAGGATATTCCCCCCAAATAAAAGCCTATAGGTGAAAAATCCCCATTTCAGTATTTACCAAAGAGGCAAAGAGTAGAAATATTGGAAGATTTACTGATTCACACGAATTTTCTTTATACTAACATCAACAGACACAATCAATTGATTGATCAACAGACACGATCAGTTGAAACCCACCATGAGCCACCAATGAAAAGGGAAAAGAAAGTATATATATATAGTACAGGGCATCAATATTAGATATATTAATAGGGGATATGACATGCAAAACCAAACAAAACAAAAAAAAATTGTAGGTGCACCAGTCAACAGTGTCCTTGTAATCCAGAAGTTCGTTTGTAGAGCAACAGCCAAGAGAATAAGAGAAAAAGGAGGGATACAGTTATTAGCTAATGGACATGAAAAGGCATCAAGGAGAAAAAGCAGGTTGTGCTAAAGTAGAAGTTTGATTCTATCTAGGGAAGTGTAAACTTATCTAGGTGTCATTAAGATGTTTAACTTCTTTTATGCAAGGCAGAAAAGTTAAAAAAATGGCACTAGTGCAGTTTTAGCCACAAATACTATTGATAGCTTCTGAAGCTAGACTGCCTTTTTTACATGGTACATTGCAAAAACTAAACTCCAAGCAAATTGATGTCACATGAAGGAAAAATAACTACAATAGAACAAAGATCCAACAGAAAAGGTATGGACGTGTAAATAGCTTACAACATCTCTAAAAGCCACGAAAGCTTGCTCTGGCAAATAAGCATATGTGGTCCCACTATCCAAAACAGTCCCATGCTTGCTGTCGAAGATCCTTGAATCTACCCGCAGTGCCTTTCCAGCAACATGTATTTCCTTTAACTCAATGTTGTAATATGGACTGTTGCCAATTTAAGATTAGCTAATAAAAATATGTACCACAAAAAGAATAAGGATCAGTTATCATATAGGAAACCATACGTTACCTGCGGAGAGGGTCTGAATGTGAAAAAACCATGTCAGAAGGAGCAGGCACTCCACCAAGCACCATAGCACCACCACCAATATCCATACCGCCATAGCACAATGAGAATGAATCGCTTATGACACCCTTTTCAACAAGCTGATCCATTATGCTAAGTTGACCACGACCAAGGCCCATTATACCATCAGCACTAAAAAGGTCTAGACATGTGCCTATACATGTGTTGTTTCCCAGAAACGGGTGCGCCATTAGAACAAGTTGATGAAGGATTAGTAGGCCTCCTGGTTCCTGAAAATTCATGAGCATCAGCCATCAGCCAAGGTGCATACAGCCTGCTGATATACAAAAGGCTTTCCCAATAAGAACTCATTTTATAATAAGAGCTATTAGAAGCTCCTAGCAACAACAGTACTAACTTTTCAAGGTACTATCATTAAACATTATTGACACTATTCAGAACCTAACCTAACTGCTTGAGTTTGCTGGCAATAAGAAGCAGCAAGAGTAGTCTACGGATTTTAAGTTGCATCATTGTCAGACATCAATACTCAGATTAGCTATTGGGAAACAATGTCTAATTCCAAAAGACACTTAAGAAAGCACATATCGTCTAAGTACGAGAGAGAAAAACATAAAGCAGAAGGTAAAAGTAACCATTGACAATTACAATATAGGATCTTGTGCATCTAAAAAGACAATGGATTGTAAGTCAAGAAGACAATTCTGGTTTGCAAATGACAAGAAGACAACCATATGACTGCATGCGACCTCTGAACTGTGAGAAAGAACAGAGAAGACCAATCTTGGAATGCAATTACTTAGATAACAAAGGTTTAGGGACAATTACTTTGAACATTAATTCGCTATTTTTTCATTTAAATTCAGCAATATTGTTCAGTCTGACAGGTCTGACATGGTCTGCAGTTCTGAAAACATCTAAGCTGTTGATTTGAAACATACTGTATTGCCAATTTACTAATTCTAGAGAATGTCAGTGTGACTATTATAAATTATCACACTGTATTGCCAAATAACACAGAATTTTCAGCGTAGATCAGAACATATATATATCTACACACACACACACACATAACTCTAACCCTAGATCTTCTAAACACAGCACCTAAACATCCATACATACACAATACTCATCCATAGGAACATATGTACACACATCTGAGGCAGAAAATGGCTCACCGTGGACATGCATATCAGATCTGCAGACCGCACGGGATGGAGGAGCAACTAGAACGACTGGACGATGTAGATCGGACGGAGACAACATGGATCGAGCCTGCATCTAGGCCCATCCTGGCCTGGGACTAGTGTGGTGTTGAGCCGCTGCTGCAGTCGACCCGCGCGGCGGCGCTCAGCCTTCAGCCAGCTCGCCCAGCCTGGGGACGATGGCGCGGTGGTGGCGGCATGCCAAGCATGGCTCTCGGTCGCCCCATCCCAGAGCGCGTGGCCCTGCCGCAAGGAGCCGAGGGGGGGGGGGGTGGTTGAGCAGGGCCCTGCGCTGGGAGGAGGATGCAGAGGGAGCCGGCGTTGGCGCTTCCGGAGGAGGCGCGAGAAGAGAGCGCACGCTGGGGAGAAGAAGACCGAGGGAGAGAGCGAGAGCCACGTCGGGCTTCTGGGGAGAGACGTCGAGCGCCGGAGCTACCGAAGTTTGGGGATAAGGAGACCGGCTTCCTGGTGGATGTGTGCATTCTGTTTTTATTTTTTTCTTGTTTGTGTTGGTGTGTGTTATATTTTCCTTTTTTTAGCCAACGGCGTGGTGGGGCCCACATATTTTTGGCAACAGACAGAGTGCTGGTATACTTATTTTTAGCGATAGACAGTTCAACGTTAAATATCAATATCTATAGCGACAGACAGCAAATCGCTAAATGAGGATTTAGCATCAGATGGTCTCTGAGTTATCTTTAGCGTCAGATCATCCATCGCCAAATATAATTTTTAGCGTCAGATGTCTGATGGTGAAACGGTGTTGTGGTGTAGTGAACTTGGACAACACACCTTTGCTTACATGTAGACCCTGGTTAAGATTAGGCATGAGTAATGTTAAACATGCTTGTTTCATGTACATTACATCAACATGCATCCATCTTGACCAGTGGAAAAGTTTCATGAAGTTTGGAATCAAGAAGTCACATGAAATGATAAGTTATAACCTTGATTGAATTGCTTTATTAAGTAAATGGGAATATGAGATGTCGACCAAACCCTGCTACCTTGCCCAAATGACTCTAATTGAACTCTACAACAAAAGTCATGAAGGGTTTGTGTTGAGTAAATGTCAAGAAAATGCCTCAATTGATCGAAAACCCTAATTACAGGGTTTAACGAGGTGCTGCTTTGACCAAGATGAAGAAATGGTTTCTGTACTAGATATGAAGTTTGACCTTTAATAAAAGTTGAAGTTTGAGTGGAGTACAACAAACCATATTTTTGGACCAAGACCTGATTCAACTTCTAAGTGGCTCAAACAGTGGCCTCAAGTTTGAATACAGTGCTGTTTTGGATCTTGAAAAATTGGCTGTCTAAAATTTCAGTGGCAATGATGATTGTCATCTAGCGTTATTGGATTTTTGTTAAGCAACTCAAGTTGAGCCAAATATAAAAATTGGAGTTTACATCTTGAAGAAGGACATACAAAAAGTTGGAATCAATTTGACCACGTTCTGACTAAGTAATTCGAGCTCAAGCAGAGCAAGGCTTAATCCTCGATTAGTCGCTGACACTATCAACTTCATGCTTAATTAGGTGCTAATGGAGAGCTCTAATAGCTAGGCACCCTTAATGAGTTTTGTAGATCATCAGGTGGGCTGCAACTTAGCTTTTGGGCCCAAGGTCCAAATAGGCCCATAGCTAGCCCAAAAACGGCGCCCACCTTACCCATGTCGCTGCCCACCACGTGCTCGATAGAATGCCGATGTGGCCTCCGTGCATGGATGCCGCGTGCCCCACCTCCACTGCTGCACCCCCTACCTCGCTGTGTCCTTGTCAGGCTCCCCTCTGCGTCCCTACGCCCTCTAGAAGTGGACACCCGAGCTTCCCCCTCTCCGTCACTCGCTCTCGCTCTCCCTGGCTCTCTCGTTCGCTCTATGGCGATGCCGAGCTCCGCCATAGCTGCCGCCGAGCAAAGCTCTCACCGCCCGTATCCTCGCCAGTCAAAGTGCACCACCAACCCTCATTGTTGCCCTCCCTTCTCTGCTTCCCCAAACCCTAGAAATCCCGAGCTTGAATCGCCAGGACCGCCGCCGAGTTCGCTGCTCCTCGCATGGCTTTGTGCTCTGCTTCCTGGCTACCCATGGAGGAGCTGTAGGGAGCCCTCTCCGGCCTCCCTCTACCATGCCATCCATGCCCTCACCTTTGCCATTGCGCATGCAGCCGCGGGTGAGCACCACCGTGCCGGGAGTTAGCCGACCCGTCGGTCCCCTGCTCTCTATGTCCGTGAGATTGAAGAAGAAGGGCACAAACATAGATAGAAACTCTTTGCTGGGTCCAATTGCTTAATTCCTAGACACCTACATTTACATTTGCGGGCTTGGTAGATTTCCAGAAAGTTTAGGGTTCCAGATGAAAATGTGTTTTTCTTTTATGTTTTCCCTTTTATGCATTTAAATCGGATGAATTTTGGAACATCGTAGTAAATTGTAGAAAAATCCAAAAATGTAAAATGAAGATGTTTTGGAATCCTTGTGAGTAGATATACACAGTAAAGTCATAATATGATATGTATTAGTAGAAAGTTTCTAATGTTTTTATTTATTCTTGCAAAGTGCTTTTAAAAATCTTTTTAAGTTGTCAGATGCATATCTTGAAGTAGGAAAATTGTAAAAATGTGATTCTAGTTTTAGGAGTCTTGTTTTGTCATGCTCTAGCTAAGAAAAATATTAAACATGTTGTTTGATCACTGTTTTTATGATTTTTTGATTTAATCATGACTAATGGTTAATTCTAGCTTACTTTTCTTGCTATCATCATATCTACTGTTTTACTACTCCAAATGACCTAATACTTTTATGCGAGTATACTTATATCATGTGTGAGCTCTGGTTATAATTTCATAATTTTTGGTGCATGTATGACTGAGTTATGAATTTAACTTGATTAATGCTTGATAAATGGTTTTAAATGGTTTATAAATAATTAATATATGCAAAAATGTGAAATGTGGTTCCCTTGCCCTTGCATGGTGATATTGTGACCTGAGAAACCATCATGATTTTAGGCCTAATGGTTTAGGAGTTATAGATTTTAGAAGTTTGCTGTCAGGTTTTTGCATGTCCTCTGGAATATCTGAATGATTGTATTGTTTGGCTCATTTAAACATGGAGTCATGTATTGGTGATAATAGGAGAGCTATAGTGCTTTTCCTAAGCTTTCTAAAATGTGTGAGATCACTACTTTTTATGGTCTAGAACTCCAGTTATAGCTGTTCAAAGTGGAATGGCAGATTTCTGTCCAAATTTGGATAGAGATGCCTTCTTAGTGTTGTTTGACCTTGTTAGCTGTATAATCATCTTAAAATGACAATGAGAAAGTTATAGATAACTTAATAAGCTTTCCATAAAGTTAAGAATCATGTTTGCTGAATGTCTAGAACTCTAGTTATGCATTTCTGAAGTTAATATCAGTTTTCTGTCCTTAGTTGTATAAGCTCTGCTTTATGATGTATTTTGACCTTGTTATTTGTTGAAGTAGCTTTTGGTGTTAATAACAAAGTTTTAGATAATTTCATTAGCTTTCTAGAAAGTCTTGAATTACACTTTTTGCATGCTTATAACTCTAGTTATGGTTGAAACAATTTATTGCTATGCTGCTGTCCAGATTTCTGTACATGAGTGCTCTTAGTTGGCTAAACTTGTTAGTTCATGATTGATAAATGCTTGCAATAGTTGAACTTAAGTTAACGGGTATGTCATGCTCGATATGCTTGCCATATCCACCTATTGTGCTAGAATAGTGTTTAGTTAAATAACTCTAGGTTCCTATGTCTTGCATAATCTTGTGCTTGTCTGGAACACTCTTATGTGATGCATCTCTTATTACCATTCTTCATATTCTTGCACTTACATCTTGCATCTCATCTAGGTGCGATAGATGAACCACATGAAGGATGTGATGTTGGAACCTAACCCGAAGATGGTGTTTGGTGGACCTATCCCGAAGATGGAAGGGCTAAGCAAGTGCTAGGACCGGAGATGTCACCAACACGGTGCGAGCAAACTGAAATGACTTGTGTCGGATCCCAGTCAAGCCCCGGAGCATTCTAAGCCACCTATGTTTTTACCAAGTTTTTTATGTTTGATGAATTAGGTTATAAGAGTTGATTGGAACCACTTGATGCATAGAACTACCTTGTCTAGAAATATACCTTGAACCCTATGTAGGTCAACGATCGAATATATGCTTAGCAATGCTTAGACCGGTAGAAGTCGGGTGATTTCCTGTCATCTGCAAGATATAGGTAGATACCAAAGCACGGTTGGCTATATTTGCTATCGTGGAAATAACCATGTGTTGATAAATTAAAGGAGACCAGGCGGGATTGTGATAGAGAAGCAACAAGGCATGGAGGTCTTGGTGCCTATTTATCCCTGTCTGTGTCAGTTAAAGACCGATTCGCTATACGTCCTCATGTCATGTTGAACGCGTGCCTAGCACTTAGTTGACCGAATAAGTCGTTCCGACTGTGAAGCCGAGTAGATCAACTCAGGCTGGGACCCGATAAGTGAAAGTGCGCACACTGGAGGTAGTAAGGATGTGTGGGGAGCCAGTGGCGTGAGTCCAAGGGCAGGTCGGGCCTGAACTTCCTGGTAGACTAGTAGTATCCTTAAGGGTGCAGCGCTGATCGGATCTGTGACTGTACCTGAGTTGTACCAAAGGTGACCTAAAACTACCTTGGCGCAGGTATGTCTGGGTTTGTGTTAGGAATAACTCCCCAGCTGGTTGGAATCGATTCGAGTCGCCGTCTCTCCTGGATAGTGAGAACTTGACTGAGCAGCGGCAACGTAGCATTAATTGATGGAATTTGATGGTTATGATGAATATGGAAATGTTACACCGGCTATGGTTACTACTGTATGTTACTAAATGATATTCCACATGTTTGGCATAGGTTAGTTGCTAATCTAGAGATGAATAGCTATAATTAACTTGGTTACCGAATTATAAAATGTATAGCTCAACTAGTGGCTTTTATGCAAAATTTTGTCAAGCTAGCTCCACAGATAAAGCCTTGCATACTCCTTGGTGTCACTTTATTTCTGGTTTATGATGGGTAAGTCTAGCTAAGTACATTTGAGTACTCAGGGTTATCCCACCATGTTGTAGGTGAAGTTCTCGATCGGCCTGCTGAAGATGGTGGCTAACCGCCGGTGGGCTCGGTGACTCTATATTTATTTCTCATCTATATGCTTTTATCAGAGGATGTCACTTATGCTAGCAATGTATTTGGAACTTATATTAATGTAATCATTTGAAAGCTATGTTGTTTCCCTTTAACCGGTTTTAAAACCCAAACTTGTACTATTATTTGTGAACCCATTTGTAATATTATTTTCGCTACAACTCTATATATGTGATGTGTATTTGCTTAATCACGCAATCTTGGTTGTGATTTTGATTTACCGAGGTCCTTCGTGATACTCGGCGGACTACCGGGCTTATATAAGTGAAAGTATGTGCATGTCAACGTGATAAACGAGAACAGCCGTACTTGATCTTGTATAAATTGGGCGGTTCTATCACAGCTTCATAGTATTTTCAGGAGTTATCCAATTAAATTGAGATGCCTAATATTGTTAAGATATAAACATGTAGGAATTTTGTAATAAATTGGTGATAGTGTTGGCTCTAAAAATTTCACAGTAAATTCCTAATAATATTAGGTGCTCACTGTAGTTTTTGTAGCTCCATAATAATTAGTTTGCTAAGATAGCTAATGAGCCCTAGTTTAAATATATATTAAATCAATGAAATGAAGTAAAGAAACACATTGGGATTGTAGAACTAAAACACTTATCGGGAAACAATGCCTTATGCAACAATGTGGATATGTAGCCTAGTACGTTAGTCATTAGAGCTAGCTCGTAGCTTGAGAGGCGTAATCGTATTTTAAGAGTTGCGGTTACCGTTGATTAATTGCGTCTCTGTGTTGCATCCATGTATGTCATAATAGGAACAACGATGGATCGTGGCGATGATCGGAGTAGCGGAAAAGATGGTGCCTTGATGATCGTGTCACCATGACGGAAAGCTAACTTTTGGTTATATCTTACCCAGGCAAGCCCCGGTGCATAACCCCTATTATTCTGCACTTTAGTTTATGCTTGTGCATTAAGTTTAAATTAGTTGAATGAAATCCACTTGCATAAATATATCCTTAACCTATGAGTCTTACTAGTATGACAGGATCGTGTAGATTGCTATGCTATAGGATTCCGGTAGAAGTCGAGTGATTACCTATCACTCGCGAGAGATAGGAAAAGATATTATTGTTACTATTATCATCACATGGAATATGAATGGATAATAATTGGGGACTGGGCAGAACTGTACTTTGGATTTGAAATTGGATTGTGTTGCGCAATCGAGCGAGGCTCTGGTTGCACTCGTTCCGCCATGTTGATTGAGGACCATCCGTTGCTGTGGTGCGTAGTCAGGTCACAAACTTATAATCCTAAGCACATACTTGCTTATGGGAGCGGGAAGACTTGTTACTCTCTTGTCATGGGTTCCGGCTCTTTTTGGACTAACTTTTTGGGGTGGGTATTAGGTGGAGGTCTAAGCACCATATAGAGACTGGGTCTCAGGTGTTGAGGGCTTAGAGTCCAAGTTTGGATGGGACCTGGACCCCTTGACAGGAGTGGAACAGGTTGGTCTTGTTTGTGCTTGGGGTACAAGCTAGGCATGTGTTTTGGGGTACCCAGCTGGGATACATTGATTCACGAATCACCGTTTCTATGAGACGATACGACTTGGCTATGGTCTAGCACTGTAGTAAGAACTGGAATATGAAAGATGGTAAAATGGTTCTGATTGCTTACCACATGCTTGAAAGTAGCATATGTGCTTACGTAGAATGGTTAGTTAATGAACTAATGATGACTGCTAATAAAATTGAATATAAGGACGCACATTTAGTAATGCTTCCTGTAGATGCAATAATCCACAAGCCAGATAGCCTTGCATATCCTTGGAGTCTTTTATTTTCCTCCTGTCGGGTAAGTCTTGCTAAGTACAATCGAGTACTCAGGGTTTTATTCCCCCTGTGGCAGGTGACTGGAGGATACATAGATCTGACTCTTGTGTGTGGAAACCTCCTGGTGGGCTCAGAGAGGATTCCTTTCATGCTACGACCGTAGTGTTTATTTATAACCATCACTAAAAGTTTTTAGAAGAAAAGTTTTATGATCTGTCATCATATCTTGTTTATAAATGTTCACTATGTTAATGATTCACCATTAACCTTTGTTTCCACTGTAACTCTGATCATATGTTGTTCTTCACTGCAAGATAAAAATGTGAACCTAAAATGTATAAACTCTTTTACAAGTAAAATTGTCTTAATTTCGATATTGCATTTAGCTTGTTTAAGTACTCTAATGTTGTAATAAAGTGATGTAAGAAATGGTTAAGAATGTTGTAAGCTTTATTCTCTCATTTATGATCTTGATGGAAGAATGTGGATTTTCGATTTCTCCCTTGGGGCGTGCTCGACAGAACGACACAATTTAGTGCACTCTCTTAGGTACTTAGTGTCTAATGGAAGACAAGTACTCTTGGGAGGGCATTAGATTAGGCGGTTCTACCATAGGGCCTTCTTCTCCAGTGTGATGGATGGTGCTCGGCTATCGAGGCTAAGCGAAGATGATGCCGATCCCTTCACGAGTCCATGCCGCATGGGTCTTCGACTTGAGCGAGAGCTCGACAGATTTGTCTAGGAATCACCGGGTGATCAAGAGCGCTGGGCTCTGGCTTGACGCCATCTGATCATCTGAAGCTCCATGCCCTTCTAAGGGCTACGATAATTGGTCCCAGTCCTCTCAAGCCAGCCTTCTAGAGTTGACCCTCTGCAGCCATAGATCAGGGAAGTGGGAGTGTGCTAAGGCTCGGACAGAGGCCGTTATTGGGCCCACTACTCAGTGGCTCCCAACCCAACTCTGGAGAGTTGGTTGGTTTTGGGGGATGCGCCACCCGAGCGCTCATTGATCGGGAGGTCAGGCTGCTCCATCTAGGGAGCCAGCATAGCCCTCGAGGCCATTGTGGGGCCTCCTTGCCAGCGAAGGGGGTGGCTTCTGGGTGCATCCCATCTGCTAATGCCTTGCATAGGTGGTTGATGGCGTCTAGGCTGTCATGCCTGGTGGAAGAGTTATGATGCGCGCATGCACCCTCGCATCGTCCCATCTTGTTTGGGAGATGGGACATCGGGGCCACGTGGAGCAGATCTAGTGGAGGAGGAGCCACGACACTTGGTGCGCATGGATCCAAGCCATTGATGATAGCCGGTGGGCTCGGGGGGAGGCAGATCCCCCAAGTCCCGCAAGGAGGCTTGCGCGGAGTGGGCAGCGCACATGGGGGAAAGTGGAGCGGGGACTTGATTCGTTGCTAGCGGTTCCCTAACTCCACCTTTACTACGTGGCCATCATCACGCAACTGCCCGGAGGCGTGCTGTCGGGATTGAAGGGATGTCTAGCTGGTTCCCCAGGGTCCTTTGTAACCACTGATGGCTGATCAGAGGGCCCGGAGCCACTCACAGTGCACCGCCTTTGGCTATAAAGGGAGGCCTCTAGGGGATGAAGTGCGATGCTTCCCCCCGAGTGAGCTTGATGTTGTCCATTGGGCGACTACTTCTTTAAGGGTGGAAGGACTCCAACGAACCATGGGGCTTAGGCTAAGACGGCCGGGCCCATGATCTGGTTGCTCGCTACTGGTGCGGCATTGTACCCGCGTTTTCATGGGGTAGTGGGCTATCAGGCCTGTGGTCCTACATTGCCTTCGTAGCTTCATCACCAAAGGCGGCGGTGTCGAGGGCAAGGTGGCACCGCATGGACACCCGCAGGCTTCTGGCCGCCTGCGAGGCTCAGGGATGCCTAGGCTTCTTGCTATGGCATTCTGGTCCTACGGTCGGGCCGAACACGATGCTCTCCAGAGGGCTCGAGCTGCTGTGGATGGCGCCATTCTCCAAGTCGTGGCTAGGAGATCTCTGACTCTTCTCAGTGTGCTCTGCTCCTCCTGCGAGCAGCTAGCCAAGCTTCTAGGCTCTAGGCCCTGACCTCCCCCTTTAGTCTCAATGAAGACTGACCTTCAGGGGAGGTGGGGTCACTTGCATGGCCGATCACCGATGGGCTTTACCTGGTGCCCAGCCGCAGCAATGGTACTCTGCATCCTGTAGTGGTTTTTGCCCCTGTATATTGTAATTGGGTCGTTTCCAATTAATGAAATGAAATTACTTTCATGTGTAATCCCATTTTGTTCTTGAGTCATGCTTAGAGACTTGATCCCTTGTTGGGCTAGGCTGTTATAATGATGGCCTCGTTGGCCAAGATCATCGCGCCTGTGCTACTAGCGGGTAAGTCCATGAGAACCCTAGGTTTATGGTTGTTCTGTTCCTCGATCATGTCCCTAGGGGGAGATCTTCGGCTTCCCAACCCAGCCACTCATATAGTTCCCGAGCCCATCTGTCGCTACTCGGGGACTCGCTGCCTCCCTCATTGGGTCACCATGAGTGGCTCAAGTCAGTACTGAAACATCGTTTGTCAAAATGGTTGGGGCGCTCCTAGGTGCCCTAGCTATAGCCATGTGGGCTCACCTCCCGAATGTCTCTCACACTTTCAGTTGCTTTGAGTGACCTTGAAGCCTAGTGGGCCAGCCTTGAACCCTCAGCGATGCCCCTTCTAGGGGTCCCTGGACCAGCATGCGGTGGGGTGGAACGATCCGATGAAGGATCGGGAGATAGATAGATAACTACAAAGAAAAACGAAATGGACACAAGAGAGGGAAAAGAGGACATAGCTAGTAACACGATGGCTAGGGCCGCTCCATTAGCGCCTTGCCGATCTTTCGCCTACTCCTCCTGCTCTGTCCATCCCATCCTTGCCTCACTTAGGGGCCTTCTACAGTGGTCCTCCTTCAAAAAAGGTCAACAAGTGGTTAGCTCAATCAATCCTCTAGTGTGGCTGAGCCATCGCTGGGGTGGCTTAGGTCAAGGAAGACAACAAATAGAGCAAATGGAGGTAAGCGAAGTAAGAGGGTTGGGAGGACATGACTTATCTTGGTTCTTGTTGTTGGAGAGGTAGGCCGACGAAGGAGGTCAGCAGGCAGGCCATGGATCGGGAGGCGTCACTTCTGGGTGGATGGCTCGGCAATGGCCTTCCCTTATGGGAAAGGTTAGAACTCACCTCGATCGGGTTAGCCCCTTCTTAGGATCCAAGTGCCTAGATGGAGGGGCTAGCTGAGCCACCACTGCCGCTATGGTTCTTGACTACCTTGCCGATGCTCGGTTGGTTGAGCTCCGCCACCATATTAGTTGCCTCCTTTGCTGGTGCCCTTCCTGCGTCATGGCCGGGGCCGTCGGGAGCATAGGGGGTGATGAGCATGGCCGCTTGGGTGACGCAGTCTTGCTCGCAGTTGTAGGCTTGCTCGAAGCTACCGTCGACGATGATGACCCCCTTCGGGCCGGGCATCTTGAGCTTGAGGTAGGCATAGTTGGGGACGGCCATGAACTTATCGAAGCATGGTTGATCAAGGAGGGTGTGGTAGACACTGGGGAAGTCGACGACCTCGAAGGTGAGTGGCTCCTTGCACATGTTGTCCAGCTAGCCGAAGGTGACGTTGAGCTAGATGCACCCGAGGGGTACGACTTCCTTCCCCAACACAATCCCATAGAACGGTGCCTTGCTGGGGCGTAGGTTGCTCCAAGAGATGCCCATCTTGTTGAGGGTGCTAGCGTAGAGTAGGTTGAGGCCACTACCCCCATCCATTAGCACCTTGGTGAGGCACGTGGTGCCCATGATCAGGCTAACCACGAGTGGGTAGCGCCGTAGATGGGGGACGCGATTGGGTGGTCTTCTTGGTTGAAGGTGATGGCTGTCTAGGACCACCAGAGCCGTGTCGAGGTGGTGAGGGTGTGGATGGCGTTCACCTCCTACTCGGTGATGTGGCGCTGCTGGCGAGATTCATATGCCTAGGAGCCCACGAAGATCATGATGCAGTGCTTGGCCTCAAGGAACTCATTATCTTCCTCTTGGGTGTCATCCACCTGGTTGCCGGCCTACAGAGCAGCCTCTTGGGCCTTGCCCTACTAGCTAAGGGTGCTATGGATGTAGCCCTTCATGGTGGCATAGTCCTTGAGAAGATGCTTCACCTACCCCTTGTGGAATGGGTAGGAGGACTCGAGCGCCTTCTCAAAGTGTTCTAGGCTTGTAGCATGCCCGTGGGGCAACCATCTTCTCCCCATGGTGCTTCTGGTCCTTGTTTTGCCTGTCGCGGTGTCACTAGGATGAGGTGGGATCATCGGCCCCATCACCACCACTAAGGTGGCTGGCGGCCTTAGCTTTCCCATTGAAGTTGGCCTAGACGACCTCCTCACCGATGGCATACTAGGTGGCGACGTCTAGGAGCTCCTGTGTCATGCACGAGGTCTCACGGCTGAGCGCGTGGATGAGTGCCTCATAGGTCATGCCACAGATGAAGGCATTGATCATGTCAGCGTCAGTGATGTTTGGGAGGTCATTGTGCTTCATGAAGAAGCGCTGAATGTACTCCTAGAGGGTCTTGTCAGCCCTCTGCTTGTAGTTGTGGAGATCCCAGGAGTTCCCTGTGCGGGTGTAGGTACCCTAGAAGTGGCCAATGAAGACTGCATGGAGATCACCCTAGCAGTGGATGCTGCTAGGCTCAAGCTACTCGAGCCAAGCTCTGGTTGAGCTTGACAGAAGCAGAGAAAGGTACTGGACAACAAAGTCTTCATCTAACGCCCTAGCCTTCATGGTGAGGCGATAGTCCTCCAGCCAATGGTCCGGGTTGGTCTCACCGTCGTACTTGGAGATCTGTGTCAGCGGCTAAAAACACCTAGGGTAGGAGGCTGCCCTGATTGTTGTCCCAAATGCCAGGCGGCCGAAGTGATTAGGAGTGGGCCCCCCGTCCCATCGCTCAGGGGTATAGGACTGCGCCTGAGCGTGGCGCTTGGCCTCGATGGTGTCACAGACATCGCGGTCATCACCGATCCGGTGCCATGCGGGGGGACGCCGAGGAGAAAGGTCGCACCTTTGCTCCTGCCAAGGCTTGGCGCCTTGGGTCCATGGCCGGTCGAAGCTATTGTCATAGGTGTCGCCGCTGCTCCCTGCCGCCTGTGGGGTGTGAGCATCGGAGCACCTACCATTGATAGTGGCCATCATTTGGGATGACTAGGATAGCGCAGCGCAGCTCCAAGAGGCCAAACTCTTGGCCTACTGCTCATGGGTGACACAGAGGAGTTGTTTTGCCTCGTTTAGCCGCTCGTTGGTCTTCGGGTCTAGCGTGTCGGAGATATCTTCCAGCGGCAAGGAGCGGGTGCCATATAGTACACTGTGTGGGGGAAGCAGAGGCTGCTAGGAGCCCCCATGTGGGCATCATCATCGTCACCGAGAGGGTGCGTAGTTTGCTACCGCACAAAGTCCTGCCTTTGGCACTCGAGCTCAGCCTCAATTGCCTCCAAGTCCTCCTGCCGAACACACAAGTAGTCCACCTTCTCCTAAATGTAGGCTGCATAGCTACAGGGACTCTAGTCCGACGGCGTGAGCCCGGGCACCTCCTCAGCAAGATCATCACCATCGACGTGGTAGCACATGCATGGTGGGGCATCATAGTCGATGTCCTCAGAGTCATACTCTGATCTGTTCCTTGAGAGAACCTCGAGGAAAGCACGGAGCGAGAGGATGTTAGTCCCTGCTGCGTCAGAGAGGATGATGCTCTACGGTGCCTCACAACTGATGATGTGCTCTAGCTCTAGCTAGAAGGATGCCGCTGCGTTCTATATCCCAAAAGGTAGGTCTAGGAGGTAGTACCAGAAGCGATCAGGTGGCGGGAGCACCTCACTGGTGGTGATCTGGTGGTGGATGTTGGCTAGCATGTAGAACATCTAATAGTTGTCTGACACGGTGGGGTTTGGGCCTAGACTACATCAGATCTGATGGGCCAGAACCTCGAGATATGCTCCCAAGAGTCCTAGCAGAGCAGGTGGCGCCAGGGGTTCATTGCCCATCGGTGCAGCCCCATGAAGTGGACAAAAAGCTCACCGTAGCAGTCGGCGATGTAGGCTAGGCTCTAAAAGTTGAGGACATGCCCCAGGGCAAAGGCATCGGTTGTGATGGAGAACTCATCAGGGAAGCGAGCACCGCCGTCTGGGGTGGCGCCGCTTGCTCCGGTGACGAGGCGGGTGGTTCCAGCTACCGTTGAGCCAGAATCGCACTTGACGATGTCCCCTACCTAGCGCGCCAGCTGTCGCGGGGTCAAAACCATGGCAACCATGTTATTTGAGTCGATGTTAGAGTACGGGGTCTTCGGTGGCTCGGGTGGACTCAGGAACACAAGAATCACGTAGAGAAGGCGCAATGGTTTATCCTGGTTCTGGCCAATTCGGTCCCTATGTCCAGCAGGTGATGATCCTTATACTTAAGAGCACCCAAAATCTGGGGGTTACAATAGAGTGTAAAGGAAGAGAGTTTGGTAGGGGTTATCTCGGTGCTAATCCTAAGGTTGCCTCACCACCGGCGGAGTCTCCCCCTCATCGGAGAGGAAGGAGACGATGTGATGCGATGGAGGAGAGGCTCTCGGTGCCCCTCTCCGGGTTGCCTTGCTCTCAGTGCAGAGCGGAGGCAGATGGAATGGAATGGAGTGTCTGGTGATCGAACTAGGATCCTCTCCCCTCTAGGTCTGACCTTATCCCTTATATAATGACATAGCTCAGGTACAAGGCGGTTTGGGGATTCTAGTCTATGGTCAACATGCATCAGAGTCCAGGAGGGGCTTGCAGTGGTGTACCGTGCACTGTCGAGGAGTCTTGCAGCGGTGTACTATGCATGTCAGAGGGTGTTAGCATGGACCAGCCTCCCTGGGTGAGACCTTCTGGAGTCTTCTTGGTGGCGAAGGAGGTCGACTCTAGGGGCTGACATGTGGGCCCAGAAGCCCCTAAGCTCCCAGAGGCCGTAGGAAGCTCTGTCTTCTTATGCCACGCCCCTGACGTGACCCTATCAGAGGAGCAGTTGGTAGGGGCACACCTAGGTGAAAGGTCGTAATATGCTAGAGGGGTGTGAATAGCCTATTTAAAAATCATAGCATTGAGGAATGAACCAATCACAAGATGAAGACAATCCAATCACCGGGAGAAATCCAATCACACAAGAGACACAAGATTTTTCTCTCGAGGTTCATGTGCTTGCTGGCACGCTAGTCCCTGTTGTGTCGACCAACACTTGGTGGTTCGATGTCTAATAGTTGTTGCACGAACCTCGTCCACACAATTGGACACCGCAAGAACCTACCCAAAAGTGAGGTAGCTCAATGACATGAGCAATTTACTTGAGTTGCCTTTCGCGCTCCGCTAGGGAAGGCACAAGACCCCTCACAAGCAACTGATCGAGGCCAAAGACAATCACCAACTCCACTCAACAATCCTCCAATCACCAGGCCATCTAGGTGTCGGCAAACACCAAGAGTAACAAGCTCATAACCAGCCCAAATCACCCAACTAGTGGCACAAGATGATGCAACTCAATGCAATGCACTAGAGGCTCTCCAATCTCACTCAAGATGATGAAATCAAGTTAACAAGTGAGTGGAGTGTGTTGCTCAGCTTCCAAAGGGTGTGCACAAGTGTATGAGGTGCCAAGAGAGTGGCCAAGGCCGGCCACACCCTCTATTTATAGCCACACAAGCAAATAGAGTTGTTACCCCTTTTGAGCTGTCTCTGCTCGGGCACCAGACAGGGTGGTGTGCCACCGCCCTAGGAGTGGCGGTGCCCCTCCAATGATCGACTCAATGGCTATTTTGACTAGTTAGGTGGTCACTATATAGGTGGCGGTGTCACCGCCCCTGGGGCGGTGGTGACCACCCAGCCAACTGCCCAGAAAACCCACCTTTCTGGACTTTTATGGCGGTGCCAGGGGCGGTGACCTCCCTATGCTCGGCGGTGCACACCGGTCGCTCTGGTGGCTGCCTTCTTCACTGCTGTTCTCAGCCAAAGTCAAGTGGTCACCACCGCAGGGGTGGCAGTGCACAGGACTTGCCACGGCGGTGCCCCTCTAACACAACCTCACTAGCCCGAAGCCATGTGGGCACCAGACACTTGGGGCGGTGCCACCGCCATAGTAGTGTGGTGCCCCTAGGGCAGCACCTTGAGCCCATTTTCACCTCTGTTTCTTCACCACTTTCACCACCTTTGCAAATGTGCTAACACTCCAACTGTTTCACCATCATGTCCATGTGTGTTAGCATTTTCACAATCATTTTTCAAAGGTTAATCACTATCTCACAGATTCTGCACTAGGCCTAAATGCAATGCATGAAGTCCAACACCTAGTGGCACTAGATGATAGAATTGTCTAGTTAAGAACCCCTCTGAATAGTATGGCCATCTATCCTAAATGTGATCACACTCTCTATAGTGTCTTGATCACTAAAACAAAATCCCTAATTATACCTTTGCCTTGATCTCCATAGGGTTTTGTTTTTCTCTTTCTTCTTTTCCAAGTTGAGCACTTGATCATCATCACATGTGGCCATCTCATCATTTCATGTGATCAACATCACCATTTGAGTGCCACCATGCTTCACAACTTGGATTGCACCAACCTAGCTCGTATCACAACTCATGCCAAAGGTTAGTGCATAGGTTCCACCAATTATCCAAAACCAAACTAGGGCTTTCAATCTCCCCCTTTTTGGTAATTGATGACAACCTATTTACAAAGATATTCAATAAAATCTTTTGGGATTCATGTTGCTTGCCCAAGCATATTACCATGTGTAAAGGTTATGGACAAGTTTCATAAACCCAAAATTGGTAGTACTAGCTCCCCCTACATATGTGCTAAGAGTTTGGATATGAAAGCTTGCACATATGCATGGATAAAAAGTTTGGGAGAGTAATAGCTGCCAAATGATGCTAAGGTGTAACGAATGGACCTTTGAAGTATGATACCAATCGGAGTTGCCATTTGAACACCATCCTTAGCACCATTAGTAACTAGACACTCACAAAAACTAGAAAACCCCATGAGATCAACATTATATGAAAGGGCCTAGTTTTTACATGATAGGCACAAGTCTAGTTACTCTTCCTATGCATGCTAGTTTTCATTTCATCAATCATTTCCTATGATCTAGCATACACCACACAAGCATGGATATAGAATTTAAAACTCGTGCCATGCAAGCAAACATATGTAAATGCAGATACAAATGCAAATGCAGATACAAATGCAATATACAAGTTTAAGAGCTTGCTCCCCCTACTTGTGTGTTTCAAATTTTAGTTGATCCCCTTATAAAGTCATTTCATTTGTTTGCTCCCCCTATCTCTTACTATCTTTGTGAATTCTTTTCCCCTTTATCAACAATTAGCACAAAAGGTGAGCTCAAATTTTAGATAGGTTGGGGTGAAACCATTTGAAGTGAGGATCATTTTCCCAATTTGGTTCAATCTAGATCACTTGCAAAAGATATTTAACTCGGTTTGATCCAAGGGCAAGCTTCTTCACACTTCCAAATAAGGGTTATCATGCACCATGTTGAGTTAAACACTTATAGCTTATTTTCTAGATCAAACACTAGGTTTAGAAGCCCATAAATATGTCATATGCTACCACTAGATCATTTCATACAAACAATAGTGGTACCATACAAGCATCAAATTTATTTGAATTTTCATGAATGAGCCTATGACATGATAGAAATGACTAGATGCACTAAACAAGTCCTTAGCAATGGATGAATGGCATGTCAATCGATTTTACCTTGCTTTGCTTGAAGGAGGGGCATGTCATATAATGGGGGTGCATCAACACATATTTGAGAAGTCAAGTATGTTCAATTTATTCCTTAGCTTGCAAAACCTCTTCTCATCAAGTGGCTTGGAGAAGATATCGGTAAGTTGATCATTGATGCCCACACTCTCAATGCAAATGTCCCCTTTTTATTGGTGATCTCTTATGAAATGATGGAGGACATCTATGTGCTTTGTTCTTGAATGTTGAACCAGATTGTTGGTGAGCTTCACAACACTCTCATTGTCATAAAGCAATGGCACTTGTTTGAACTTGATTCCAAAGTCACTCAAAGTAGCCTTCATCCAAAGTAATTGAGCACAACAACTACCGATCGAAATGTACTCTGCTTTGATGGTTGAAAGTGCTACACTATTTTGCTTCTTTGATGACCAAGACACAAGTGACCTTCCCAATAGTTGACATGTACCCAATGTGCTCTTTCTCTCAACTTTACATCCCGCATAATCGGAGTCCGAATATCCAATCAATTCAAACCTAGCTCCTTTGGGATACCACAATCCAACATTTTGTGTATGCTTCAAGTACCTCAATATTCTCTTAGTTGCCTTCAAATGGCAATCTCTTGGTGAGGCTTGAAATCTAGCACACATACATACACTAAACATCACATCCGGCCTTGATGCGGTCACATAGAGTAGGCTTCCAATCATAGATCGATACATCTTTTGATCCACCATGTTGCCACTAGCATCACTATCTAAGCTTCCATTTGTCCCCATTGGTGTACTAATTGCTTTAGCATCATCCATGCCAAACTTGTTGAGTATGTCTTTGATGTACTTGCCTTGACTCACAAATGTGCTACTCTTCAATTGCTTGATTTGTAGACCAAGGAAGTAACTAAGATCTCCAATCATAGACATCTCAAATTCACTTGCCATCATTTTTTCCAAACTCCTCACAAAAATCTTGATTGGTTGATCCAAAAATGATGTCATCAACATAGATTTGCAACATAAACAAGTCATTACCTAGCTTCTTGGTGAAGAGAGTGATGTCAACCTTGCCCATCTTGAATCCCTTAAAGAGTTGGAAATCCCTCAATCTCTCATACCATGCTCTTGGTGCTTGCTTCAAACTGTACAAAGCCTTTCTCAACTTGTAGACATGGTTGGGTTTCTTCTCATCTTCAAAACCGGGAGGTTGCTCAACATACACAAGCTCATTGATGTACCCATTGACAAATGCATTCTTCACATCTATTTGGTACAACTTGATGTTGTGGGCAAAAGCATAGGCTAACAAGATCCTAATTGCTTCCAATCTTGCAACTGAGACATATGTCTCTCCAAAGTCAAGACCTTCAACTTGAGTGTAACCTTGAGCCACTAATATTGCTTTGTTCCTTACAAGTATCCCATCTTGATCTTGCTTGTTCTGAAAGACCCACTTTGTTCCAATCACATTATGATCATTAGGCCTCTCAACTAACTCCCATACTTGATTTCTTTTGAAGTTGTTTAGCTCTTCATGCATAGCATTGACCCAATCAATATCCTTCAAAGCTTCATCTATCTTCTTAGGTTCACTGGATAATACAAATGAGAAGTATTCACAAAATGATGCCAATCTTGATCTTGTTTGCACACCTCTTGAGATATCACCAATGATAGAATCCAATGGATGATCTCTTGCAGCATTGGTTGGTTGGAGCACTTGCACTTGATTGCTTGTATTTGATTGATCACTTGGTTGAGATGATGAACTAGCCACTTGTTGTTGATCTTGCACTTTGTCATCACTAGAACTTGCTTGAACTTGATCATGAGAACCACTAGCTTGCACATTTGAGTTAGAGAGCACTTGATTCTTGTCATCTTCAACATCAATTACCTCTCTAGGCCTTATGTCACCAATGTCTATGTTCCTCATTGCATTGACTAATTGAGTGCCTCTTACATCATCTAGATTCTCATCTTCCTCTTGGGAGCCATTGGTTTTATCAAATTCCACATCATGAACCTCCATAAGAGTACCACTAGCCAAATTCCAAACTTTATAAGCCTTGCTAGTAGTTGAGTAACCAAGCAAGAAACCTTCATCATATTTCTTCTCAAATTTGCTCAATCTAGTTCCTTTTTTCAATATGTAGCATTTACAACAAAAACCCTGAAAGTATGCAATATTGGGCTTTCTTCCATTCAAGAGCTCATATGGTGTCTTCTCCATCATGGGATGACAATAGAGTTAGTTGCTATAGTAGCAAGCCGTGTTGATTGCTTTGGCCCAAAATGAATGACTCACATTGTACTCACTCAATATTGATCTTACCATGTCAATCAAGGTTCAATTCTTCCTCTCAACTAGGCCATTTGATTGAGGAGTGTACTTGGCTAAGAATTGATGCCTAATTCCAAACTCATCACACAAGTCATCAATTCTTGTATTCTTGAATTCACTTTCATTGTCAGTTCTCACTTTCTTGATAGTTGTTTCAAACTCATTGTTAATTCTCTTGATGAATGTCTTGAAGGTTGCAAACACATCACTCTTATCAACAAGAAAGAACACCCATGTGTATCTAGTAAAATCATCCACAATCACAAATGCATATTTGTTTTCAACGATGCTAGTGTATGTGGTTGGTCCAAACAAGTCCATGTGCAACAACACAAATGCTTTGGATGTGCTCATCATGCTCTTTTTAGGATGTGTGTTCCCAACTTATTTTCTGGCTTGGCATGCACTCCAACGCTTATCCTTCTCAAATGTGACATCTTTCAAGCCTCTAACTAGATCATGCTTGAAAGCATCTAGGCCCCTAGTTGGGTTTCGGTGATTAATGATGACACGAGATTACTGTGACTAACGTGTGTTTTGCAGAGGCAACTTGAGTTAGGTCATGGTAACGATGATTGTTTGGGCAATTATGCTTTTCATGCCCCTATTGATGGAAATCGTTTCGGTTTTCAAAGGTTGGACGACAAGGTTAAGGACGGACTAGTTCTAAGTGTCGTTTGGCGTCGTAGAGACACTTAGAGTAGTTTAGGACTTTATTTTTCATTTGGTCGTACTATTAAGGGGGTATGAACTAGTAGCTTGACCTAGGTGAGTCTTATGGTGCACACCTCTCAAACTTAGCACTAGGTGGCTCAGGAATAGCCCAAAGATAAATTGGAGTCAATGTCATTCACAAAGAATTTTGAATTGGAAGTGAATGGAGGGTCAAATGTTGACCGAATGCTATTTTAGTGATGACCGGACTCATAGGTGCTGCGTCTGGTCAGTGATCAGCGCGCACAGCAGAAGCCGAGGAGCGACCAGACGTTGCACAGCGATTGGAACCAGACATGCCTCTAGTCGTATATGTAGTAATAGGGCCTCACTGTCAAGGAGGACCGGACGCTGAACAGTAAACAATCGGATGCCGAGTTTGTAGCATTAGGTCAACATCAGAGAGGGTCCAGAAACCAAAATTCCTAACCAGACATGTCTAGTGGATGTTGACCTAATGCTGGCCAGTGTCAGGTCACTCCAACAGTCTTCCCTGATAGGCTGACGCCACGTAGCCATTGGCTACTGACCGGACTCGGTCGATCACTTCGACCGGTGCATCCGGTCATCCCGAAAACTGCTGAGTTAGATAATAATGGTTATGTTTTAAAGTGGGGAGTATATATACTTCTCCTACTCGTCCGACTTAGCTATCTTGCCCATTTGTTCAGTTGAGAAACACCTTTGGAGTGCAAGGGAGAGCAAGAGCCTAGTGGGGTGATTGAGATTTGATAATCCAAGATTAAGGACCTCCTTAGTTCATAGAGAGTAGCAAGTGTTCATCCACCTTTCTCATTAGGCTTATCTTGGTCAAGTGAGAGTTTGTGCTTGTTACTCCTAGTGATCGCCATCACATAGATGGCTCAGTGGTAATTGGAAGCTTTGGTGATCATCCGGTGGAGCTTGTGGATGACCCAAGTCATGGTGTGAGCGGTTGTGGGTGATTCACCACGACAGAGTGTCAAAGAATCAGCCCATAGAGAGCACTTGATCCTTGCGTGGATCAAGGGGGAGCTACACCCTTGCGCGGGTGCTCAAATGAGGACTAGTGAGGAGTGGCGACTCTCCGATACCTCAGAAAAACATCACCGTGTTCCTCTCTTTCTCTTTATTTGAGCATTTACATTTGATCAATTCAATTCATGTCTTTCCATTCTTAGAATTGCCATGCTAGAGTAGGATTGGAACCTAGGGTGCAAAACTTTTGTGCAGTAGAACAATAGAAACACTTCTAGGCACAAGGGGTGAAATGGGCTAAGTGTAGGGCTTAATTATTGAAAGAAATTTAGAATTAGCCTAATTCACCCCCCTCTTGGGTATCTTGATCCTTTCAATTGGTATCGGAGCCTTGTCCTCCTTAAATTAGACTTAACCGCCTAGAGCAAGATGTCCCACGGGGATGGACCCCCTCCTGTCTTTGAGGGAGATGATTTTCCTTATTAGAAAATTTGCATGGAGGCGTACCTAGAGGCTTTAGATGTTGGAGTGCTAAGAGCCGCCTCACAAGGTTTCCCAACACCTAGGGATCCCGCTAACCTTCAAGGTGATGAGGTTCACTACGAGAAGTGGAATGCAAAGGCTAGAAACACTCTTTTTAGAGGCCTTTGCAATGATATCTTTAACCATGTGCAGAACCACAAAGACGCCCATTCACTATAGTCAGACATTTGTGCGCTCCATGAGGGACCAAGAGTGAGCGTGAAGAATGCTATCACCTTGTAATGAAGAAGCTTAATTTATTTGAAATGCTTCCTAGTGAAAGTGCTAATGAAATGTATTCATGCTTGAATGTTCTTGTAGCTGAGGTCAATGGACTTGGACTCACTTAAATGCAACCATTCGATGTTGTGAGAAAGATCTTGAGTGTCCTCCCCATTGACAAGTATGGGCATATTGTGATGGTGCTTCATCAAGGTGATCTTTCCACCGCTATGCCAACTCAAATATTGGGGAAGATTAATGCACATAAGATGTACATGCACATCACTCCACAAGATGGCTCTTCTTCCACAAAGAAGAAAGATTTGGCATTCAAGGCTAGCCAAGAGAAGAGGGGCAAAGCAAAAGTTGATCATGATAGCTCAAGTGATGATGAGATTGATGATGCAAGCCTTGCTCTCATGGTGAGAAGAACCACCAAGATGCTCAAGAAGCTAAACATGAATGGTGTCAAGTTTGATGGCAAGAAGAAGAAATTCTTCACTAATAGTAGAAGGAAGCCCATCTCTGAAATGGATTGCTACAATTGTGGAGATCTTGGTCATCTAGCCCATCAATGACCCAAAGCCAAGAAACATAAGTACAAGAAAAAGTACAAGGGTAAGAAAGATGACTCAAGTGATGATGATGATGAGAAGAAGAAGAACAAGCCATATAAGAAGAAAGATGACAAGAAGAAGAAATTTCACAAGAAGAAGAAGAATGGCAAGGCCTATATTGTTGGTGATTGGCTCATAGACATTGAATCATCAAGTGGCTCATCCGATGATGAAAGTGAAAATGAGAAGGAGAAGGTGGCCGCTCTTGTGATTGGTTCTTCACTATCTTCATCGACACTGCCGTCATCATCCTCTACGCATCTATGCCTCATGGCCAAGGGTGAATGAAAGGTACAAAATGATGATGATAGTAATGGTGATGACAATGCTAGTGATGATGAAAATGGTAGTGATAGTGATGAAGAATTTGAATCACCTTCCTATGATGATCTTGTCAAATTGTTAAACCAATACACTAAAATCATTAGAAAGACAAGCAAAAAATGAGAAGCTAGAACTTAATAATGACTCACTCTTAGCAAAGTATGACATAGCCAAAAAAGCTAGTGATGAGCTTAGAGAAGGAAATAAAATTGTGTCATCCAAACTCAAGGAGCTCAAAACTTCTAAAAGGGAGCTTAGAGAAAAACATGATAAACTTGAGGAGATACACAATGAGCTCACCACTAGTTACAACTTGCTAAAAGAAGAGTACACCAATCTCAAGATTAACCATGAAAATCTTGTTCTTTCTCATGAGTTATTGTCAAATGAGCCGCATGATGCTACTAACAATGTTGCTAAGATTGATATAGTTACATCATGTGATGACTTGATTGTTGAGAGCATTGAGCAAGGTTCTAGTAGCAAAGGTAAGAAGGTGGTTGAGTCCGACAACTATGATGATTATATCAAGCTCAAGAATGAAAATGAAAAGCTCAAGAACAATCTTGAAAAACTATCAACCGCAAACACAATAGTGATAGAGAATCTTGACAATGATCATGATATGGCTCTTGAGAATGAGATACTTAGAGAAGAGAACAAGAGACTCAAGATAGAGAAGAATCATGATGAACTTAGAGAAGAAAACATGAAACTCAAGTTAGAGAAAGAACATCTCAAGACTGGTTTGAGTAAGTTCACAAGAGGCCAATATCTCCAAAGTGAGCTACTTATGAACACCGTGATGAAGATGGATAGAAGTGGTATTGGGTTCTTGGCAAATCAAGAGAAGAAAGCTCAAGCATAACATCAACAACAATACAAGTCAAAGCCTAAGCCAAAGAGATGCTTTGAGTGTGTACAAGAAGGTCACTTTGCTCATGAGTGTGAAACTCCACCACCACAACCCTTGCCCAAGCATGCTAGACCCTTTGCCTTCAATGCTCACTACATGCTTAGAAAATATTCTAATGTAAAGATGAAAGTCATATTCTTAGGTCCACCCAAAAAGAATAGGCCTAAGCAAATTTGGGTTGCTAAGTCTCTAGTTGAGAGAGTGAAGGGTCCTCATCAAGTTTGGGTCCCTAAACAACAAGCTTTATCTCTTGTGTGTGTAGGTGAACTACAAGACAATGGAAGTCATAGGGTTATTGATAGTGGTTGCACTCAACATATGACCGATGATCCTCGTATGTTCACCTCACTAGACGAAGAAGTAGATGGTCAAGAAAGGATTACTTTTGGTGACAATTCAAAGGGCAAAGTACAAGGGTTGGGCAAAGTTGCAATATTAAATGATCACTCAATATCAAATGTGCTATATCTTGCTTCATTGAGTTTCAACTTGCTATCCATTGGTCAATTGAGTGATCTTGGCTTTCAATGTTTGTTCACCGAGAAGGAAGTGGTTGTGTCAAAGAAACATGATGATCAAGTTATATTCAAGGACTTTAGATACAACAAACTATATCTAGTGGACTTCACCTCTGAAGATGCAAACTTGAATACATGCTTATTCACCAAAACATCACTTGGGTGGCTTTGGCATAGAAGACTTGCACATGTTGGGATGAGTTCACTCAAGAAGTTAATGAAAAATAAATTGGTGAGAGGTTTGAAGGATGTGAAATTTGAGAAGGACAAGCTTTGTAGTGCATGTCAAGCCGGCAAGCAAGTTGCAAACACTCATCCAACCAAAGCTTACATGTCAACAACAAGAGTGTTAGAGCTTCTCCACATGGATCTATTTGGACCAACAACTTACAAGAGTTTGGGAGGTAACCTCTATTGTCTTGTGATAGTTGATGACTACTCTAGATACACTTGGGTGTTCTTCCTTCATGACAAGACTAAAGTGACTGCATGTTTCAAGAAGTTTGCCAAGAGAGCATAAAATGAATTTGAAGTGAAGCTCAAGAAGATAAGAAGCGACATTGGGAAAGAATTTGACAACACAAACATTGAAGCATATTGTGATGAAATTAGGATCAAGCATGAGGTCTCCACAACCTACACTCCTCAACAAAATGGTGTAGTAGAGAGAAAGAACCAGACACTAATCACCCTTGCAAGAACAATGCTTGATGAGTACAATACACCTCAAGATCTATGGGCAGAAGCCATCAACACCGCATGCTATGCATCCAACCGCCTATTTCTCCAAAATTTTCTTAGCAAGACCCCTTATGAGTTGCTCAATGGGAAGAAGCCGGACGTCTCATTCTTTTGGGTGTTTGGTTGCAAATGCTATATCTTCAAGAAGCGGCAACACCTAGGGAAGTTCCAAAGACGTTGTGATATTGGTTTTCTTGCTGGTTACTCATCAAAGTCCAAAGCATATCGAGTATTTAATCATGCCACTGGCTTGGTTGAAGAAACATATGATGTGGAATTTGATGAATCTAACGGCTCCCAAGGAGCACATGAGAATCTTGATGATGTAGGTGATGAACCGTTGAGGGAGGCCATGAAGAACATTCTGGTTGGAGACATCAAGCCCAAAGATGATGAAGATGATGTTCAAGTGATTGATCCACCCTCTTCATCAAATGTGCCACAAGATGATGATAAAGATGGGAGAGTAGAAAATGAAGATACTCATGTCTCTCATGACCAAATGGTGGCACAAGCTCAAGATGTTGATGCTCCACAAACTCCTCCTCAAGTGGTTGATAGAAGAAATTCTCCTATACTTCAAGCACATCCACAAGATCTCATCATAGGGAGTCCTTCAAAGGGTGTAATGACTCACTCACAAAAACTTGCTTTCTTTATTGAACATCACTCGTTTGTTTCTTGCATTGAGCCTAAGAATGTAGAAGAAGCTCTCCAAGATCCGGATTGGATAAATGCCATGCATGTAGAATTGAACAACTTCACACACAATGAAGTTTGGACACTTGAAGAGCGACCATAAGATGCAAGAGTTATTGGAACAAAGTGGGTGTTTCGCAACAAGCAAGATGATCAAGGCATCATTGTAAGGAACAAGGCAAGGCTAGTTGCGAAGGGGTTCTCTCAAGTTGAAGGGTTGGATTTTGGAGAGACCTTTGCACCGGTTGCAAGACTTGAAGCCATTCGTATCCTTCTTGCATATGCATCTCATCATGAAATAAAATTATATCAAATGGATGTTAAAACTGCATTTTTAAATGGCTTCATAAATGAACTAGTCTATGTTGATCAACCTCCTGGGTTCGAAGACCCTAGATATCCTAATCATGTTTTTAGGTTGTCCAAGGCGCTATATGGGCTAAAGCAAGCCCCTAGAGATTGGTATGAGCGTCTTTGGGATTTCCTCATTAAAAAGGGCTTTACCATTGGGAAGGTTGACATCACACTATTCACCAAGAAGCTTGATGGGGGATCTTCATTTGTCAAGTATATGTTGATGATATCATATTTGACTCATCAAATGAAGACTATTGCAAAGAGTTTGGTGAACTGATGTCAAAGGAGTTTGAGATGTCTATGATTGGAGAGCTTACATTCTTTCTTGGCTTTCAAGTCAAGCAAATGAGAGAAGGGATTTTCATCTCTCAAGAAAAGTATACCAAGGATCTTCTCAAGAGGTTCAAAATGGATGAATGTAAGCCAATCAAGATACCAATGCAATCTAATGGATATCTCGACCTAGATGAGGGAGGTAAATCGGTTGATCAAACTCTCTACCATTCTATGATTGGTAGCTTGTTATATTTGACCGCATCTAGGTCTGACATCATGTTTAGTGTGTGTATGTGTGCTAGATTTCAAGCTAATAATAAGGAGGCTCACTTGGTTGCCGTTAAAAGAATCCTTAGGTACCTTAAGCACACATCAAGCATTGGTCTTTGGTATCCCAAAGGAGCTAGATTCCAACTAGTTGGCTATTCTGATTCAGATTATGCCGGTTGCAAAATTGATAGAAAAAGCATATCCAGAGGATGCCATTTGCTTGGTAGATCACTGGTGTCTTGAACCTCTAAGAAGCAAAATAGTGTGGCATTGTCCACTGCCAAGGCGGAGTTCATTGCCGCGGGTGCTTGTTGTGCACAAATCCTTTACATGAAGCAAACTCTTCTAGACTATGGTGTAGTTCTAGAAAAGGTACCACTTTTGTGTCACAATGAGAGCGCGGTAAAACTTGCTAATAACCCAGTTCAACACTCTCGCACCAAGCACATAGATATCCGTCATCACTTCTTAGAGATCATGTTGCTAAAAATGATATATCACTAAAAGGTGTGAGGACCGAGGATCAATTGGCGAATATCTTCACAAAACCACTAGATAAGGCTACTTTTTGTTTGGTTGAGGAATGAGCTCAATGTGCTTGACCTAAGTAACTTCACTAAAAAATGAGCTTGTGTTGTCCCTTGCATTGCATTGTAATATAAAACATGTTTAATTTTTAGTAATGCACTTATGGCTTGTCTAACATGGTTAAGATAACCGTCGAAAAGCATGTGAAAAAACTTAACCTTGGATCAAACCTGACAAGCAAATAGATTTTCTTTCAAGTATTGCATTGTATATGCATTTGTGTTGCTTTGTCGTTTCTTTTTGGTTATTTTTTGAGCATCTGCTATGTTCACCAATAAATAGGGAGAGCATTTGAGGCTCCTATTGGTTATAAACCCTATTGAGTTGCCACATGTTGATCCTCGAATCTCTTGTTGCCTATTTTTCTAGAAGAAACTTAGCCGAAGGCAAATTATTTTGAAAATTTTGAGGGTTTGAGAGAGGTCTTTCATATTTGTCCCAGTTGGTGTTTATTTGGGTCTTATTGAAGTTGGGACTTGGTTGGGAGAAAGCGTCGCGAAGAAAGGAGGAGTAAACATAGCTGAAGAGGGACTGGACACAAGGACCGGACACACCCATTGTAGCGTCCGGTCAGTACATCATGAGAAGATACAGTAACTAAAGAGGGACCGGATGATCAATAGTGTTTCACGCACATTCGATGACAAGTTGAAATTCGTGTCCGGTCAGCGTGAGATGGAACACAGGATTGACCGGACTCAGCTCTGCATCCGATCATAGTGCCACGGACGCGTTTGGTCCATGTCTGTGGTGTTCTAGAGCTCTCTGTTTGTGATCGGACTCTGGAGGAGCAGCGTCAGGTCATTTGTGTCTGCGCATCCGGTCACAACTGTGTTCACGAGCTCTGTTTCAAAATCCAACTAATACGTGGGGGCCACCCTCTTCCTTTCTCTTAACCGCGCCCATCCTTTTCTCTCTGCACGTCACGTCGCCGCCACCCTATCCCTAACCACCACCGTCATTGCGCCTCTCTAGCTACCGCACTCTCTCCGGCCACCGTGCCTCCCTCGCCGCGCCCGCACTCACCGTGCCCGCTTCTGCGCTACTCTAGTCACCACGCCAACCATCACCGCTCATGCAACCCTAGCCGCCGCGCTTGCCACTCCTGCCACCACGCGCCGTCACCAGCCTCTAGGATCCACTACCACCGCCGGTCACACCATCTCCTTACTCGACCACAGTAACTCAGTGCTCGTGTTCCTGGTGTCCGAAGCTCCGTGTTCGGCATTTTCTCGGTTCACTGCCAATTTCTCTAGGATCCCTTGTCGTGATTGTGTGGTGCCCCGACGTGCTCAGTTCTCACCTTTTCATGGGTCCCGGCTATGATCTAAGGTAGCAAGTCATCTCCTCTTTTCTTATCTAATTGCTTGCTTCTTCTAAGGACCATCACTTCTCTAGAATATATAATGCTTATATACATCCTTCCATTCTATCTTGTGTAGCGAGTTGGGCAGTGAGGTAGTGGAAGTTGAGCAGTGACAGATAAACTCGAGGCCAAACCCGCGAGTAAGGATTGAGGCCAAGCCTCAACAAGTGTCAGTTGGGAAGTGATTCTCAGTGCTAGGGGTAGTCAGTGGCAGTTGTCCTTTGTCAGTGGTAGTGGTCCTTTGCTCGTCAGTTGTGTTCTTTGCAGTGTTAGTTATGGCTCATTGCAAGAATGTTGAGGGTAGCCCCGGCGATGATGAGAGGCGTCCGCCTCACCGACAGAGCAGGAAAAGGGAAAGGGGACAAAGAATACCACTACAAAGAAGCACAAGAGAGGTGACATAGAGGTAGAGAGAGCAGCAGTAGTGGTCGTCGCCGTAGAGCGTGCTAAGAGAGGTGGCAGAGGTAGTGGTATTTGTATTGGCAATCAATTGTCACTAGCTCAGAGGACCGTAGTCGAGCAGCTGGAGGCCAGTCTTGGTAGTCCACGTGGTACTATCATGCTTGGAGGTCAGTGTGTATCTCTAGAGGATGCACTAGAGGGTGCTTAGGTGGAGGAGATTGAGCCTCAGGAGGAGACCAAGTAGCACCAGGATCAGGCAAAGCACCCAGCGTAGGCAGAGCAGCCATGGCTTTGATTTTCTAGTCATACTCGCACCTAGGTGTCATCGAGGCCTAAGACACAGAGACGTGGTTCTCATCCACCTCCCAGACCATAGGGTCCACCTCCAGTGGTACACTTGGACTTGTGGGCAGCCACAGCTAGACAGGTGCAGCAGCTCTATTTTGTGGAGTTTAAGTAGTGGTTTCCGCCGAGGAGGGATGAGCGTGCTTCAGAGCAGTTCTACACAGTGCTACACTAGGACTTCTACAATGCCAACCTCAATAGTGGTGTGGTATTTAGATCTCAGAGAGTATGCTCCTTCGAGGCTATAGTTGCAGTTGCAGGAGAGTAGATCCGTCCCCACCTCAGCTACCTGCCAGGTCTGGCAGATCTCCTAGGATGGATTGGTCGATACGTTCCGTCATGGGTCAGAGAGTTCTATGCTTCTTTGTGGATTGACCCGAGGCACAAGTACATTCACTTTGCCTTCAGAGGCCGTGACTACAGGCTACAGAGCTCGAGGGCTAGAAAGATATTGAGGATTCCAGAGTCTCCTATTCGGATTTATGAGATCTGTTATGGAGAGACAAAGCCACCGAGATGCCCTCACGGTGAACTGGTACCACCCACAGACTAGGTCAGAGCTTGCTTCACTGAGCTATTTGGAGAGGGATCAAGTCGCACACCACGTGACCTTACACCTACAGCTCATATCCTTGATGCAGTCATGAGGAGGTCTTTGCTCCCGAGGAGTGGCCATCATGAGGGGTTGACATGTATTCAACTTTGGCTAGTCCACCACTTGATCTCTCAGACTATGTTTGATATTTGGGATGTGATGCTCTCAAAGATGGAGGACACCTTAGTAGAGGGTATCAGAGGCCATCGTCAGTTGACATATGCTCATTGGATCACATTTCTTATCTTACAGGCAGTTTCATAGATGTCCCCACAGACAGTGGCTAAGTGGAGTGGTGCTACTACAGAGTTCTCATAGTATGACATGAGCCAGCTATTATGTCACAGCCATGGGATGACTCCCAGCCATCCAAGCCATAGACCAGAGGTGCTAGAGACTGCAGCTGAGCAGGATGAGGCCATCAGGGCCATTGCTGAGATCGAGTTAGAACATCTAGAGGCACAGCAGAAGGACATGGTCGAGAGTGACCCGACTGACAGCTCAGATGAGGACTACCAGCCCATCCTGCATATGCCACCATGTGCACACAACAGAGAGGCCAGTGGCTCCAGCTCAGTTCCACCACAGCCATAGCCGCCACAGACAGACCCCACCTTGCTAGCTATACTTGAGCGCATGTGGTAGGACTAGGCTAGTTAGGCATAAGAGACAACAGCTACCATTGCTTAGGTGCAGGCACATTAGGATCAGTTCTAGTAGCAGCAGTAGGCCATGCAGTAGCAGCAGCTAGTCATTCAGCAGCAGCTTCTTGGTTTCATGCATCATGTCTTTTTTGCTATAGGGATTGCTCCTCACTAGCCCACATTGCAGCTTGGTCAGCCTGCTACTACTACCCTAGTGACTCTAGCTATACAGCCTAGTGGGCTTCAGAGTCAGGGACAACCGGCTGCACAGTTTGCCTCACCTACCGAGCAGGTGTCTTAGTGGTTTGCTTCACCAGGGACAGAGGAGGCTCAGCACTTCACTCCTATAGTCATGGGATTCACTCCTACTTAGTCCATGTCAATGCTAGTGATAGACTCCCCTGTCTCCAGGAGTCTGGGTGCTACTTTCAGTGACCTCACAGGACAGCCTACACCGCCTGAGTTATGAGTTCTTGCTCCTACCATAGTCGCTCCGGTCATAGGGACTACTGAGACGATCCCCTCTTCTATTGCTTCATCCAAGCCACCTCTGACAGTCACTCCCACCCTTGAGGTTTCAGCGACAACGACAATGGCAGTTGTGGCTCCACTTCCTCTAGTGACATCGTTTGAGCCACAGGGTTAGGCTACTACCACAGGTTTAGTGTTACCATAGGCCGACCCAGCTATTGAGTCCACTGAGCAGACCCAGACTGCTTCACCTCCACTTGCAGTGATAGAGGGTCCGATCGCTCAGAGTTTAGGGTCTGAGGATGATGCAGCTCATTTTTAGATCTCTCACCGCACCTCAGTGCTCGACTCGTCTGCTTCTACCCCACCGTCTGACCCTTAGGTTTTGGTGTTTGACACCAAAGGGTAGAGGGAGCAAGTATGTTAGATTTAGGGGGAGCTTGTGAGATGGACTCAATCTTTTGTGTGTGATACTTCATGCATTCACGTTTACTTTCATGCATTGGGTTATATGTGATATATGTGTGATTGTGAAACTTATGTGACATGTGCGCTCTCTACATTGATATATATGTCATGTCACATTGTTATGCTCATTTGCTTTGCTTCTACATTTTACTCCGATACAAATGAGCTTTACTTTCTGTACTCATACATATTTCATATCTTGTGAGTACATTGCGTTGGCTTGGATCATATAAGCATGCCTAACCCCTTTTGTTCCTATTGTTAATTGCTTATATGAATCAAGCATGTTGAAAACCTCACTCATCTCTTATACATACTCGAGGTTGTGTTGTCATCAATCACCAAAAAGAGGGAGATTGAAATCATCTAGGCCCCTAGTTGGGTTTCAGTGATTAATGATGACACGAGATTACTGTGACTAACATGTGTTTTGCAGAGGCAACTTGAGTTAGGTCATAGTAATGATGATTATTTGGGCAATTATGGTTTTCATGCCTCTATCAATGGAAACCATTTTAGTTTTTAAAGGTTGGATGACAAGGTTAAGGACGGACTAGTTCTAAGTGTTGTTTGGCGTTGGAGAGACACTTATAGTAGTTTAGAACTTTGTTTTTCATTTGGCCGTACTATTAAGGGGGGGTATGAACTAGTAGCTTGACCTAGGTGAGTCTAATGGGTTAGGTGTGGTGCACACTTGTCAAACTTAGTACAAGGTAGCTTAGGAATAGCCCAAAGATAAATTGGAGTCAACCTCATTCACAAAGAACTTTGAATTAAAAGTGAATGGAGGGTCAAATCTTGATCGGATGCTATTTTAGTGATGAATGGACTCACAGGTGCTATGTCCGGTCAGTGATCAGCGTGCATAGCAGAAGCCGAGGAGCGACCGAACGCTGCACAGTGATTGGAACCGGACACGCCTCTAGTCGTATCTATAGCAATAGGGCCTCACTGTCAGGGAGGACCGGACGCTGAATAGTAAATGACCAGACGCCGAGTTTGCAGCGTCAGGTCAACATCAGAGAGGGTCCAGAGACCAAAATTCCTGACTGGACGCTGGCCAGCATCAAGTCACTCCAACAGCCTTGCCTTATAAGCTGACGCCACATAGCCATTGGCTACTGACCGGACTCGTCCGATTACTTCGACCGGTGCGTCCGGTCACCCCGAAAACTACTGAGTTGGACAATAACGGTTATGTTTTAAAGTGGGGAGTATATATACTTCTCCTACTTGTCCAATTTAGCTCTCTTGCCCATTTTTCAGCTAAGAAATACCTTTGGAGTACAAGGGAGAGCAAGAGCCTAGTGGGGTGATTGAGATTTGATAATCCAAGATTAAGGACCTCATTAGTGCATATGAGTAGCAAGTGTGCATCCACCTTTCCAATTAGGCTTGTCTTGGTCAAGTGAGAGTTTGTACTAGTTACTATTGGTGATCGCCATCACCTAGACGGCTCGGTGGTGATTGGAAGCTTGGTGATCATCCGGCAAAGCTTGTGGATGACCCAAGTCATGGTGTGAGTGGTTGTGGGCGATTCACCATCATGGAGTGTCAAAGAATCAGCCCGTATGGAGCATTTAATCCTTGCACAGATCAAGAGGGAGCTACACCCTTGCGCGGGTGCTCCAACGAGGACTAGTGGGGAGTGGCGACTCTTCGATACCTTGAAAAAACATCACCGCGTTCTTCTCTTTCTCTTTACTTTAAGCATTTATATTTGAGCAATTCAATTCATGTATTTATATTCTTAGAATTGCCATGCTAGAGTTGGATTGGAACCTAGGGTGCAAAAATTTTGTGTGGTAGAACAATAGAAACACTTCTAGGCACAAGGGGGCGAAATGGGCTAAGTGTAGGGCTTAATTATTGAAAGAAATTTAGAATTAGCCCAATTCACCCCCCTCTTGGGCATCTTGACCCTTTCAATGCTTAATCAACTTGTTCAATTGTTTCATTCCAACATGACCAAGCCTTCTATGCCATAACCAACCCATGCTAGACTTAGTGAGCAAACATGTTGACAATTTAGCTTCTCTAGCATTGAAATCAACCAAGTATAGATTTTCATATCTAAATCCCTTGAATATCAAGTTAGAGCCGTCTACACTTATGATCTCTACATCATCCACACCAAATATGCACTTGAAACTAAGATCACACAATTGAGCTACTAATAATATGTTGAAGTTCTAGCTCTCTACTAGTAGCACATTAGAAATGCTCAAGTCATTGGATATTGCAATCTTACCAAGCCCTTTGACCTTGCCTTTGCCATTGTCACCAAATGTGATACTATCAATCCCATTGATATCATTTTCATTAATTGAATTGAACATTCTTGAATCACCGATCATGTGTTGTGTGTACCCACTATCAATCACCCAATGCCTTCCTCCAGCTTTGCAATTGACCTACAAAAGAAGATCAATTCCTTTTAGGTACCCAAACTTGCTTAGGTCCTTGAAGGTTAGTTACCAAGGTATTTGGTACCCAAATGGCCTTCTTCTTTGGGCCCACAATTGGTGTACCAATGAACTTAGCCTTCACACCATTGGCACCCTTAACAAGCATATAACAAGAATCAAATCTAATTGAGGATACATTAGGTTGCTTGTTCTTGTTAGTCTTGCAATATTGCTCTATATGTCCAACTTGCTTGCATCTATTACAAAACCGACTATTGCCCTTCACAAAGCTAGCTTTGGGAGTGACAAAGGCCATCTTGCCTTTTTTGGGGATATAGTCTAATCCCTCTTTGTTGAGAGAAAACCTTTGGCTACCCAAGCACTTTAGCAAGCGGGCATCTCCACCATAGGCATTGCCTAAGGCACGAGTGAGCTCATTCACCTCCTTCTTGAGAGTCTCATTTTCCACCATTAGTGAGGTATCACAAGTGAAACCATCACTCAAAGGTGAAGTAGTAGTGGTGGTGCTACAAGAGGGGTTAGTGGGAGCAACAATAATTGGTTTATAAAAAGATTCATCAAGAATATCACATGTTAGTCCCACATCATATGACACAATCACTTGCTCCTTCTTGGCTTCTTCCTCCTTGACTTGCTTGAGGAGAGAGGATTGAGCCTTTTCAAGCTTAGAGTAAGCTTTGCCAAGCATCTAATGGTCTTTCCTTAGACTCTCATGAGAGGCATTAAGCTCATCAAAGGATTGCTCAAGAGATTTGATCTTCTTGCGCAATTCTTTGCACTCCTTTCTCGTCATCTCAAAGCAAGTGTGCACTTGCTCACACATGTCCATGAGCTCCTCCTTGGTTTACTCCTCCTCATCATCACTCCTACAATCATCACTTTCACAATCATCATCACTCACATCATATTTTATCTTGGTAGGCTTTGCCATGAGGCATGTCGATGGAGTGTCGAAGATGGAAGGATTGTTGTTGATGCCGATGCTCGCTAGTGTTTTCTTGATAGATTTCTTTCCATCATCACTAGAGTCATCACTATCCGAAGAGCCATCACTATCCCATGTCACCACATAGCCTCCACCCTTCTTCTTCTTTTGGAAGGTCATCTTCATCTCCTTCTTTTCCTTCTTGTGCTTCTTCTTCTCATCCTCATCATTGTCACAATTGTAGGGACAATCCGCTATAACATGATCTAGGCTCTTGCATTTGTAGCATCTCCTCACATACTCTTTGCTCTTGTTATTGTCTCTTCTCTTTCTTGCACCATATCCCTTCTTCTTCATGAATCTTCCAAACTTGCGCACAAAGAGAGCCATGGCTTCATCATCAATGTCACTAGCATCTTCATCATCGCTTGATTATTCTTTCTTGGACTTGCCCTTTTTCTTGGATGATGAGCTAGCCTTGAATGCTACACATTTCTTCTTCTTGTCTTCATCTTCCTTCTTGTCATCCTTGTCAACCCCCTCCCTTTCCACACGGCATGTCTCTTGTGTCTTGACATCACCTAGTACATGGTTAGGGGTGAGTTACTTCAATCCTCCTCTATGATGATCAATCTCAATGTCTAAAATCTAGGAGGTAAGCACATCAAGAACCGATGAGAGACATCATCATCATTGATCTTTTCTCCCAAAGCCTTCAAATCATTCAAAACTACTTACAATCTATGGAACATCTCTAGAATGCTCTTATCATCCTTCATCTTGAAGCTTGTCAACTTGTCCTTGAGGATGTATAGCTTGGCACTCTTCACCGCCGGTGTGCCCTCACATGTTTCTTCCAATCTCTTCGACACCTCAATAGCTCTCTCACAATCCTTGATTTGCTCAAACACCTTGGAATTAATGGCATTGTAGATGGTGTTTAGAGCCATTGTATTGCATTACTTGTTGGCCTTGTCATTGTTGGTGAGATTGTCCAGATCAAGAATCACAAAGTCACTCTCGGTCACATCCCACACTTGTTCATTGATTGAACCAAGGTACATCTTCATCTTTCTCTTCCAATAGTCATAGCATGTACCATCAAAGAACGGTGGTTTGCCCCCCACATGGTTGAACACAATTTGAGCCATGTTTTGACACTAAGGTTGTTAAGACTTCAATCAAACGGTGACCATGGCTCCAATACCACTTGAAAGGTCCTAATATGGCTAGAGAGGGGTGAATAGCCTATTTAAAAATCATCGCGTTGAGGAATGAACCAATCACAAGATGAAGATAATCCAATTACCGAGAGAAATCCAATCTCATGAGAGACACAAGATTTTTCTCCCGAGGTTCATGTGCTTGCCGTCACACTAGTCCCCATTGTGTCAACCAACACTTGGTGGTTTGGTGGCAAAGAGGTGCTGCATGAACCTCATCCACACAATTGGGCACCGCAAGAACCTACCCACAAGTGAGGTAGCTCAATGATACGAGCAATTTACTAGAGTTGCCTTTGGTGCTCTGCCGGGGAAGGCACAAGACCCCTCATAGGCAACCGATCAAGGCCGGAGACAATCACCAACTCCGCTCAATGATCCTCCAATCACCGGGCCGTCTAGGTGTCGGCAGACACCAACAGTAACAACCAGCCCAAATCACCCAACTAGTGGCACAAGATGATGCAACTCAATGCAATGCAATAAAGGCTCTCCAATCTCACTCAAGATGATGAAATAAAGTGAACAAGTGAGTGGAGTGTGTTTCTCATCTTCCAAAGGGTGTGCACAAGTGTATGAGGTGCCAAGAGAGTGGCCAAGGCCGGCCACACCCTCTATTATAGCAACACAAGCAAATAGAGCCGTTAACCCTTTTGAGCTGTCTCTGCGCAGGCACCGGATAGGGCGGTGTGCCACCGCCCTAGGGGTGGCAGTGCCCCTCCAACGGTCGACTCAACGGCTATTTTGACTAGGTGGTGGCAGAACCCCAGGGGTGGCGGTGACCACCTGGCCAACTATCCAGAAAACCCACCTCTCTGGACTTTTATGGTGGTGTTAGGGGCGATGTTCATTGCTGTTCTCGGCCAAGGTCAAGTGGTCACCACCGTAGGGGTGGCGGTGCACCGGACTTGCCACGGCGGTGCCCCTCTAACACAACCTCACTGGCCCGAGGCCAGGTGGGCACTAGACACTAGGGGCAGTGCCACCGCCATAGCAGTAGCGGTGCCCCTAGGGTAGCACCCTGAGCCCATTTTCACCTCCGTTTCTTCACCACTTTCACCACCTTTGCAAATGTGCTAACACTCCAAGTGTTTCACCATCACGTGCAAGTGTGTTAGCATTTTCACAATCATTTTTCAAAGGTTAATCACTATCTCACCGATTGTGCACTAGGCCAAAATGCAATGCATGAAGTCCAACACCTAGTGGCACTAGATGACTGAATTGTCTAGTTAAGAACCCCTCTTAATAGTACAACCATCTATCCTAAATGTGATCACACTCTCTAGTGTCTCGATCACTAAAACAAAATCCCTAATTATACCTTTGCCTTGATCTCCATAGGGTTTTGTTTTTCTCTTTCTTCTTTTCCAATTTGAGCACTTGATCATCATCACATGTGGCCATCTCATCATTTCATGTGATCAACATCACCACTTGAGTGCCACCATGCTTCACAACTTGGATTGCACCAACCTAGCTCGTATCACAACTCATGCCAAAGGTTAGTGCATAGGTTTCATCAATTATTCAAAACCAAACTAGGGCTTTCACTAGGGAGCGGCGGCAGGAAGCTCCAGGCATCGGTAGTCAGGGGCTTGTCTTCTTGTGCCCGGGCCTTGGCTAGCATCATTAGCTAGGCAAGAGCCAAGGATCAGGCTTGGTCGTGCCATAGATTGGGAGCCCAAGGCTCGGGGAAGCCTTGAGCCCTAGGTAGAAGCTGCAATCGAGTCAGGCTCGGGCGGGTCTCTTTGCTAGAGGGCACGTGCGAGTGTGCCTGATGGACATAGCCCCTGAGCCCCTGGGCGATCTTGAAGGGGTCAGTCGGGGGGTCTTCTTCATTCAGGAACTATTGGACCTAAGGCTTAACATACTTGTATGTTAGGATCTTGTCAAAAGCCAACATTTATAGGCCCAAGGGTGGATCGAACGGCCTAAATACGTAGCACGGTCTGCTTGGTACAACGTCGATGAGACTCCGACAAAGACAAGACTAGTACAACGTCGATGAGACTGCTCAGTCTACTTGGGTCATGAACCCCGATACATAGCACGGCAAGGCTCAACATCGTGTGCCACATCACCAGGGCGACCTGATATGGAGGAATGCAGCAGCCACCTACCGCACTAAACGTACCAACCCATGAGGGGTCGAGCGAGGAAGCTCATACAAGCCATGACTACGGACCCACGCTCAATGTGCACGCTTCTCAGCGCTTTCACGATCACTTCGCGATCACAAAAACACTCGGGGGCTACTGTCGGGGTTATAACCCCGGGGAGTCTCAGGGCACCGATTAGTTAGTGGGCCACATGGCCCACAATACGCCAGCTAGTGAAGGCCCAAAAGACCGAGGCCCAGCTGAGACGAGCAAACCTGTCACACCCAATTTTAAGGATAAAATTAAATGCACAATACTCATGTGTGCCCAGGAATCAGTCACACACACACAAGTCGACAAATCATATAAAGTATCATCACGGTGTCTCTTACATCACAAATAATAACATTAAGCAGTCTTACACAACACAGCGGAATAGAAAAGGATAACACTCTCGTGGAACACCATCACAGGGAAGGTCAACTGGTTGACCACAAGCCTAAAAATCCTCGGGGAATTCCTCATACTCGTTGTCATCTGTTACCCATCCGGGATTTTTATCCAAATAAAGAAAATAAACAAGTGTAAGTACATTCTGTACTTAACAAGCTAACATGGGGTTATGAAGCTCAATAAGGATTGACTCTGGTTTACTGCGGTTAGCATTTTAGTACGACAAGCTTTTATTATCAGATATTATCAAGTTATGCTTAAGCTCCCATTTAATTCACATAAGAAACATATATCAGGGTCAAGTGTACCATATATCATCATTGAACAACTTTAAATGATCATCAACAAGTAACCAGTTATTCTGTGAGTTTTCTGGGCCGCTCGTGACCATGAGCACGGCTGTTATAACAGTTTGTTACCCTCTGTAGAGGTGGTGCACATTCACCGCGAGTCGTGATCCCCATATGCCCAGGTTAATTACTCCCATGTCACTACCAAGGTGAGCGGGCAGGGTACACTATGAAGCCATTTCATAGGTTTCCCTAACAAGTTAGGGTCGCTAGGTTTCCTTGGCAGGCAGATGTAGGAACCCCCCTTTCCTATGGCACATATCCATCGCGGCTATACTCATAAGAACAGAGGCAGCCCTATACCCAACGTGGCAAGCCCCATTTGCGCCAAAAAGGTAACCTCTAACTAGCTAGAAAAGATCCTATTACCGAGCTAAAGTCAGAGCCATATGACTCTCCCGGTTGCACTGTCAGTCCCAGCTTTTGCCGACAGATAAGTCCTTAAGGAGAGCTGGGAGCAACATGAACAAAGGTCATTTGCACCTTCGCCCTATGGAACATTTATTATGAATCATGTTAAACTCTTAGTTCCATAGTAACATTCATCATCATGTATATCAAGTTTAGTTAGAGCTCTAGCAATCTACCCATATGCATTTAACCCATAGGAGACAAGGCACAGGATAAACAATCACTAGGTTGTCCTTACGGTTATCAAAATTAGACACATGCAAATGAGTAATTGATTAAAGTGAAATAGGACATCAAGGAAGGCCCATGCTATACTTGCCTTGGTTCACAAACTCGTGCTGATCCTGCTGGTCGTCGAAGAATTCTTGGTCTCCAACGTTTTCCTCACCGTGTGAACGTGACCAACACGGCAACATACAACATTCCAAAAGCATTCATGCAAAGCAAACATTCCTATCATTAGAACAGTACACCAACAGTATTGAAAACAAGATAAAATGTTTGTAAACATAATCTACGTCTCGCTACGATCACGTCAACGCGAAGTTCACAAAAAACGGAGCTAAAATGCGAAAGTTATGATTTAAACGGGTTTTCCTATAGCCATATATTTAATTAAATCTAATCATGAAATTAAAAAGTTCCAAACTTGACTAACAGTAGTTCCAGCATGTAGCTTATGAAATTACGAAGCTAACGCGATTTGAATGGATCAATTCGGAGCTAAAACGACAATTTTATAAGCGAAACAGTTCAAATGGCATTTCTGTAAATACTGAAAACGTATTTTTGACTTAAACCGTGAAGTTTACGCTTTCCAAACGAGATTGCGCATTCGGGGAACTACGCCTTGGACTGCGGGTTAGGACTTAGAAAAGTCCAGGGTCTCTTTTACAAAACAGCCACGCGAAGGGGTATCGGCTGATCTCGGCCGTCGGATCATGGATGGAGGGCTCGGATTAGACTTGGGGAGGGAGAGAGAAGAATTCCGGCCGGGCACAGTGACGCCGGCGGTGAGGCGCCATTGCCGGCGGCGTGGAGGTCTCGGTCGTGCGCGGTTAGGGGCTAGGGTTCGCCAAAAGAGAAACCGAGAGCACCGGTGAATGCGGGGGAAGAAGGGGGTCTCGGCCATGCTGATACGGCGGTCGGGAACAGCGGGTAGCGCGGTGGCCGCCATGGCCGGCGACCACGGCTTGCGGAGCTCGCGGCCAGGGCTCAAGAAGCCAAGAAAAGAGAAAGTAGAGGTACCGGGAGATAGAGGGAGGCCAGGGGGTTCTCACCGCGGGGAGGAAGGAGGACGGGGAAGCTCGGCGGCGGCGGTCTGTGCGAAGGAGAAGACGGCGGATCCCGGCGACCACGGAGCGGCGGTTGCGGAGCTTCCTCGGTGCTTGGCGAGCGCGAAGAAGAGTCGGGGAGGCAGCAGGGTGCGCGGGGGATGGCTCGGCTGCTATTTGTAGCGGCCGGGGCGCGAGGGGGGGGGCGCTCCCACGATGTCGTTCGTGGGCGGCGGTTGCGGCCAGGCCGGGCGCGAGCGGTTCCGAGCCGCGCGGGGAAGAAGGCGGCGCCGACAAGCGGGGCCCGGGCGTCAGCGGCAGGGCACGGGGGAGGCACGGCGGTTGCTGGCGCGTAGTTGGGCTGGCGGGTCTTGCTGGGCCGAGCGGCCAGGGCGCGCGGCTGGGTTGGCGGTTGGCGCGGTGCTGGGCCGAGCGGGGAAAGGGGAGAGGGCCAGCGGGCCGAAATCAAGAAAGGGGGAGAAAAGAGAGAAAGATTCTTTTCTTTTCTACTATTTTCCAAATCCCTTTTTAAAATTCAAATTTCAATTCTTTTTGAAATATTTAATAAATTCCAAGCATTCACAAAATGATATGCAGCAGCATGTATGCATCAAAAAGTTTCTAACCTTATTTTTAAATTTTAATTCCACAAAATTTATTATTTCCCTATCTTTTAATGCACACCCATTTGCATAAATAAATCATATTTACGAATTTTAAAAGAATGCAAATTTTAGGATGTTACAAAACCAGGCCGGACGCTAAGGCCAAGATCGGCCACGACCTCTACCTCCTGCCTTAGTCGCACGGTGCTCGAAAAGCGCACGACCTCACCTCCATCACGACCCCTAGAAGGGTTGGGGAGAGGTCGAGCCCCGCCAAGTATGCCTATTCTGACAAGGGCGGGCATGCCTCACTAACCCCGCAAGGACTGAGGGGACAGCGGTCACCTCTGTCCGGTTAGATGCCAGCCCTGCGCCATGAAGATCGGAAAAGACAACACCGCCCTAGGGCGGTGACGACAGGCACGATAACCACCGGCTAGATACGGCTCGACAAGACACATGTACGATCTCACCCACTATAGGATGGGATCCATGACGGGGGCCTTGACTTAGAGGCCACCCGAGCCAATGAGAGCCGCGACCCCAAGGATCAGGATCATGGCCTTCGGTTCCTCAAGACGACCAGCCGATCGATGACCTGAGGGCAGCTACCAACTCTTGTACCGTGCCCTAGGAAACCAGGAGACGACG